>NC_072824.1:27614734-28214734 GCF_027744805.1 Dunckerocampus dactyliophorus | reverse complement strand
ATCCATTATATACCACATAGGAAGGTGAAAAGGCACCATAACAATATACTCGCAGTTGACAAAGACTACATTTGGAATACAGGAGGTGAACAAATGAATGGCAACTGATGTGAAACGGATCTGGGGGGGTGGTTAAATAAGCTCTGCTTCTCCCCACTCCTTTTTGGACATGTGGAACTGTGAACTGTGTGATGCACTCAGGTGTAACTTGTATGCGTGTTCCAAATGAATCAAACCATTACCATACTGGGTATTTTCTGTTTTTTTTAACCTCATTCGTCAGGTCGTAGTCATTACATTTTGAGTCTTTGACTTCGCTTCAGCTCTTAAAATGCTGTGTCATAGTGTGCAGCTCCAACAGAAAAGCCCAGAATAGCTCAGCTGCTCTATTATGGATAACGCAACAGCAGCATCCTCTGGTCATCAAACAGGCTGAGGGATGCATGAGCGTTTAAGCAATCACGCATGCATGTTTCTTAACAGTCCGTATTATAAATGTGAGCGTGAACGGTCGTCTCTCTCCTTGTGTCAATCCTGTGATTGGCTAGTCATCTGTCGAGGCCACGCCTCTCACCATAAGTCAGCCCATTTTGACACCAGTCACCTTTGACCCTGAACAGGATAAGCTGTAAAGAAAATGGATGGTAGTCTGAACATGACAGGGACAACAATGTTACGACACGTTTTCATTATCAATACACAGCATTTTTCGAATCTTTTTATGGAGTGCGGCCCACTTTTTCCTCCAAAAAGGCAGAAAGAAAAATGCATTACAGTGCTTGCTTCCTCGTTTATCGCAGGGGATAGGTTCTCAAAATAGTGAAATCTGCAAAGTAGCCAACTTAGTTTTTTTTTTGTTTTTTTTACAATGATTATAATGATTAAGGCGGTAAAAGCCCTCACCATACACTTTATACACGTTTTTCAGAGAGGCATTAACATTTTCTCACATTTCTCTTGTTTAAACACTCAATGTTAAAATTTCCTTTGAATTTTAATGATCAACCTCCAGGTCGGACTAAAGGAATGAAGTCAGTCATGCGCATTTTTTCTCCTGTGACCGTGCCTTTTCGTCCTGGCCTCGTTCCGCTGTGCTGTAGCGTTTTTGTATTCTTGTTAAAACATATTGCTGCAGTCCTTCAACCAAAGATTCATTTACAAGCTAGCAAGCTAGCGATGACACAGAAGACACGGCCCAGCCTCATGAAGGAGATTGATTGACAACGGTCTAAAGCAATCAGGACACAGGAAACAATGGGCGGTGCAGACAATGAACAGATGCACCTGAATTCACGATGTAGCTTTTAGCCTGGAGGCTGGCAGGCTTGAGAGGGCGTTTCTCCAAGCTGCATCTACATAAGCCACACTGCTTCCCTTGTTCTAATTCCAAATGACTTAGGATCACATATAAACTTGTATTTCAATAACTGGGGTAAAATTGGAGCCTTCTCAAACTTTTGAACGGTAGTGTATAAAAGAATAAAAATAAAATCTAGCTCCATAATGCACATCACTGCAGCATCAGGCTACCCTTAAAGAAATATTCCTGTTGGTGAAACCTGTTTTGAAGTGGTTCTGCGCCCTCCCCATCCTGCGTCCAAAATAATGAGTCTCATGTGAATACACGCACGCAACAGAACATCTTTCACACAGTGTACCCTTGGTTAACTTCAATGTCATCACTTATTGGGAGGAAATGGAATGGAAGGATATCCAAACACAAATTTACAAAGTTCATGAAGGTTATTTCACTTTTTTTCTGTTTTTGAATTTAGTGAAGTGAAAAAAATCACTGGAAACTATTCTGCAACTAAGATTCTCTTATGAAGCCCTCTATGAATGTTTGAAAGGCTTGAGGATTAACGTTCATGTTGTGGTGTGGTGTATTGCATACATTTATTTGATCAAATGTGCAAACTTAGTAATAATGACACTACAGAATGAATGGCCACATAAAATAAAAATGCAAGCTGCAGGACATCACGTCAATCAAATGTCACCTTTGCTCCAGTAAATGGCACGCGCCATTAAAAGCTTTCAGCAAAAATACTCTATTGTTATATGGGAAAAAGGGCATTCCTGCAAATGTAATTGTATTTTTTGCCACTCCTTCCATCCACAGGGAACCTCCTGCAAAGGTCAGGGATAGGGATGAGGAATGCATTTGTTCAGGAAACATCATATTCCAGCAGTCTGTTTGTCTGGCTGCACTGGCTCTGCTATTATTAGCCTCAAGAAAGAAAAAAAAAAAAAAACAACACACACACACACACACACACACACACACACACACACACACACACAGTGACGGACACATCACACGGTCTGCCTCAAAGTGATTCAGCGTTTTCTGCCAGGCAAGGAGGTGAAGGTCATCTTGTACAAAATACATTTTGTCTTTGTTCATCTCTTAAAGTCAACATTCACTGGATGTCAAATGTCGAATAGGTTTGCAAACTTTCTATTTTTTTTATCCTTAGCGTGTGCATTAAGCCTCACTTCAGACCTCTCCATCTCTTACAACGCAGTCGCTCCCCAAGGCTGCCAGAGCACAGAAGGATGCTAGCAACAGATGCCAAGGCAACAGCAGCAAATTAACACTTTGCTCACTGGCACTGAGACCGAAAATAATATCCAGCCCAACAGTAGGATGACGCACATGAACAATGCATTGAAGCAGGCTGCCTTGGTGTTTAAAGAAACATTATATTGCTGGATAAGAACTTTGTACAGCATTACAGTTGCTCATTACCATTTGAAGCCCTGCCAAGAACAAGATGAAAAAGATGATTAAGCATCATTAGTAATAGAAATAGTGTGCCACTTAATTGGTTTGCTAATTCTAGTGGCAGTCAGTACTGTTCGTGTTCAGGTCAATGTTTCCAACTTGGCGACGGTGTCTGTATATTTAAGAGTGTTCAGACGCCTCTAGCTTTTTAAAAAAAAAAAAAAGTAACTAGTGACAAATCCAGCAAGTTTTGAGAGACATTGGAGACTTTAGGAGGTGCTGACGTGAAAGCATGTATCGTTCTTAAAGGGATAGTTGGGATTTTTTGACATGAAGTTGTATGACACCCCCATCAACAAAGACTTACCGATGCAGATATACTTCTATTCTCTATACTGCAATTCCCCGCCGAAACGCTACTGTCACCGTTTTCCTGAGTGTCAACTCAGTGAGTAGCTCTCACGGACCTGTTAGCTTCCTTCATCACGAGCAAACAGTGGCAATTAGGAGAGCGAGAGTGTTACTGAAGCTGGAACTAATCAGTGTGTTACAACAGTCACTTTTATTGAAAATGTTGATCCGAAATTGGAGAATGCGTTCACAAATGCCCTTTGAACAAGTCATGTAAACACAGTAAATGGGCAATGACGCAAATTAGATGAGGACGTCATTTTACGACATCTAGCGAGTTCTCGGACAGCCGATAGCTGCTTTTGTTACTGAGAGACGAGATGAAACGTCACAAAAACACTGAGTGAATGAGACCAGCATGGCTCAACCAATTGGAATAAAACATGTCTTGTTCAGGATGGCTGAGCTATCACGTTCATTATGCCAAACACCGAAGATCAAGCAATGGCATCATGCATATCAAAATACAGTATATACAGTACTAGTACAGTACACTACAGTTGGTGCCCTGCTTTTCGTGGGAGTTACTTTCCGGGACGACAAGCGGACGGCAAAAAAAAAAAAAAAAAAAACAAGTAATTGAGACGCCCGTGAAAATCTATTTGTCACATGGCTCGCTGCCCTTCCCCCTCCAAACCGTCCTGCTAGCTTGACGTTGATGATCTCCTGTTTTAGATCATTTGCAACAAGACTGCCTGTTGTATCAACTGGATTAGATGCAGTTCCAGAATCCTCCCCAGTCTCTCTTCAATATGCTTCACACACTTACTGAACAATTTGAAAGTAAAATGTATTGGTACTCACTCCTAAAGTATAAAAGGAACAGCAAACCCAAACAAGACAAAAAAAACCCTCTAAAGCAAACACTATTTTGCTGGTTGATAATTGTGCTACAAATTATCGTCGATAATCAATTGTATCGGCATTGTTTTACACCATCTTTTTCATTCATTATATTGCATAATATACACCAGTGTGTCTGGCTCGCCGCTTCCCTCAGCTCACTGTGACTGGCTTTATCGTTTACTGTGAGGACTCTTACCCGGCTGACGTGTCAGAGTTCCTGCTTTCTTCCCAGGAAAAACGTAGACTTGCAAAAACGTAAACTTGCAAAGCTCAAAGCCAGGCTGACGCTTTCTACCGAGGTGGTGCGGTTCCCACATAATGTTCCGTGGGACTATGAGGATTGTCGCCTTGTCGCTACTTTTGAACATAATGTGCTCACGTTGTTCATTCTGTTTAAAACCCAAATATTGCCACACTGGGGCTGTTGCGTTCGCCTTAGAAACCATTGCTTCTGTACGTTCATTCAAGTTAGCATATGCTTTCTCACCAGGCTAGTTTGTTACAGAGTCCACCCACTGTATCCACAAAGAGGCTGAATGAGAGGACAGGAGGGCATCATACACCAAAGGTCAACAGGTCACGCTGAGACAGAGCACACACTAAAGGAACTTTTAGAGCAGTGCCAAACTCCCTAAAAACTGGCCATGGCTACAGAAGACGCTCCCATTTAATCACACTAAAATGAGCATTCAGTGAGCAACATGAGAGCCAAAAAGACGAGCAAGCAAAAATGGATAACCTAGGAAAGAGCGTCAGGCATAAGGAGGCATAACAAGGCAGCACTGAAAAACAAGATGTAAACACTTAGCCTACTTCAAATATAAAAGCGGCAATATGTGGAAAATCCACAAAAGTTACCTTTGCGTTCCTTCACGGCTCACACAGGGCAGCAGAAATGATCTGCACAATTCCATCGCCGGGGACACGCCGTACAATGCCAACAGAGTGACCAGTAGACTGACACGCTTTTAAACCAAGCTAATTAGCGCAGCTGTGCACCCGGGCTGTCGGTGAAGCGTTCAAGGAAGGGACGACTGTAGGACTTTTGCCCTTCCAATTGAAACCGTGAAATAAATCACCCCATTACGTTCGTATGCTGAACATTTTAAGAGTATTATCACGTATTTGGAAATTATTACCGACTTATGGTGAATGAGATGTGCTTTCTGCAGAAAAAAATGCCTATTGTCGGAGGGGAAAAATTGTTTTTTGGCCAGAAATGAATGCTGAATCGTGAATGTAGGGGATCAACTATGCATACTGTAACCTGTTCTTGGAGAACAAAAAAACGTTAATGTAAGGTACTAAGGGGCCTTTTCATCGCATTCATGCTAATTGTCGGTATAAAAAAGGAATTGTTTACTTAAGACCAGTAGTAATACATGCAGCTAGTGCTCTGCTAAACCCTGCTAAAAAAAAGGTTCCTAAATTTCATTAAAGTTCAACTTCAACCTTGTTCAGGGAATGACACCACCACCACTTGTGTACTGGAGAGGTCACAGTTATTCACATTTAATATGTCTGCCTAGTTGATTCGTTACAGAAGACAAATTACTTTGATCCCGAGATGCTGACAAACTGGTGAAATTTATAACCCGGCTCCCGAGTGTGGACTGCACTAGCGGCACCGCCTCGCACTGACACTTATCACCGGATGGACCATAAAACCTGCTTCTTCATCCCCGAAGAGAGCCAAAGACAGACTCTGGGAGAAAATACGTAACTCCACAAGCCGAGGCAATGTGCATGTGTGTGAATAAGCAGCCAGACAGAGATTACATTCATGCTGTGCATCCACAAATAGTTGAGTCCTCAGAACCTTGGTAACAGAGCTTCCAAAGATGGCAAATTCTTATGGAACGCCTGTAATAATGTGTTTTTCTTTCAGCCTTTTTGGAGGAAAAAGTGGGGCGCACTCCGTAAAGAGATTTGAATTACGGTAAATAATAGCATTCTGTGTATCGGGTGTTCAAATAATAGCATTCTGTGTCTTGGTTGTGAAGGGAGGATTGCAGGTATTTTAAGACAAGCATGTGTGCAGTAAATATCTAACAGCACACACAGGAGTGGTTGAGCTGTTACATACATTGATTACATCAATTCTCTTTGAGCAATTATGAATCTCAAATGAATCCCTGCTAGGAAATGAGATAATGTTTTATACAAGACGGCAGCTATTATTCATGTGTTTTAATGCTATCGTGTGTTTCCTGTGGTTATGAAGAAGGGGCTAAGGTGTGTTGAGTCCTCTCCTTTAGTTCAAAGCGACTGAAAGAGGGCTGTTTTATAACCATTTTTTTAGTGGCTGGCCCTTACCACACCATCTGCTGGGAGCATTGCAGAGGTATAAATCTTTGTAGGACTACACCCTGCATTGCACATCCACACCAAGTACCAAGGCTGTCCCACCCAATCGGTGGGCAGAAAAAGGGAAGGACTTGCAGACTGGTCTGTGATGCTCAAGGTCTAGGGCGTTGTGTGTGGAGCAGTGGGGGCAGGGGGTGTATGTGTCACAAAGGACTTCACACAGTACAGCAGCAGATCATCCATCATCTTTGTGGTATGCATCTGACCTATTGCCCCGTGTCAGGAAAAGAATACACGTTAGGGGAGACAGCTCTCTGGTGCCTCTTGGTTCAAAGTATTTCATCAGCTGATTCATCAGCAAAACATTTAGTTTTGCTGATGAATCAAGGCAGGAAAAGCATGCACTATGTGGTTTTTTGCATGAATAATAATCCATGCGTGTTACAGTTAACATTTACATAGCAAGCGTTGCAACACAGCGTTGGGATGCCAGTCAGCAGGCCAGCTGTAATACATAATCCCTCCAGCGTGTTCTAAGACCTCCTCCCGGCTGGGCATGCCCGGAACACCTCACCAGGGAGGCAGCCCGGGCCACCGCAACTGGCTCCTCTCCATGTGGAGAAGCAACGGCTCTACTCTGAGCACGTCCCGAATGACCGAGCTCCTCACCCTATCTCTTAGGGTGAGTCCAGCCTCATTTCAGCCACTTGTATCCGCCATATCCTTCTTTCGGTCACGACTCAAATGACCATAGGTGAGGGTGGGAACATAGATGGGGAGCTAAATTGAGAGCTTTGCCTTCCAGCTCAGCTCTCTCTTCACCGCGACGGTCCGTTACAGCGACCGCATTACTGCAGACGCTGCGCCGATCCGCCTGTCGACCTCACGCTCCAACCTTCCCTCACTCACGAACAAGACCCTGAGATACTTGAACTCCTCCACCTGGGGCAGGACTTCATTCCCAAACCACCGTTTTCCGACTGAGAACCATGGCCTCAGATTTGGGGGTGCTGAGTCTCATCCCAGAAGCTTCACAGTCAGCTGCAATCCTCCCACTGAAGGTCACAGCCCGATGAGGCCATCAGGACCACATCGTCTCGACCCCCGGACTGGATGGATTGATTCAATAAATCAATAAGAATAATCTATAAACAGAAAAATGCATAAAACAAGCACGTGCAGCCTCATTAATGCCAAGTCTTTATTGGGATGGTGTCTCACAGCGATACATAGCAAGTTGAAACAGTAAAGAGAATAGCATATCAACTACATTCAATCCCTAAGCTCTAATAAATGCAAATAATATGCTAGTGATGAAACACTCCACTGAACAGAATCATTCACGTCACACACATGGCCAGATACAAAGCTGCTGGTGTTTTAAGGCATTTTATATCCTACAGTATTTAGTCTATGGCACAATATTCATCCTTGCATTGGACATTTTCACACATTTTGTATTGTGATGCCACGACCTGGTGCTTTTATTTTGGCAGTGCTGTAGTGGTGGGATTGTTAGACATCCTTGAAAATGTATTTGGTTTACAGTCGGATTGTAAAAGTAACCATTACGACTCTGGAGCGCAACATACATACACTTGCATGTACTGTAGACGTTAGGATAGGCCACTGCGTAGAGAAACAAATACACACTGACTACAGTACTGAGATCAATCGCTAAGCCACAAGTAAAACAAGCCGTTCCAGAATATTCTGTCATACAATCACGCTTTTTTTGTTGCTTTTTTGTTCATTTGATGTGTGAGTGCAGCTTGTCAGGGCGTGGTCGGTCACGGCTCGCGGCAGGAGAGTAACGTCGCTGTGTTTAAGCTGGCAGTGAGCGAGCAGAAGAAGAAGAAGAAGAAGCTACAAGTACATAACTGTACTGGTGAGGTCATACTACAACAGACATTTTTATCCAGTCATGGCCAAAGTTCCAAAGCGAGAGGTTACATTGAAAACACGGTGGGTTTGGGCTGCGTTTTTGCTGTAGTTTGAATGTTTGGTCTTTGGGCGTAGTGATATGCGTTGTGGGTTACAAAGCGCCATCATGAAGCGTGGAAACATGGACACACATCTCGTCGTAGTCATTTACAATACAGCCTCTTGCGCGTCACTCTTGCTCAAACTCATCTTTTTCATCCTTATCGTCATAGCATTACTAGATAGAGATCTTTAGCCTAAGTCACATTTTAGCTAAATAAGTGTTTTGCATGACGCAAGCATCTACATATACCATGCAAATTAAGCCAGATTAATACTCCTACGCTCATTTAAATAGCTACTATTATTGTGACTGAGGAAGGTCAGTGCCCCCGAGGGCTACTTACATGCACGTAAACTGATGCACCAACATGGATTTGGACATGTGTGCGAGGAGAGAGTTAACTGACAACATCAAAAGCCACAGTTTTGGTGAACGGCTTTACTGAGTGTCAATTCTAGATGGTTTCCCGCCATCGCTTGTGTGCTCCCTTGCTGAACTGAAGTATTGCATCACGTCGATGAAGTTGCTCATGATCATTTGAGTGTACAGTTGACATGTTGAAAATATCTGACCTATGCATAGTGGTTGCACACATGCCTTTCCTGGAATTGCGGTAGTGGTGCTGAACCAGTTGCAATCTACTGAGTGTATGTCTATGATTTCTGTTGAAAAGACCAGACCAGAGAGTTCTAACGTGTTCTGGCTAAGTGCTTGTTCTTTTGGATGTGTGAATGAAAAACAAAGGTGGACAAAGTGGTGTTGAACAGAGTGATTGGTATTGTGGAACCATGATCCATTTCCTTTGTTATTTCAAAAGAAAACAGAAGCTACATTAAAAAGAGTTGTACATCTTTCCCTGTGCTAATATGTGGGAATCCAACACATAATTCTAAGATGTTTATGAGAAGGCAAACTATCTGGTCCGTGTGGTGGTGCAAGTGCAAAGACCCCGGGCTTGTTTTAAATAAATAAAGGAGGGGAATTGCACAAATTAAAACAGGCTTACACTCGGGGCTTAGTTTTTCTGATTGGTGGAGGTATCACCGGCATCTTGCTGCTTCTCCACCTTCTTGGTGGTGACCACTGTCTCCTCATAGACCTCGTGGGTGGCCTTGACTCCCGGCTTGCTCTGCGGCTGGCTCTCATCCTTGCCTTCCCTCTTGGAGCTCTTACCGGAACCGGTGTAGATGCGGGTCTGGTAGCTATAGCTCTGCCCGCCACCTGAAGTAATGGATGGGCTGGGATAGGTGATTCCTGTCCCTATGCGGGTCTCCTCACCCTCCAGCAGCTTCCTGTAGGTAAAAATGAAGATGAGGGGATTGGAAAGGAGCAATAAATACGGCAAAATGTATGTTTATGTGTGTATTTTTCTTACATTTTACGTTACGGTGCTCAAACTCTCTTACCTATATGCTGCAATCTCAATATCAAGCGCCATCTTGACATTCAGCAGGTCTTGGTACTCCCTCAAGTGACGAGCCATCTCACTCTTCGTAGCCCTCAGCTCATTCTCCAAATCTGCCATGTTGTCCTATGAAACACACAGGTCAACGTTTTGCTGACAAAAAAAGTCTTCAACGCAAAGCCTGACACCCTAGAACTGGCCGAGTTCACGGAGCCCAGACTGACTTTCAGCAAAAAGGCTGCTTTGCCTGAGACTGAAAAGGCTGTAGAAATGACAAATTATTAGAAATTCAAATCCCGTCTATAGAGTGTTGCAAGAAGCGTCACAGTGATTTATTTTTAACAAGAAGAGCAACACATTGAGCAACATTCATGAAGCCTTTGTGTGTTTAACTTGAATAGCATTTTTACTATCTTGTCCACTTAAAGATGCGCCTCATGTGTGGCAGTCTGCTGCTTTGGGACATAAGGACGTGGGCGTTGTCACTTGCAGCTGCTGAGCTGAGAAGTCCCGGGAGAAATTCAGCACCGCGGACAGCGCCCGCCACCCCCCCAACTGATAACGTTGTTCATGAAGTAATAATAGAGAGTGAAGTAATAAATACAGTTGCATTACCTGGTAGCTTCCAATCTCCACATTGTGCCTATCCTCCATCTCCCTGAGCTGCTTTTCCAGGGACTCATTAGTGCCTCTCAGGCTCTCAATCTCAATGGTTTTGGACTGCAGTTGCCTCCTGAACTCACTCAGTTCCTCCCTGCTGGCACGGATGGCGTCGTTGCTACGGGTAGCCTGCTCAGAGAGGTCAGCAAACTTGGTCTTGTACCACTCCTCGGCGGACTGCAGGTTCTTGGATGCCATCGATTCGTACTGGCTGCGAATCTCCTTGAGAGCGGAGGTCAGGTCCGGCTTGGAGACCTCCATCTCCACAGACACCTGAGCAGCCTGGATCATATCCGTGAGTTCGGCCACCTCCTCGTCGTGCACCTTCCTCAGGAAGTTGATTTCATCCAGGAGAGATTCCACCTTCTTTTCCAGGTCCAGGCGCACCATGGTGGCGTCATCCACATCTTTCTTAAAGGCTTTGAGGGCTGCCTCCGCCTCCTCCCGGGCGCGGAACTCGTCCTCATATTTACCCCTGAGCTTCTGGAGGTCGTCTTCGATGCTGTCTCTCTCGATGAGAAGCTGGGACTTCTCCCCGTTGAGCTCGTCCAGCTGGGAGCGCAGTTCGCGGATCTCCTGCTGGTACAGCTCGGCCAGGCGGGACGGTTCTGCCTGCCTCTGACGCAGCGCGACCAGCTCGGTCTCCAGCACTTTGTTATGCTGCTCCAAGTTGCGCACTTTCTCGATGAACATGGCGAAGCGGTCATTGAGACCTTGCATTTGCTCCTTTTCATTGGTGCGAATAATTTTGAACTCATTGTTGAGGACGCTGCTCTGTGTCAGGTCGAAGGTCTCCACGGGCATGGACGAGAAGGAGCGCCCTGACTTCCTGCTGTATGAACCCAGGGATGCGACGTTGCTCCGGGATGCCGAGGAGGACCGGTAACCCCCCCGAGAGGACATGGCTGTCCGCGACGGGGTGGAAGCATAGCGGGGAGATTCCCCGAAGATCCTTCGGTAGGAGGAAGAGGAGAAGACTTCAGATCCGTAGCTCATCCTGGTTGGAATGGAGACACAACAGAGCGGTGGGCGCGTCTCCTTTTTATGGGGGAGGGCGGTCCGATTATTAATTAATACAGTGGTGACCGAAGTGTGGCCCGGGGCCATTTTCGGACCGCAGCTCGTTTTTTATTGGTCCTAATATTGAAAAAATATTGACCTACATGGGATTGGCTGTGTGCGTCTTTAATGTACAAAATTGTCTGTATGCGGCCCTCCCACTGATTTGCTCCAAATGGCTCAGACATAATGGTTGATTTCGGATGCCCCCCAAACTACATGCGTCACTTTTACTTTTTGTACTTAAAATTAAAAAAAAAAAAAATCACTGTAATGGTAATGTGTATGCCCGCTCATTGGATGCAGTTCTCTGCATGGGAGCTGGAGATGGAACATTCCTTTCAGCAACTCGGCGAAAATCTTATCCTTTGTAAAAACAATGCTCTGCCAAATGATTCAAATCCACCAAAAATGATCACTGATCACTTCCAAAAGCTGCTGTATGTCACTAGCTCAGTGGTTTGATATTGAGAAACTGAATTTAAGTGTACTGTGCAGACTATCACAATTGGCGTTCCCTTGGGGGTGCGCGTACCACACTTTGGGAACCTAGGCTCTATATTGTAGATTATTTTTATTTGATTTATTTGATATAAGTGAAATGATACATTATAGAGGATGTACTTATCGTTTTTCAACCCTGCACCCAAACATTAAAATATGCAAAGTGCTGGTATAAAGGTTGACTTTGAAAGGCATATGGTATGTATATATGGTCCTGCTGCAGAACCCAAGATGGTTTCAGCTTGAGGTCACCGACAGATGGCCGGACATTCTCCTTCAGCAGAATTTATTGTACCATTTATCACAGCAAGTCTTCCAGGTCCTGAAGCAGCAAAACAGCCCCAGACCATCACACTACCACCACCATTTTTTTTTTTACTGTCGCTATGATGTTGTTTTTTTGAAATGTGGAGTTACTTTTACGCCAGATGTAATGGGACGCACGCCTTCCAAAAGTTAACCTTTTGTCTCATGTATTTTCAGTGTATTTTCCCAAAGGTCTTGGGTATCATCAAGATGTTTTCTGGCAAAATTGAGACGTGCCTTAATGTTCTTTTTGTTCAGCAGTGGTTTTGGTCTTGGAACTCTGCCATGCAGGCCATTTCTGCCCAGTGTCTTTCTTATGGTGGAGTCACGAACACTGACCTTAGCTGAGGCAAGTGAGTATGATCTATTTCGACCCAAAGAATTCTATAGACCATTTTAAAGTAGAGCTCTATTTAGATTGTCTAAATGGTCCATTCATGAATGTTTGATTACCCTGTTTCAGCAAGCAGGAGGAGTCTGTTTTAAGTTGAAATTTTTGAGAAAATAAACAGTATGGTGTCCTAACATAAGAAATGTCCCGCCCTCTATGCTGTACAAGAGAGAGATTCATCAACTTGCCCCCGATACAGCTGATGGCTGCCAGTTTGTCAATCACAGGCCTTGCAGGTCTTGTCTCACAATTGTGGAATCTGAGCAAGGTGACATGTGCAGTATATTATATCTATCAGTATATTATATCTTCCCCTCAGTGTTCCAGACTAGAAGCATCCTCACCTCAGGACCTGTACACACCAGCCAGCATTAGAAGCTTCATGTAGATTTACAGAAGGTCGGTCACATCCACAGTCTTCTATTTTTGACCATAGCGATTGATCCCATCCATGTTTGGCATTGCAATGATATTATTTTTAACAGCTTGACGGAGTAAAAGCTGGGTAGTTGACAAACTATCAGTTGGAAATGGCCACTTTTGTGGGTCTTGGAGTCACTCAGATGACATTTACCACCGCCACCCTGCCTGAAACTTGATGTGGAAGTCAACACCAACAGGTTTCCAACATGTTGCCTGCTCCTTTACATCAGAGTCATCTTCATCACAGGCGCTGGAATCAGAGTCCCACATGGTGTGCTATCCTCCTCCAAATCACTGTCACCTCCTTATCAGAGGTGAAGATCAGGCAAGGGTCTGTACACCCTCGCTGTGCAGTATTTATACTATGACAGTCACTGAAATGGAAGTTCAGGTAGCTTTATGATGTTATGAACTCCCCAGCACCACTCTCCCGACCCAAGTTACTACAAGAACCTGCCTGTCTCCGGGGAAAGCTGCAGACAAATGTGGTGGGAATGCACAGTTCCCGTCACAGTGTCAAGGTCGCCCTTCAGCTCTGTCATCACTGTCCTATAAAAAATGCACACAAACCGGCATGCAGAGTTTTACAGTTTCACGAACCCTAAAACCATCAGTTTCCTTGATGTGACCCACGCTGGTATATGAAATCTCTCTTAATGGACATGGGTCAAGTTTGACCTGAACCGGCTCTGTGTACAAAAAATGGGCCCACCTGTACAAAACAAATTCATTTGTATGTATTTTGGGTCACTTTAGGAGAAGTAATGACATTTCCGGCTATATATGCTTGATATACAGGAATGTGCTGTATATACCTCACAGAAGCGACTGCACCCCTCACATTTCTGTAAATATTTTATTATATTTTTTTCCCGGGACAACACTAAAGAAATTATATTTTGATCCAATTTCAAGTTGGCAGTGTACAGCTTGGACAACAGCGTAAATTTACCGTCCCCTCAAAATAACTCAACACACAGACGTCAATGCAGGGGTAGGGAACCTATGGCTCGAAAAAATGAAAATACATACATTTTTATTGTCTGAGAGCCAGATGCCATCATAAAAAGAGACACATCTGCCTCTCAGACAATAAAAATTTATTTATTTTCATTTTTTTGGCTGACATTTTAAAGTCAAATATTACAGAAATCACAGCGCTAAAAATAACGTTCATAGTCTAAAACTTTCTTATCCGTTTTAATCCATCCTTGTTTGATATTTTCCAGACCAGACACCAAAACTTGATTATTACTAGATAATGTGGTAGCCTACTAGGGTCATTGAGAGCTCAAGAAGTAAACTTACCTCCTTTAATCAAATAATTCTGCAGAGCAAACCCTTTTGATGGACAAGAAGGCAAAAAGAAAGATTAGGAGTACGGTGCAAACCCATACAGCAGCAGAAGCCACATTAATGGTATTTATTATTGGTTAGCCCTGCCATTGGCTGGCGACCAGTCCAGGGTGTACACCGCCTTTTGCCCGAAGTCAGCTGGGATAGGCTCCAGCACACCCCTGCGACCCTAAAGAGGAGAAGCGGCATAGAAAATGAATGGATGGATGGATAGCTTCAGTATAAATGTGTTAATAAGAATTATTATATTCTGAAATTGACGATCTTGCTTAAAAATGGACGTATTAGTTGTATTCGATGTTAAAAACAGGATATGGCTCTTATGGAAATACATTTTAAAATGTGCTTTCACGGCTCTCTTAGCCAAAAAGGTTCCCGACCCCTGCATTATGCCTGAACCGCTGGCAGCGAGTGAGTATCCTCCTGAAGTGAAAATGTCCCAAATATGCCCAAAGTGTGAATATTTTGTGTTGTCTCTGGAATTGTTTTCTACTCCATTAAGACGACGGATGGTAGACACCTTTGTGCTCCTCTACCTGCCATTTGAGGATGCTCCACAAATGCCCAATGGGGTTTATGTCTTGAGATATACAGTATGACATATGAACAAATTCAGCCAAATTCATGAATATGTTCATGTTTTTTTTTTTAACTTTATTGCTAGTTTTGTGGTTGGCCGGCGAACAAGAAATCCAACAGTAGGACTTTGCCTCCCCCTGTTGGAAAAACGAAGAAATACTTTAAAGAAGGCTACGCCTTTCTTTGCATGCAATAAATGAAGCATGTGTGGCGGCAGCACTAATGGACTGTACAGTATTACAGTTGTAATTGCGCTGTGGCGCTCTTAAAGCCGATTCGTTCCTGAGATTTGACCTATTTTGTCAAATGAAATGGGTCTTTGTTATTAGAATTTAACATTATATTATAATATATTTTTGCAGCTTTTCGTTGTGTTTTAAATAAATCCATTTAAGTAATAAACATTTGATATCATGTTTTTTTTTATTTATTAAGACAGCAAAAAAATCTGAGGAGCCACCTGGGAGCTGAAAGAGCCGACTCTTTAGAGAAATTTCCATCACTCGTAAAGACGCCATGACCTGGGTCACGTGCGTCATGACGACAGCCAGCCCCGCCTCCTCTTGACAGGCAGGAAGAGTCTCCGCCTTCACGAATGCCTTCCATTCATAGCTGGCAGCAGGGACAGAAAAACAGCAGAACAGACTGAGTGGAGATTCTGCAGCGTGTCCTTACAGAGCACACATCAGGTGGTCTGACTGCATCTTTCCGTATAAATACAAACAGCCCTTCTTTTCTCCCACCTTCACGCTGCTACACAAGGCGCATGCTCAGACCTCCTGGCTGTGCAGGATCTCAGCGGTGAGTACAGTAATGCTAGTCGCAGCTAACTTAAACGCGATGAAACCTGTCACTGCACTTGATGGCCTTTGCGTTTGTAAGCGTTTGCCCAGGGCACATCTGGCCAACTCCGTCAGTGTCGAACAAGGAGAGCTTCGCATACAGTTTGCTCGTTTAGCGTAAAATACTGTGTGTTGTTTTCCTGTTAGCCTCATTAATTCTACACTGGCCGTTACTGTTGTGTGTTAACTGCGGATGTTTACTTTTTACAGTATGCTGCTGTAGCTATTAGTAATTGCGTAATATATTGAGTGTAACCACCCTCAAGTCTAACAATGCCCGTTATACATTCTGCCTCCTGTAATACACACACAAGAAGGTCACCACTTGGATTTACCTAAGCAAATAGGTTACATCCTCCCATTCTAGCAATGTTACAACATTTTGAAATATGTAAAAGCAAGTCTGTGATTAATTCTGTCTGATAAAGCATGTCTTGAACTTTAATTTGGTACCTCATTCACTTCTCTACCCCAAATATTAAAGAGGTTAGAGCAGATTTCATAACGGGAGATAGTGCCTTTGGTTGCCATTGCTTTAACATTGAGTCAAGACAAAAGCTGTGATCCACCCACGGACCTTGGCAAGTACAACCGTACTACAAAATACATCATAACTTAGGCTATGAAAATCTGTTTTAAAAGATGAAAAGGCCATGGAAGAAAATCAAGTGTCATATTTGTCATGTATAGGCCTAGCATGGCACCCCACACTAACCACAAGAAATACCTATAGCTGTCTGTCATCCATGACAGGAATGTGTAACATCCACCATACACTCCATAGCTGAGAAAATCAATGTTTTTTTAGCATGATTTTGTTATAATGATATCTAAATTATCCATATTTTATTTGCTTTTAGGGCTGCACGGTGGCCGAGTGGTTAGCATGTTGGCCACCTGAGTTCAAATCTCCGCTTGGGCATCTCTGTGTGGAGTTTGTATGTTCTCCCCGTGCTTGTGTGGGTTTACTCCGGGTACTTGGGTTTCCTCCCACATTCCAAAAAACATACACGTTATAGCGACTCTAAATTGTCCATAGGTATGTAGTAGTAGTAAAAGGTATGCAGTAATTCTGGTTAAAAAAAAACATATTTCGCATCAGCTTTTAATGAAATTTCATCTGCAGGTAGATATTAGTGAATTAATATTCTATATACCGTTTAGCTTCTCCTGAAGGTCCAATTCATGAGTTTGAAGGGCTTAAAGTTGGACTTTGCATTCCTTTGAGTCGATGTGGTCCAACACTCAGTACACCGGTAAATGTGATTCAGAATTGAAGAGGAAGAAGTAATCTACCAAACAAACATGTATAAGAATGAAAATACACCCCATATTCTATGAGAAAATAGCATTTTTAAGGACGTCCCCACGGATTCTCCAAATCGAGTGCGCATGCAGTGTCAGATATTTGCACCGCTAAAATACGAGTTTTGGAACATTGCTACCCACTGGATAATTACTCCATGCGTGTTTATGTTTCAGCTGGCAACAAGTTATTTAACCCTAAATGGTGCAGCAGTACTTTCTCATTTGTTAAACAACAAAAATGTAAATCTGTTTCATCTATTTTCTATACCGCTTGTCCTCATTCGGGAGCTGGATGAGCTGGAGCCTTTCCCATCTGGCTTCGCGTTTGGACTGGTCTGATAAGCCGCTACTGTTTTTTATTAAAACTTCGAACGCTGCGGCGTAAACAGCGGTGCGATTAATTTATGGCTAAGTTCTAATCTTGTGACATTTCTTTTACTTCAGAACTACTACTAATTGCTTCAATACTGTGCTGCTCACGAGTAAGTGAGGAAACGGTAGCTCTTTCTTTCCGCTAATCTAAGGCACACAGAACTGCTGTCACCTTTCTTCTGCATTGTACTACCACCTGTGGCTGTTCACATGAGGCGTTTGAGCGCATTACGTAAATCTCAATGTTTAGCACTTATGTAGTTAAGCCGTTTTTTATTTTTATTCACGTACCCCATCCCCTTCCTACTTAGGGAACCTGGTTATTAGTGCATTCTTGTCAAGTGCACTGCGCTGACATCTCTTGTCCAACTTGAGCTCCCTTCCGACACCACCGAGGCTCACGTCGAAGTGTAAGCAGAGGTATCAGAAAGCATCGGCGAAACATGGCATAGATTGAAGTGTTGGTGTAGCCTTGCATGACATATGGGGATGTTGCCTATCTGCCTGGACGTGTTTAGTCGCATTTTTGCTGACACTAAGTGCTGGAAAGCTGACCTCTGCCCTCATGCTTTGCAGCCAAACCTCTCCAATACAGTTAAAAGTGCTTCTGAGCTACTTTTTCCTGGCTGATCTTAGTCCATTTGAGAGAAGTGTTGGTGTACTCACATTTTACATTTTTGCCTTTGGCCTTTTTTTATCAGAATGTACAAGCATAAAGCTGTTTCTCAAACTAGTGTGATAGTGTGGCTAATGTGGAATGTGATAATGTCATTGACTAGGGCTGCAACTAATGATTATTTAAATAACAGATTAATCGGTCGATTATTTTTTTGATTAATTGATGCATCGATCACAAAATAGTAAATGCAGAAAAATAGTAAAAGTAGTGGAACCTTAGTTAGCGTCATTCATTCACTCCAGAAGGTCTGACTCGAACCGAAACGGACATTCATCGAATCAATTTTCTCCCCAAGAAATAATGTAAAACCAATTAATCCATTCCAGAAAGCCAAAAATGTTAACACAAAACATGAGTTTAAAGTATTTATATGCATTTCAAATGGTTTTGTGCATGTCAAGCTACAATTGTAAATGAAATGATGAATGCAAAGAATAAATGAACATTAAAGCTTACTTTTATCTTCACTGAAGATGTGATTCTTGGCGTGCTGTCCCCAAAGACTCGATGTGGCAGCGAGATCAACCACCACCACCTTCCTGTTTTGACATTTTTTTTTTAAATTCAATAGTGTTTCTCACCTCAATACTGTAACCCAAAATGGAGCCAAAGAAAGTGCCAGCAGCTTGCTAAAGGTTGTGAGAAACACTATTGAATTCAAGAAGTAACCCATGACACAACAGGAAGCTGGTGTCCGTGGGCTGTCTCGCTACCACATTCTGTCTTTGGGAACAGTAGTCTTCAATGAAGGTACAAGCAATATTAAATGTTAATTTATCCCTTTCATCCATCATTTATATGCATTTACAAATTGTTGTATGCATGTACAACTATAATAATATAATTGTGGCGTACATTTTCGACATTAACCGAAAAAACCCAAACCAGGGTTCCACAGTATCACAGAGACAATTAAAAGCTCATAAGAAGCAAATTGTCACAACTACCACAAATGGAATAAACAAGAATGTAAGCCAAAGAAAACAGACTCATAAATACATACTCATATATATATATATTTTTTTTGACAAATATAGTAAATATATACCTGTATATTTCTAGTAGGAAGTAGACCTTTGGGACTTGGTCATTTTAAAAGTAGCTCGCAGGCTGAAAAAGCGTGAGCACTCCTGGTCTAACTGTTTAATTTTGGCATAGCTGTGACTGATTTAAAGTAGTCTGACTAGTAGGGAGATACGGTTATCTGTCTGTGACTGTAGAGTTACTGTTCGCGGTAACCATGCATCTTTCTTTGGCCATTCTTTGTAACTGATGCAAACTATATTCAAATGATTTGAGTAGATTTAATTTCCCTAAAGTAGATGATTTGTTGTTTTACCATTTTCATGTAATCAGCGGTTAACTTCTTACCCTCGTATAACAGTTAAAACGTCTTTCTACTTCCATTGCCATCATTATTCATTTGCTGTTTTCTAAATGACAGGTCTATGTTGACAAATTAACTGACACAGACTTGTTATTACCTATCTCCTCAGACACTGAAATACTTTAAAGATGACCACTTCATGGAGTGACAGACTGCAGAACTATGCAGACCTGCCTGCCAACATGGACAGAATGACAATGAAAAAATACAGACGAGAGCCGTACCACAGGTAAGAAACGCCTTACGTGGCTGTCTGAGCTGTCTCATGTGCACTTTATGCAGAATGCCGATGCTCAACATTTCCACCGTCAACTTGTTGTAATGGAGCATGTATGGAAAGGCATACATTAGCATATATTCTTATACGGTACATTACTAAGTGGCATGGTGGGGCATGTGGTTATCACATCTACCGCAAAGTCTCCTGCAGCAAGTTTTAACTAAGGAACCTCTACAGTACAATGCTGTTGTAACAGACACTACTTTCGTACTTTGCTACAAGTTCTTTCTTGAATTCCTTAGTGTTTCAAACCTTCTTTTTCAAAGTTCTGGCACTTGCCCCTTTTTTTGCAGCTGTCAGAAAAAAAAAAAAACCACACTCAGAATCACACATTTCCTTTGAATGCCTCATCAGAGCACGGCACAGCGCCTGAAGAAGGAAGGAATGAGACAGAGTTGTACAGTAATCCCTCATTTATCACAGTTAATTTGTTACAGACCTGACCGTGATAAGTGAATTTTCGCAAAGTAGGATTTGTTATTTACAAATTGAATATTTTTTTAGTGGAGCATAGAAGACCTGAGCACAACCTTCTAAATAGGGGTTTAAACATTATTTGAGCCCTCTAGACATGAAATAACACCCCATAGTCAGCTTTACATTTGTATTACTTTTCCTGGACAGCACACTTCCTGTAGTGGCTCATCAGTGTAACATTACTGACATCGGGTGACCAGTGTAGAATCTTACATACCATGTCTTCTAAATGCCTTATATTTGTCTTTTTGTTTATTTAGCCATTTTTATTCTTGGAAATGCTTAAGTTAGGCCACCCTCAGCAGTTCTGTCACCCTCAGCACATATTGCTACAAAATCTTCAACAAACTGTAATGCCCGTGCTTGTCATCAAGGAAGATGTAATTCCAATCGCGTTATTAACGTAAGATATTTTTATGACACACTTATTTTCTTTACACAATTACACAAATGTGACAAAGAGCGCTCTTATTTTGAAGTCTGGAAGTGTGTTGTGCATGTTGAGAATGGCAATTGACGGTTGATATGGGACGGGTGCAAGAATAAACGTGCCTCTCGTCTTTTTTTTACTCAGAACCTGCACGTCGTCAGTGGGCATTGGAAAATGGTCCTTACATTAAAAACACAGTAACACACAATAACTAACACAATAACACTAAAACACAACATGATGAAAATATACTCATCCAGCCTGAGTTACACACACACACACACACACACACACACAGCTGCACCAGCACGCTCTGCTAAACTAAGCTAACCCCACTAGCTTCCATTCACGCTCCGTAAGAGAGGAGGTTCCAAGGCTTTTTTCCGCCGTTTCGACATGTTTAGTAGTGTTTGTAATGAGATTCCACCGAGATTGAGCGGCCCGCCGTGGAAATACTTCCCCCACATGAACTTTCCCTCTTCTTGCGATGGCATCATTTCATTCACATGTCACTTTCCGTGGAATTCCGCGTTTAACAGTAGATTCCGTTTTTATTGGCCAAGTCTGCGATTATGCCCCCGATTCCGTTAACACGGGAATCATAGCGACTAAATGTGCCTATATTTGGACTCTAATAGAGCATAGTCAACCATGAAACAGCGATAATTTGTTAATTAATTTGGAAAAATCGTGATAGAGTGAAGCTATGGAATTTGAACCGTGAAGTGGCGAGGGACGACTGCATATGGTTCTGTGTGCGTTCTATGAACAAATAAACCACACCCACATACACACATAATGAAGATGATTCAAGGATTTCATGGCCAGAATCTGTCTAATGTGTCTGAACTCTAAAAGAATCACATTCTTGGCAGAGACTGAGTTACCAATGCTTGGATGCTTGGTTTGGGCGCTTGACCAGTTTGTAGGCGTACTGTTTGGCAATACATAAACTGACGCGTACTTGTGGCAATATTTTTTGTCGAAAACCGAATCTGGCGTGTACGAAAACCGAAGTTCCACCGTACTGCAGGAGGGGATGCTTTTGTTTTTTTTTTTTTGAGTAACCATTTCAACCCAAAAAACTGTGAATCATCTCACTGACTAAACTGTTTTTTTTACTTTTACATCCCATTAAGTGTTGGAGTAAAGGCGTTTCACTAGCATATGTCTCATAGACGGGATTCGTTGGGTGTGGTTTCATGACTTGTCATGCAAAATTCTTTGCCTCATAGAAAAGTGTCTCGACACTATTGAGGTCATGACCTTATACACTGTAATTATGGAGATCATTTGGACTTTTAAGTTGCTTTGTACAGTTTCTTTTACCGTGCAAGTGTCTTGTCCACTTTGTTGACTGTAAACACCACAGAGCCGTGCTGGTCTGGATGCAACGTACTGTATGTTGTTTAATGTTTAGCATGATGAAAGACATGTGCACTAGACACCACCATTTCACACTATGTGACTTGTTCAGAGGCTTGATGAACTTGTCAGACGACATACACCTCCACATGTGCCCAAGCACACGCACACGCACGCACACGCACGCACACACACATCCATAGTAAGAAAATGAGGATCCTAAGCTGATTAATGTCATCAGCCTTGATTATTCCTCTGTTTTCTGTTAAAGGCAGTCTACAAGGTGACTTTCTCTATTATCTCACATGTCATTATCATCAACATCTCATCACAATTTATCTCACACAGAGCCCTGACAAATGTGTTCAGTGTACATGAGGGGTGTCACGAGATCTTGCTATGAATGATAATACACGTAATATGGAAGTGGCAGTGCTTGAGGCAGGATTGGAAGCATTATGTGCTTTGTGCACACTGTACAGTAAACCTGCGCATTAAAGGAATAGTTGGGATTTTTTTTAACATGAAGTTGTATGACACCCCCATCAGCAGTGTAGTACATCAATAGAGACTTACCCCCCCAATTGGTCTCGTGAGTCCAATTTTCATTGGGTTTTTGTGACGGGGAACGTAGTTCCACTTAGTTGCTGGGTCATTTAGGTAAAGAGTTTGGCTTGTCAAAACAATATGTGTTCAAAAGAGTAGTGCATTTGTGTCATAAAATTGCCTTCTCAAAAAAATCAGACCTCACAAATTGCTCGGCGCTATATTTGGCTCCTGCCTTGTCCCTGCACACTGTCGCCTCTCCATTCTTGTGATTGCATCTTCAACTACAACTGCAACTGCAATTTTGAATTTCTAATTAACCTAACATGCATCTTTTTGGGATGCGGGAGGAAGCCATAGAAAACCCGCAAGCACGGAGGAGAATATGCAAAGTGCACACAGCAATGTTCCAGTGGAGATTTGTACTTGGATTTCCTGACTGTGAGGCGGGTCACTTCCCCTTCCCCTTGCTTCTATAGTGGAATGAACGGAGAGAGTGAGCCCTTATCTCATTTAGCCTCTTTGTGGTGGTGGGGCTACTCATGAGTTGAATGCCATCTAGTGGTTCAAATGTGAATTACACGTCTCATGTCAATAATTAATTTTAAAAAATGTTGACGATAACATCAATTATCGACGATAATTTGTAGCCTAATTGTCGATCAGCAAAATTTGTTGTTGTGACAAGCCTAAATGACTGTAATAATGTAACAAAACAACACTGGACAAACAAGAGCTGAATGAAAGCAACCTCGACCCTCGACCCCTGACAAATTAGGCGTGGTCGAAGAGGAGCCTGTGGAACCTTAGGATGTCGCCAGAATGCACATTTACCCTGTACACAACTTGATATTTATGGAGTATTTATTAAAAGGAACTTAATATACTGCCCCACTGGGTTCTAGTATCATTTTAAAAGCTTCTGAAATGAGCAGAATAGGATCCCCTTTAAAACGTTTTGTTGCTTGAACAAAACACAAAATGTTACTTAAAATTATTCCCTGATGACACAGTTTCGTGCGGGAGCAGATTTATGTAGTTTGCACTGATTCCGATGGGAAAAATGTTTTAAATTCCAAACAAGCAAAAACAACAACCTGAAGGTTCCACCGTATGCTGACTTTAATGTACGAATTTGTGAAGCCTAAAATAGTCAGTGGTGAAAACTGAGTACACACAAACATGTTTTATTTCCTTATTCAATTTCACATTGAGATATTTAGGAGCTTTGATTTATGAGAACATAGGAAGAGAATCTGAAACCTCTGTAAGCCTGAGCTAAAGGCAAGTAAGTACATCCCCTATGACCTCTTCCACTAACTGAGTGACGTGGCTGAAGCTTGCTCAGTTCTGCCTGACTTGTGACTGTTCTGGATGTCTTTGAAGGCCCATAAATGTCACGCCAGCCAACAACAACTCTGACTAATGACACGCAACAATAGAGAATGACGCAGAATAACCACAATCATTTTTGCAACTCAGAAAATGTCTGAATGGTAAGAAAGCAGAGAGGGGTGGGTGACAGAGGGTGGAGTGGGGGGGGGGGGTTTCATTGTTTGTTGGCCCTGTGGTGGCCCGCCGAGGCAGGTCAGAGAGTCAAAGTGAGGTTTAATTTGACATAGAATGCATCGCCACTCCTCTCCTGGACAAACATCGAAATGGGAGCTCGTTCACTACGGATCTGCTGCAAGGTATTTGCTCTCTGGCTTGAACCCTTACTGATGAGTAATGTTCAGCTGTTATTCCATTTAGCTGCTATTCAGTGTATATGAATATATATATCTCAACAGTATATATGTTTGATACTGAATCTTTTTGTTTTTGCTGGTTTGCATACTTTTTCCAAAACAGCTGAGAAATGAAAGTGTGTGAAAACGTGATCGATGTAATCTTTTTCAAAATTTTGGCAAGTGGAACAATGATGGAAAGTAAATGGCGTATTGTCTCCATTTAGTTGAAGATTTGGGGGAGTGAAACATTAAAATGTGTTTATTACGTGAAGTATGTCATCTCCACATTGACATAGAAACAGTAAAGATGTGCTCAGGCGTTCTGTCCCAGCAGTGAGCCTTTAAGCTGGCAGTGCCAGCCAGGCTATGTAAATACAGTCTATCAATGTGGCCACTGTGCACACACTGACTGATTTACGAGCTGGGACAGTATCCTGGCCCATTGTCACTTAACCTCAGAGATAGTCGTTGCCAGAAATAGTAGTGTGCTGCTTCATTTTTGCATGTAATGGTGGAACATCTGTTTCTGTCTCCTACAATTCCTTCTATGATTGGAATAGCAGATCTAAAAGCGAGCAAATAGATGTTCCTGTCACATTAGCAGGTTCTTCACAATTTTAGTGAACAATATTAAAAATGTTTGCCTGATAGTTGACCTCATTGTTGCAGAGTGTGTTTTCTAGAGTGGAAACAGTAATGGAATTCAGCAAGGTGGCTAGCAATTTTTTAACAAGCCTAACATCCCTCTACACCACATGTGTCAAACTCGTGCCCTGGAGGGCCGAGACGCTGCAGGTTTTCTCTCCAACCAGTTTCTTCAGCAGGTGATTTCATTGATGAGCTCCTTCCCTCAAACTGAAGGTGTTGATCATTAAAATCACTTGCTTTAGTGACTGGCTGGAAAGAAAACCTGCAGTGTCTCGGCCCTCCATGGCACGAGTTTGACACCCCTGCTCTACACCAAGGGTCTCACAGCCCGGGTCATATTTTGCGGCCCGTGACTAAACATGGAAGAATAGTGCATATAGTTGTGCATAGCGTATCGTACCTTTATCGTGCGGTACCCTGAGATTCCCAGCCCTACTTCCAATACTTCATGTGGCCCCCAGGTAAATTGAGTTTGAGACCTGGGCTCTATACCATTCCTCTTGGCAACTGTTAGTATTTGAAATTCTGCCGATGGAGATGATGCCCGTTATATTTAAAGTGCAGAAACACAAGACTGCTTTAATGTATTATCACATCAGCACACAATGCCCATATCAGAAACTCAGGCATGTTACTGTGGCTTATTTGTTCCATGTTCTCATTATCAGCCTCATATGGCTGCTCGATGCACCCATTATGACCACCAGTCTGGATTGTAGAAGGTCCATTCAGTCTATGCAACAGCTCAAGTAAACATTTTTTGACCAAGAACACTAGTTGTCATTGTGCCTGAGAATTGGTGCTATTGTTGAAGGCATGTAACACATGTACTTTGGTGTGTCTCCTCTAGAGTGTTTGTCAACAGAAGCTTGGCAATGGAGAAGATTAAGTGCTTCGGCTTCGATATGGATTACACTTTGGCAGGTACGTACACTCCCCTAAACACAAAAGTAGCAGTGGAAATATTGCATTGCGGTTACAGAAGTAGACATGTTCATATGTCTCTGAATTGAATGTTATTAATAGGGTTGACAAATGATTCAAATTTGTAATCAGATTAATCATGGTTTTCAGATGAATTAATCATGATTAATCACCATGCCCATTTTGACTGTATTCTATTGAAAGAAAGCTAAATGATCGTGCAGGATGACATATACTTGTATATGGTAACAGAGTCAAATGAACTGAACATTTAAATCAAGTTAAGAAAAAAAATCGATTTAACTAACACTGGTTTCTTTAATAGCAGAATATTTTAATCAGACTTTAACTGTGTTGTTATGAGCAATGAGGAGTTACGTTCAAAGACACCACATCATTTAAGTTGAATTCACATGTTTTAAGTGAATTTTCTGGGCTTTTCGAGGATCCTTAAATGCAGCAAATTGTACTTCTGCATGAAGAGTTACAACGTGAGTGATGAGAATATCCACTTATTGTTTTTCTTTGCATTTCTGTTTATTTAGACCACACATACACACATAGTAAAGACGTTTTTATGATGTTGGGAGTGTCTGAATGCATCTCACGACAATGACGAAGTGTTATTGCAAAGACTAATGATTTGTTTGGAGTAGGAGATACATATATGGTGTTGGAATCGCACTGCTGTTGATGTGTTCAGGTCAGAATAAAGTTGTAAAAGAGCGGGAGACTCTGTGTGACTCTGTGGGGAGCTACACTGTGCCGCCGTCTGTCGTCATAACAGAGAGGCGTGGCTTGCCATGATGCGTATGCGTTAATTATGCTAAAAACTTAATTGCTGAAATAAATTAGTTACCGCCGTTAACAAGCTATTTTTGACGGCCCTAGTTATTAATGAAGTGACAGTCACAGCTTCGCAGCTCTTCCTCTTTAGCAAGCATGTTATGAAAGTTCAGCATAACGCACGCCACACAAAGTTGTTTACATACTTTGTCCTACCGACCAGTAACTGGGCCAAAATTATCCTGCCACGTTGTTCTGTGACTCAGCCCCATTTTAATCTGCCGCTCCAAAAATAAACTGACTTTGTGAAGGGGGTCACGTTTGTTTGTGAAGTTTTCGAGTGATGGCTCCTATGAGAACGGGAATCACTTGTAGTCCCTCTCTGGCCGTGCAACTCCATTCCTGCTCAGAGAGCAGGACGCTCAGCTGTTGACATGACTCTCTTTATGGGAGCTCATAACCAAGTGTCAATGTTTGCAAGAAGCATGGCTATCATGTGTCCTTTTATCAAATCCAGGGAGCTGGAGCTCTAAGCACTGATGATCTTCCTCAGAAATGATAACGCACAATTAATAACACACAAGAAAAGAGTTGTTAAATGCATATTTGTGCATAATCAAAAACTAGAAATATTTGAAAAATAGTTCCCTGTGGTCTGAAAAGGAGAACGTGACACACATACACAATGTGATACTCACGTTTGACCTAGTTTCCCAACAGACTTTTGCCAGGAATGTTGGTTCCTTTACTACAATGTGCTCAATGACGGCAGGCAAATATTTGAGTTTGAGTTCCATTTGCGTACCATCCAAACATTAGAATAGGATGAGTCTTACATAGCTGCTTGTTTCTGCTTAGGACTGGTAATACATAAGTGATTCAGTGGTCTATTATTAGAAGGTGCAGTGTTGTTTACTTTGTGGGATGGGGGTGCATATTACAAATAGACCTGGGATAGCCCAGCTTGTAAAATGTAAATACGCACACCCAAACAAGTAAACAAGCACACTTACGTACACTTAGAAACACTTCAGCATGGAACAGTTGACAGGAATGTCATGATGATATTCTCTGTTTTGAAGGTTGTGTCCCACCTCACTTCTATGGAGGCTGCGTGTGTTTGTGTGTGTGTTGGGGGGTGGGAGGCGTTATTGCACACGTTCATCATGTCAAGTGTTGGAAATGCGAGAAGGAGCTTCCAGCACAGCAGAGGCGACCTCCCATGAGCCAAAAAAATGAACAACGGTCAAAGACGTTAAGATCAACAGTTAAGATTCTCCAAATAACTCCACTGACCACTGTAAGAAATAGGAGACGGCAAAGCTACATATGAAAGTCAAACACTGTGTATGTGTCTGTATTTGCATGACCAAAAAAAAAAACGGCACGTCTTCCTACTTCTTGCCGGTGTAAAATGGTTTGGGTTTTGCTGAAAAAAATTAAAAAAGGCAACATCAATGTCAAGTCAAGACCGACACCTCCACACAATCCCAACCAAGCACTCTGTGGTGTGCAGGACACCTTTTGGTTTGTTGGCAGTGGCCAACTGTGAAGCTAACTCCATCCTATAATTATTATGGAAAGACATGAATCATCTCCTAAATGGCAGCCGAGATTAAGATGTGGTATGTTGAGGTCTGTCCATCTCAAGGTCAACATGTAAAAAGAGAGTAGGCAGTGATCTAGAGAAAGTGAGAATGTTGATGGCAGAGGTGACCAAGGGCAAACAACTCTTAAAATAGGTTTCTTTGTAGCCAACCACAGTTTCGGGAAGGAAAACGACAGGCGATTGAGGTGGAAGGAGGAGGAGCAGGGAGTTGGGGGAAGAGGACATGGAAAGGCAGTGTAATTGGTGAGTGCTACTGCTCTGGGCAGAGGGCCCAGACCCTCTGTTTACTGAGGCCTGAGAGACGAACAGGGCATTGAGCCCCAAGAGCCTACGTGCTTCTAATACAGAAACAGACTCAGGATTAGCAAGCATGCCAAAGCACAGGACAAGGCCTCATTCAAAGGAAATGTCTCCTGTATGTTACTGCACTCTTTGCTACGTTTTGCTCATTTTTTGGCACAAGACAAGCAGAAAGGGTGCAAGATTAGCCGCTTGTCATCAACATCAGGCAACATTTCTCTCCCTCCAGAGGCCTCCCACAATCCCACCGGGATTAAAGAAAGGCACCATCAACAAGCACATTCTCCATTTTATATTTATAACATCTGACATGTTCTTGTCTCAGGGTCGGATACCATTTTAATCCTCAGAGCTCGTCACAGTTCCAGTTTGGCCTCAGGGTAAATATGTGGCTCTTGGCGGTGGCGAGGGTCCGGCTCGCCAGTCTGCTGAGGGCTCATTTAAGCTTCCGTTGAAAGTTTGGCTATTTTTCATTTTCACGCTTGATCAAGTGTCCTTGTTGATTCATGTGCAAAACTTTCAGGAGTTTCTTTCTTTCAAACCCACAGGAATGTACAGTAGGGCTGGGCGATATGCACCAAAACTCATTTCTCAATATATTTAGGTTGAATATCCATATATGATATATATCCTCTATTAAAATAAATACTTTAAATGAGGATGTTTTTCTAGTTTTAAAGCTTCATGCAGGATGTACATTTTAAAAATTGTATCTAAAAATAGCCTCTAAAATAAAGTAGCCCATTGTTTGTTTGAAATAAATGTAGAAAAAGTCAAATGTAATCTTTTTGATAGCAAACCTTTATCTATGCTCCTCATCGAATAACAAAAGCACAAAAGAACAAAATGTGAAGGAGTGCCCTGTTTAAAAGGACATTTTAAAATGTCAGCAACTCAAAAATACTTTAAATTGAAATCTTATTTTTTAGGTAAACATTTTTAGAAGAAACAAGCATGTCCTTATTTTGTGCCAGGAACACCAACCTGTCAAGTGCATCAGGCGATATGGACGATATGGTTGTTTTTATATCGTGCTTACAGTAAATATCGATATTTTTAAAATATCAATATATCAACCAGTCTTAGTGTAGTGTGCATGTGCGTGTGTGTGTGAAGGGACTTCACAAAGGAGTAAACATGTTATCAAAAATACTGAATCATCACAGCATCCTGTAGTCTTGGGCGGATATTATCAGCTTTAAAACAAATCCCAAGTGACTCACGTGTACCATAAATCAACGTAATCAGCTATATTATCTCTGACATGTCAATGTGTGACTCACAGGTCCAGTTCATAGGTCATTGTCCAAGTAGCATTTACATTCACTGTCCATGAAGTGGGGGCAGATAAGATGTCAGTGTGGAGTTGATAATTACATCTGCTCACCTTTTGCACCACACTATAGCGCAGAGGTTTGTGACAGCCCATCTGTCAGGTGATCAACCATTCTGGAACAAGCCTGAAATATTGTATACGTTACAGCATACGTGAGCGTTTTATGTTCCTCGCAGGATAAACCCTACCGACATCAGCAGTCCTTTGACTCTTCCTCCTATTACTCCAACTGCAGCACATTCAGCACTTTCTTTCTTCTTGTGACATGCGTTCACAGGAAATGAGCTATCCAAACCACCCACGAGATAAGGCGGAGTTATTTTTAATAGATATAGGACCATAAAACTGTGGAGCCACCCAGTCACGCAGTATACAACAAGCAGAAGCAGAAGAAGGCTGTGGTCGTTTAAGCTCAGCATTCAGCGATAATAAGTTCGCTGCATTTATAAGGCACATTTCTGCCTAAAGGACAAATACTGTGTCTCATTGACACAGTGGTGGTAGCGTATGTTGCGATAGAAGCAAAGTGATACCATCATACACACACATTGTCAGGGCTGGTGTTATGCAAACTATACGTTGTGCTCACATTTCATAGCATGCACTTATGTACAGTGGTTTGAGACGATGACGTTAGAAACTGCAGTTGTTTAGAAATGGGATCATAAGACTTTCCAACCTGTAATTCTTTTTTGATCCTCACTGATCTCCTTGGGCTTTCACGTTTTAATGAGTATTGGTCGTCACTGTCGACGAGTGCTGTCTATCAAATCTTGTGCATCCAAAGAGTAGGGTTGGGTGTCATTTATTTTATTATCCAATACCAGTGCCAAACCTGCACTTTGGAGATGCTGCTTGTGCTCTAAAACACACACAGTTTGTCTGCAAACAATGCCTTTTTATTTTTACGCAATTTATGTGACATGCAAGTTGTACCATTTAGGTAGTGTATATTGGAGTCCGTGTGTACAATTCTGACGCTGCGTAAATGAAAGAAAATCTAAAAATTGCGTACCTGATCCTTGTCTAGAAAATCACTGTGGATGTACAGTATGTTCCTGGATAAAGAACCGTTCAAACCGTTTCAGCCTGCGAGCTACTTTTAAAATGACCGAGTCCCAAAGATCTACCTCCTACTATAAATATAGAAAATATACAGTATATTTACCATCTTTATAAATATGAGTATACCTTGTACATAGACAATATATCGGGGTGCATGCACTTTTTCAGCATTACTAATGATTAGTATTTCACATTCACAGTTTCAAAGTTTACAGGTTATCAAAGTAGCTGGTATCATTCACAATTAATTCACAATTCAATTCGATATGGCAGTAAAGACAATGACACATAATTCCTCAATAGTTGTGTACATAACCCGAGTACACAACCCGTAATTTGTCCGTCAAAATAGCTACATAGCATTCATTTGGCACACACTTCAGTCAGCATTTGCTGTCAAACATTACAGGTATGCAAGAAATGAAAATGATGATGCAAAAGGCAATGCAGCCCAAGTCAAGGCAACATATTAAAAAGCTTTCAGCAACGGGCATTTTTCCAATTCATCATGAAATAATAGTTTAAGGAACGGAAGTGTGGAAAAACATGCATTTCTGTAGTGGAGTTCATGACGTGAAGCAAAGCCCTCAAACAGTTCACTTTTTTTCTACATAACTAGCCGCTACAAGTGAACGGATAACGTCTCTTATAGATATAGGCATCTTACCACCGAGTTAGTTGATCTGTGGAATAATAAAGTCCGTGTGTAGTTTGAGACGTGACGTTCACCATTTCTGCAGGTAGGAAGAGCGAATCAGCTGACTGATGTCATATGATACCTATGAGGTGACGTTTAAAGTGATCAACCCAAACTACTTTCACGATCGACCGCTAGCTCGAGATTGATGTAATGGGCATAAACAGTATTGTATAAAAGACCCAATTGTTGCTGAAAAAGCACCATAATGTGTTCTTCTTTGGCCCTTGAGCCACTTCTCCACAAAGATTCCTACAAATTAGTTGTATTTATGCACAATCCCGCTTACGGTATCTGTCCCGGCTGCACGCAGGAAGCGTGGTTAGCACATCTGCGTCAGAGGCAGGAGTTTCTGACCTTGTGGAAATTTCTCACACATTCCAAAGAGATGCACGTTAGTTTAATTTATATCGTCCACAAGTGTGAATGTTAATGGTTAGTTGTACACTGTGTATGTGTTGTGTGATCGTGCGACTGAGGACGGGATTGTGTTTCGTCTCTCACCCCAAAGCCAGCTGGGGTAGGCTCCGGTTCACTCGTGAGGAAAAAGAATGAATCTTTCTGTCCCACTACTGTATTTACTGTTTTACTTTGTCAACAGGATTGCTGGAAAAAAGGCCATGAAATTAAGTAAAGCTAATGATGGCTAGCTAGCAAGAGATGCCTAAAATGTAATCGTTTAAATGTGTCATTTGGTAAATTTGATATGTTTGTGTCTTTCCTTTCTAGTGTATAAATCACCAGAGTACGAGTCACTCGGATTCGAGCTCACGGTGGAGCGGCTGGTTTCCATCGGTTACCCGCAGGAACTGTTGAGCTTTGTCTATGATCCGTCCTTTCCTACCAGGTGAGCCAATCACACGTCTCCTAACTGTCGCCACTCGTAGTTCAAAGCTAATTTAGTGGCCTTTCCTGAGATGAAGTCGTGAATACAGACGTTTAACAGTACCCCATAATGATTGATTGCAGGGGCCTTGTGTTTGACACCATGTATGGAAACTTGTTGAAGGTTGACGCCTACGGTAATATACTGGTCTGCGTCCATGGATTCAACTTCCTCAGAGGGTGAGGCTTCTGAACATTCATCTCTCCTCGTCTCTGAGGAAGATTGTTAGTATCACTGTCAGGTTTGTGTCCTCAAACGGTATACTTGCCTGCAACACCGTCCTCACGATCTGTCCTGAACGGGTTCCTTTCTCCCTAGTCCTGAGATCCGTGAGCGCTACCCAAACAAGTTTATCCAGAGAGATGATACCGAGCGCTTTTATATCCTCAACACGCTCTTCAACCTGCCAGGTAAGGTGTTTGCACAACAAAGAGGGAGTTACGTCAGCGTATGTGTTGCATGATGCTTGCCACTGACACATGTCTTTTTGTTTTTTAAAGAGACCTACCTCTTTGCATGCTTAGTGGATTTCTTCTCCAACTGTGATAGATACACAAGGTAAGAAGGTGCACATTACTCTGTCATGCAGCAAGCTGGCGGGCGGGGCATGTTGAGGAATACAAACCAACCTGGGGCAAAGGAAAGCCCCGCCGTATGGGAGGGTGCACACTGAAATCAAACAGCAGTTCTCTCAGTTAATAAAATGATGTTCTTGATCTGGAACAGCTAGTCATTCACCTTCACACCTCTACTAATTGTAAAACAGCATGGTTTGCCATTTTCATAACACAGATGTAGTTGAACATGTTTTACTAATTTTTAAGAGAGAGGGAAATCTCATTCAAAGTGAGATTAACAGTGGATGCTAACGTTGACACTGTCCAATGGCCTGTACATGTGAAAATGTCATCTGGAATGGCTGCATGGTCTTTGTCCTCTGAATCCTCGTTGTTGGTCTTTTAGGGGGAGAATGCTTTCCTGTTTGGCTGGGGACCTCTCCATCAAGGGAAGGCTATCCCATTTAAAAGCAAACAGACAAACCCAAAAAAAGAACTAAAACAAATGTATTTGAAAAGATACTGTGAAAATACCGCGTGATGCTGTGCGACAGCCGTATATGTGTGTCTCTGCTTTTCCACCTTTTAGCTGTGAAACCGGTTTTAAGGACGGAGACCTCTTCATGTCGTACAAGAGCATGTTCCAAGACGTCCGTGATGCTGTTGACTGGGTCCATTTCAAGGTACAGACTCTGTGAGAGCGCTGCTCTCGCCTCGGTGTGTCTCTCATTAAATACACGCTTACGTTATCCTTATTGAACGACCCTTGGAGTAGCTTTTGTACATTTCACAATTACACTACTGGTCAAAAGTTTTAGAACACTCCAATTTCTCTGGAGGAGTTTCTGCAGTACAATGCTATTCAACTGATGCTCACGAGGGTATAGTACCACAGCATGTTCCCAACACTGTTTTTATGCAGACACAGGAGGTACTAAGTACAGTGTTCCCTCATTTATCACGGGGGATAGGTTCTCAAAATAGCCCGCAATGAGTGAAATCGGCAAAGTAGCTAACTATATTTTGGTACAATGATTATATATGTTTTAAGGCTGTAAAACCCCTCACCATACACTTTATACACTTTTATCAGACAGGCATTAACATTTTATCACATTTCTGTCTTGTTTAAACACTTTCAAAGTGCAAATTTCATTTGAATTTTAATGATCAACTTATGAGATTGGCACAAGAAATTAAGTGACTCACGCGTATTTCACTCCTCTGATCGTGGCTCGTCCTGGGGCTGTTAGGCTGTAGCGTTTTTGTATCCTTGTTAAAACATATTCCTCCTCGTCGTCCCCATGAACTGATGATTCATTTACAGTATTCCAGGCGCCCTACAGCCGCGTAACTTCTGCCTTCATTTAGCATGTATAATTGCTAGCAGCTAGGAGATTGATTGACAGTGGTCTAAAGCCAATCAGAACGCAGAACACAATGGGCGGACTCTCCCTGAGCCGATCAGAACTTTACTGAGACAACAGTTCACGTGTGGACACGTCTTCCACTCTCACATGAGTATACAACACCCTCTACTGGTAGCAGTAGTAGTTACAATAACAAACACACGCAACAGCGCACCGATAGATCACTGTAATACACTACGAGGGCACAGAGCACAATGCGCGTTCATATGTTGTTTAAAAAAAAAAAAAACGTGCAAAATTGCACTTTAAAAAATCCGCAAAAGAGCGAAAGGTGAACCGCGATATTGCGCGGGAACACTGAACTCCAGAACGTGGAACAGCTGTAGGAATGAGTTGCACCAACTGCCAAGGCTTGATCAACCTCCATTTCTGCACAACAACTTTAAATTGTTGACCCATTTTGTGGTCCCTGAAACAGTATCATTCTGAAATACGCATTAGTTTTCACTTTTGGCTAACCCTACCTTATTTTTTTATTTTATTTTTTTTTTACAATTTCAAGCTATTCATTGGACTTGAACCACCTGAATTTCAATAAATAACTGCAAAACGATGAGTGTTCTAAAACTTTTGACCGGAAGTGTATATCCATACAATGTATGCTTCCAATGATATGGAACATTTTTGGAAAGGCCCTTTTCTAGTCTAGCATGACCATGCACTAATGCACAAAAAAAAAATAGATAAAGGCATGCTCAGTTTGGTGTGGAAGAACGTGAGAGCCCTGGCCTCAACCCCATCAACCACCTTTGGGATGAACTAGAACAGAAAAGGTGAGCAAGGACCCTCCTCAGGTCCAACATCACCTGTCTTATTTACTTGTATTTAGTGACGTAATTCGGATGTAGCCCGGTACTAGGCTGCTCAAATGGGCCATACGGTCGTAGAGGGCGACAAACTTTAGTCAATCACTCGATTCCCCTCTCTTGCATTTACTAAAACGTGCTTGTAAGCATTAACTGTAAGGACTTTAATGCGTTTTTCTTTTTTAGCTGGCATCGTCAGGAAATAATGTACAGAGTAACAGACTTTAAGGACAGGATGAAAACCCTTGGGCCCACAACCTGATGTCTTATGTACACAAGCTGCGTAGTTGTCCTTGCGTAGTTATTTAACTACTCTTCACTCATTGAATGAGTCTACACTGATGTTTGGATGCCAACAGTGAAGCTGCATGAACTTTATACATCTGACATTTCAGGGGACTCTGAAGGAGAAAACTGTGGAGAATCTGGAGAAGTACGTTGTGAAAGATGTAAGTAGTTTGTATTCATGAAGGCTTCACACACTCTGGAATCCCTAAGGAGGCTTATTTGTCACCCCCTTGACGGTTTTCTGCATCCCAACAGGGGAAGTTGCCTCTTCTCCTCAGCCGAATGAATGAAGTCGCCAAGGTTTTTTTGGCTACCAACAGTGACTACAAATATACTGAGGTAAGTAAGACCCTTAAGCCTCACTCGTAATTTCCTAGTACAGTGTTCCCTCACTCCATCACGGTTCACCTTTCGCTGATTCGCAGATTTTTTTAGGTGCAATTTCAGTGTTTTTTTGATTTTTTTTAACATAGCTGCTGCAGGCCGAGCCTGGCCCTTTAAGAAGAATTGCATTGTGGGAAGCTGAGTGTTGTTCTGTGCTTTAGCACAGGCAGCGGTGTCTCTCTCAATTCTCTCTCTTCTGTCTGCACTGCCCTTTGTCTTCTGCTTCCTGATTGGCTGTAGACCCGAGGTTCCCAAAGTGGGGTACGCATACCTCCAGGGGTACGCCAATTGTAATAGGGGATACGTGAATAAAAATGAAAAACAATTAGTGCCTACCACTCGCAATTACGAGTGTGCCTGGAAGGAGAACGGAGCAGAAAGGAGACACAGCACGAAGTTGGTCGTTGTTCTGTGTGCCTCGTATGAGCAAAGAAGTACGTTTGCTGATTCTCCAGTCATGGTGACAGCTGAATGAGGCTTTAGCGTTGGTTGTATGTATTTTTTGTACTTCAGGTGCTGCTTTATCATGATTGTTAAACCTTCCCTTCGATTTGGTATTACATGAATATGCAGACTTAAACCATAGCCAGCGTGAGTGGACAAAAAATGTGATGCTCAAATTCAATCCATTCAAACGGAAGCATGCCAACATTAGACTGGAATAAAAGATATATTGGATGATTACTTATGTAGGATGATTACTTATCTATTTATAAACGATATGTAGGATGATTGCTTATCTATTTATCAGTGCTCATGTGAAACTTATGTGAAAATACCCATTTTTGACCCGGAATTGCTATAAAATGAATTAACCAATGAATTATCTTCAATATTTCAAGTTAATAAAGATAAAAAGGTGTATGTTTTAAAGTGTGCAGGAGTAGGGGGTGCATGGCTTCAGGTGAAATGTCTGAAGGGGTACGCCGCTGTGAAAAGTTTGGGAACCACTGCTGTCCACCATTGTCAATCTCCTTCGTGCCGTCGCTTGTTGTGGTCGTGGCAAACTAGCTAAACGTGTGAGCTGCTTGCTAACCGCCAATACCGTATAAACCGGGGGTCACCAACGTTTTTTCTTGCGAGGTCTACTATTAGAAAATGAAAATGGCCACAACCTACTCATTTTTGTAGAAATGATTTTCATACCTTTTTTCAACCCAAACAAATCAAATATGCTTGTTTTACCAAAACATGCACAAAATGCTGGTATCCACAACTCACATTTTATGTTTCAGAAAACATTTCTTTCTAGTGTTCTCACGTTATTAACTGAAAACCTGAATGAAAAGCAGGCGTGCGGGCGCCTCATGTGGTCGTGAGGGGCTACCTGGTGCCCGCGGGCACTGTATTGGTGACCCCTGCCGTAAACGATAGAAGAAACAGAAGAAGCTAACCGTGCGAGGAAAATCCGACGACGGGAGCAATATGTTTTAAGAAGGATACAAAAACGCTAAAAGCGGAACAGCGCCAGGACGAAGAACCACGGTCAGATGAGTGAAACACACGAGAGTCGCTTAATAATTTCTTGTGTCCAACCTTGCAGGTTGATCATTACAATTCAGATGAAGTTAGAACTTTGAGAGTGTTTAAACAAGAGAGAAATGTGAGAAAATGTTAATGCCTGTGAGGGTTTTACAGCCTTAAAACACATACAGTAATTGTAAAAAAACAAAGTTGGCTACTTGGATTTCATTAATTGCGGGCCATTTTGGGAACACTGTACATCAAGTGTCTCCAGCAGTCATTTTGTTTTCCGCACAGTACTATTCTGTTTTTCTAGCAGTCATCAGAGCATGTATTGAAACCTTCATAACTGATTGTGTTTGGTCCACACAGAAAATTATGACCTACCTGTTTGATTTCCCCCACGGCCCGAAGGTAAACATTCTCTTCATCTACTGTACTGAAATCCAACTCAGTCTTATAAAGAGGGTTATGTATCACACGCTTTCTTGTATTTTTATAATCCGCGTGTGTGTGGCACACACATCAGCCTGGTACCTCCCACCGACCCTGGCAGTCCTACTTTGACCTCATCCTGGTGGACGCCAGGAAGCCGCTGTTCTTTGGCGAAGGGACGGTGCTCCGACAAGTGGACACGGTGAGCAGCTCGATGGTGACGTAGAAATGACAAGCATATGCACTCTGCAGCCACATCACACAGTACACCTGTCCAAAAGCACATTAGTCATCAGACACTTTTTGCCATTGAAGAAATTCTGAAGTTTGAATCAAACACCAGGATGGTAAATAAAAGATCAGTAGATCAGTACCCAGCCACACACGACTTCTTCAGTGTTTACGAGGGGTGTCACGAGATCTCGCGAGATTAAACCGTGACGATAGTTCTCGTTTAGAGGAGAGCTGTCTTACGAGAACAGGGCGGCCAGAAGCCAATTCGACTGTGAACTACGGCATCGCTACTGTGAATGATAATACACATAATATGGAAGTGGCGGTACACGAGGCAGGATTGTGCTTTTCGCACAGTGTAAACCCTGTAATCCTATCTGCACTGCGTGCTCCCAGCGTCACTCGGTCGCGACTTGTGGCTGCTTTTGTTTTTTATTGGAGGTCAACAGCTGCTGTGCTACTAACGTCCAAGCAGAAGTTGTAATAATTCCACATTTGATCAAATGTACTTAATATTTGTCAAATCAAAAAACAATTACAATTGCTGCATATGGCTTTTATCAAAACATGTGATACATGCTAATTGACTACTTCATCTACTTGTAGCTTTTTTTTTTTTTACCTAGAACTCACACTTCCTGTGTGCAGCCAGGACAGATACTACTTATTGTCTACCTATGAAAATGGCTAAAAATGCTACTATGCTCATGTTAGCATGCTAACACCTGGCATGATAGTGTCTACCCATGAACACGGCTAAAAATGGTACTATGCTAACATTAACATGCTATCAATGCTAAAGTATTAATGTTAGCATGCTAACGCCTAACATGATAGCACAATGTACAGGGAAGGCTAAATCCCCCGAACAAGTGCTCTGACCATTTTGTTGTGGAGTTATGTGCACAAATGCCAAAGATTGTCCTATCCCAATGTTCCAACGTCACAATGTTAAAGAATCCTTTAAAAAAAATCCAGGATCCAGACGGTGATCCCTATCACCCCCAAAATGCTGCGCTTGCACTTTGCGCTGCGCTTGGCAGAGGTAACAAGTGTAAAGTACTTGTAGGCAGGTGCTGTGGAGGTTAATGAGGAGGGTGGCAAGTGGAGCGGGGCAAAGAGCAGATTGCATATGATGTTTACATTGCAGTAGAGAAGGCATGGACCACAATCATTTAGAGAGTTGTTTTTCCTCTCAGACATGAGACTTTCTTCCATCCATTCATACATTTTCTGCAAACACTTAATCACCAAGGCTGCAGTTGAGGCTAAACCCAGCTGTGTCAGCATTAGTACTGCTGAGTCATCAACACGTTGGTACAGGCTGACATAAATGAATTCAAGTTAACCTGTGGACTGGTGCAAGATCTGTCTGTCCACACACATACTGTACTTGTATGCACGTCATCTGTGTCTATTGACATATACTGACTATATGACACAGTACAATCCTTGGTTTTCTACTTGAAGATGTACGTTTTGTACCTTTAAGAAGCTCCATCTCGGTGTTAAACATCGTAAAAAAGTATTTTGCCATCTCAGACCACAGGGCGACTAAAGATTGGCACCTACACAGGACCTCTGCAGCACGGCATCGTCTACTCTGGAGGTAAGACGTAGGATGTGGCATTCGGGTGTTTGTGGTCATTCAGAAGGTTTTCCCTCTTTGTGATGTTGTATGCTGTTTTACCACAGGTTCTTCGGACATCGTGTGTGACCTGTTGGGAGCCAAGGGGAAAGACATCGTGTACATCGGGGATCATATCTTCGGAGACATACTCAAGTCCAAGAAACGCCAAGGCTGGAGGACCTTCTTGGTCATTCCTGAACTTGCTCAGGAGCTGCACGTGTGGACCGACAAGAGCTGTGAGGCCCTACATGGACATTTCTGTTCCTGTTTGAATCTGGTTGTATCCAGGGGCGTATGAAGTCCCCCATTTGGGGGCCCAAGGCAAACCCAGTCATTGGGGCCATCCGCATCCTTATACTGTACTAATTTAGGACACTTTTTCCTGCTTTTGTAATCGGTTACAGTTATCTGTCAGCTTAAGTTACTAGTTACATTGCCACGTTTATACACCCCCCCACCTCAATGCTTTTACTGTAACATTTTACATAGTTTACCGTTCTAGTACTCACATCTTTATGATGAAAAACGTCACTCGTTTGTTGTGACTGAAAAAGGTTGACACTTTTGGTAGTTTCGATAAAAACTGTTTTCCTCACCTTCTCCTCTTCTCCGCTCCAGTGGGGTAACGCCGCGTCATTTTACTCCAAACCGCGCCGACAAGTTTGTTTTGCTCCCGTTCTCCGGAATCAGTGTGCACATGCGCAGTAACATGGAATAGTCCTTTGCATGAGATGGATTAGGCATTTTGATGTTGCTTTAAGCACATGAATTAAGACTGGAACAGTAAGATGTACTTTAAATCGAAGAAAAAAAAAACTGTAATCAGTTTTTATGAGACGTTTGGGGCCCTCTGCCCCTAAGTCTGCCCCTGGTTGCATTGACATGAATGTAACATCAGTATATTGATGTGTACATAAGTTAGCTGATAAAGATCATGACATAATGCATGCGAGCAGTGACATCATTTTTCTTTTTTCAGCTTTGTTTGAGGAGCTGCAAGGCCTTGACATTTTCTTGGCGGAACTGTACAAGTAAGAACTTTTAACACTTCCAAGTCTCTTGCTCTGATTCCACTGCTCTCTGCAAAAAACACCAGTGTGTGTGCGTGCGTGTGTGTGTGCACGTGTGTGTGCACGTGTGTAAGCTCCTCTGGGTAAAGTGTAAAGTCTAAAGGAGCTGCCCGATAACCTGCCTCGCTGATGTTATTTATAACCAGGCACCGCTTGCTGTTGCACCACCTTCTTCATTCAGCAAACTGATATCAGCTCCCCCTCCCCCAACACCTCCACTCTAATCACCTCTCACTGTCTCCCCCCCCCCAGGCATCTGGACAGCAGCAGTAACGAGAGGCCAGACATCAGCACTATTCAGAGAAGAGTGAAGGTACAGCTTGAATTGCCTCCATTTCCATGACGACCCAAGGGGGCGGGGCTTGCGTCACAGTTTGATGTCACATGTACAGTGTGTTTGTCAAGCGGGGTTTATCTTAGTTCTGATGGTGCTCCTCCAGTGAGTGGCTGCTGGGGTCTCAAGGTTAATGAATAACCACACAGTCAAGTTAAAGCCACGTTTACACTTGCATGCATTTTGTCCCCGCAGTAGTTCACAATTTTGCGTGCCAGTGAGTAAATTGGTGGTAAACATGTGTGACATACAGTATGTGTAAACTGTGTGCCGGTGCGCAAAGAAAATTGTGAAATGTTCAAAATTTGCATAATTTCCGTGAACTAATGCATCGCAACCTATGCCTAAACAATGCGGCAGTATCGAAGCGTGTCTCGTGCACATGAATGGGTTAACTTTGCCACCACCTCTTGGAGCAAGTCAGGGGGAATCGTCAAGTAATGTCTGTAGCCTCTTGGATTTTCCTTGTGAATTTCTGTTAAAAAGTGATCATGTCTTACTGTCCATGCCTCCTTTTTTCTACTTGATACCTCCTTCCTGCTCTTTCTGCATTCTCTTTCTGCAGCTGTGAGATAATGTTGACTTGCCTTTCTTTTCTGCAATGAGAGCTTCTTCTCTGGAGTTCAACATGTTGTAGGTGCCCTGCAAATAATGAAGCTCAGGGTGACGCCTGCTGTTGCGTGGCGTCACGCGGAACACAGCGGAACCAATAATAAAAAGCGGTGGTGACCATGCATACCCTTGCAGTAACAATGCGCGTCACGCGTACTATTGTCGTGCTCTCGACGTAAACACTTCTTTACAAGGTGTAAATAAGTTGTGCGGGAGCGTGGTCACTTCTCGGCCATGAATTGCGTGCCAAGTGCTTAATTTATGCGTAAACAGAACGCAAACAGTATGCAAATACCATAATTTTCGGTGTATTAGATGGTTATGGTTATGGTTTAATTTATTTGAACATGCATGCAAGTTACATTGGAATACATCACATATTACAATTCACAGTTGAAATGTGTCATGTTGTAATGTAATGTCCAAAAGGAATAGGATCAATTGCAATATATTTGTTCACTAACTATTGCAAATGCACTCTTTTATTATTATGGGATTTAGTATTATGGAAAAATGTTAAAATATATATATTTTTTAAATTTTCTAAACTTGTTTTGGTACCAGTAGGGTTGGATATAACATGCTCGATACCGGTGCCAAATTAGTACTTATGAAAAGTGCCAGTGCTTAAAAAGTGCCTGAACCAGTACTTAAAAGAAGGATTGTCTTAATCTCAGCAAAACCAGCAGCAACCAGAATGTACGGAAAAAATACTGCAAGAGCAGAAATTGATGCACAATAGTTGCGATGTTAGACAAGCGCTAGAACAGTACTTGCTAGTCAACCCTACATGCAAGAGTCGTGTATTAATTGAGCAAAATTAAGTTAGTGTAGCGACCTGCTGGTGTTCACAATTCCAGCACGCACCGTGAGTGTGATTGGTGGATAATGAGGAAGTGGTGCGTTGTGTGTTGGTGTGGAGAGGAACTGAGCACTGCTGTTGGTGTGTTAAGGTTGAAAAAGGTTTAAAAAGCGTGTCAGACTGTGTGTCTGTGTCAAGACTCTACATTACTTACAAGATGTTACTGGTACAATGTCACCTTCAAGCACTTTCAGATGGTTGAGTCTGCTCTCATTTCTGCCTCTCATCACTGCCTGGTAAGTCCTACTGAAAGAGCAGTTCTTCTCTGTACTGACTCGGCAACCTCTTGCTGTCTTTCAGAAAGTCACCCACGACATGGACATGTGCTACGGCATGATGGGCAGCCTCTTCCGCAGCGGCTCCAGGCAGACTCTGTTTGCCTCTCAAGTGATGCGCTACGCCGATCTCTACGCAGCCTCCTTCATCAACCTGCTCTACTATCCCTTCAGCTACCTCTTCAGAGCTGCACACGTGCTCGTGAGTGCCGACACGCCACAGGAGAACACGAGGCGTGTTTAAGATGCGTTCCATCAAGTGGCTCCGTTGACTCCAACTGGCCACTGTACTTTTTGGGGCGATACCGTAAACGGAATGTCACACAATAATCAAAAAGCGACAACGATTTTGTGTCTTTTCATCTTAGATATGATTAGTGCAAGACAAAATAAGCCGTCTGGTTGCGTGTGAGTCACTTATTCTGACATTTTCATTGATTCCATTTATTTATTTTGGACGCTTTTGAAAAATATTCCAAAGAAATGGAACAGAACTGCAGTGTTTGGTGGAAAGAGGCTTCATCTCTTTGATTCACACGAACCTCTATGAATACAAAACATTTCCATGAAATAGGAGGATGAGGGCCACCTTGAAACTAATAGTAGATATTAAAATGACAATAAAATAGCCATGTTGTGAGAATGTTTGCTGACGAAGCTCTTCGGATGAGGAGCGAAACGTCCGACACCTTCTACACAGAAGTACAGATGACGTCTCAAGAAGCCTTTTCCTCGTTGTGAGAATAAATCACGTTTTTAAGGAAAATACCGTAATTTCTGGTGTAGAAGCCACTACTTTTTTCTTAAACTTTGAACCCTGCGGTTTATACAGCGGTGCAGATAATTTATGGCTAAATTCTAATCTCGGGACATCTCCTTTACTTCAGAACTACTACTAATTGTTTAAATACTGTGCCGCTCGCGAGTCAGTGAGGAAACAGTAGCTCTTTCTTTGGCAGAAGCCAATCATGAGCTATAAGGGAACTCACAACAAGCTTATCAACCCATTGGAAGTCAGTGGACAGTATAACAACATAACAGTCTAACACACGGTATCATCTTACTGAGAACAACTTAACGCTCCAACAGTATACCTGAGAAATATACAAAAAGGTACCAATGCAAGTTTAAAATAAAAAGATTTCCCAAAATGCATTGTGTCTGAGCAACGCATTCATAGGGTGCTGCAGTGACGTCAGCCTCCCTCTGGGCTCTGGACTTCCCTGGCCTCTCTGGTGGTCAGACACAGCATTGCAGTGCCATCCATCCATTTTCAATGATGCTTTTTATTGGAGGACACTTTCCAATGGGTTGACAAACTTGTGAGTGTCAAATAAAGTGCTGCCTGGTCTTCACGGACTCGTGTGCGTCACAATATGCCGTTCTATGACGTGGACGAGTGCGGCTTATACAACGGTGCAGCTTATATACGTAGAAATCCTCTGAATTTAGTGGGTGCGGCTTACACACCCGAATGCATGGCATCAGGAACGACCTCTTTCAGAACTCAATAAAAGTGCAGCAGAAAGCGAGTGTTGAACGTCTGTGGTGTCGTTTCAGATGCCCCACGAGTCGACCGTGGAGCACACGCACGTGGACATCGACGCCGAGTCGCCGCTCGCCACACGCAACCGCAACCACTGCAGCGACTGCAAGGACTTGGAGTGCAAACGCAACCAGCTGACCCGCTCCTTCAGCGAGATCAAGCCTCCCAACCTGTTCCCTCAGACCCCCCAGGAGATCACCCACTGCCATGACGAGGATGACGATGAGGAGGAGGAGGAGGAGGAGGAAGAAGAAGAAGAAGAAGAAGAGGAAGAAGAGGAGGAGGAGGAGGAGGAATGAATCTTTGTGGCCATTTAAAGGTTTTCTAGGGAGTGGCAGGGTGAAATATCCCGATGAGAGAGTGTGTGTGTGTGTGTGTGTGTGTGTGTGTGTGTGTGTGTGTGTGTGTGTGTGTGTGTGTGTGTGTGTGTGTGTGTGTGTGTGTGTGTGTGTGTGTGTGTGTGTGTGTGTGTGTGCGTGCGTGCGTGCGTGTGCGTGCGTGTGTGTGTGTGTCTATCAATACTGTATGCACACACAACAACACAGAATGTTTTGAGTCGAGTGTGAAGGAAGACATCACATGACTTGTCACACGACTGCATGCATGATGACTCCTTCAAAACATGATTTTTTTTTTGTAATGGATTTTTCTTTGGTCGTCAAACAGACAGAAGACACTCCATTGTGTTTCAACGCGACCTTTCCAGGCGTGACTATGGGGTAAGGTCGGCGTGACGCGTGACTATCATTGGCGTGATGATGTGTCAGCACATCATTCCTTCTTACGGGCGTCCATGACAGCAGCTACATACGCAAAATGGGAACAACATGCTTTGACTTATCATTTTGTCATTTTACATGTCGCGCACGCGCACGTGCGTGTAAGTGCACATCTACCGCCAAGAGGAGAGAAGGTGTCGCTGTGCATGGGTGGCTGTTGACCCGATGCGTGGTTACCAGGCAACACTCAATTGCACGCTGATAGTTGCCATGACAACAGCCACGTCGTGCTTTTGTGAGTAGCTGCCAGGTGTAAACAGCAGGAGAAGCTAAAAGGGCAGTATTTTTTTAACCCGAGTATTGCGTTTGCTTTTGCATTTTTTTTTTTTTTTTTTGCTTTAATGTGAGGTTTGTCATGCAATGCATTCTAAAGCTCTGTTGGGAGATTTTTAGACGAAAAGGCAAAAAGAGCCAAACTGTTGAAACACAGGTGAAATGAGCTGCCGTGAACTAAATTTTAAGCAACTTGATGTTCCTTTATTTCCTTTTTGTGACCTCATTTCTTGCCTGACACACGACAGAACCTTTATGACGCGGTTCAGTAGCGTTTCCTTTTAATTCAAACAAATGAAATATAATGTTTTAGTTGTCTTGAGAGTTTTCATTGCATAACTTCAAACATGCATGTGTTATATTATAAGTGTAACGCATTTTACAAATGTATTGGCTGTAATTTGCACTGGAAAACAAATGCAAACCCAAGCTGGAACTACTAAAAAAAAAAAAAAAGGAATGGGAAATGTGAATAGCACATTAAATGCTGGAACTAAAATGTTAGCTGTCATTCTAAGCTAGTGTGTATAAGTGGAGTGTTCCATGATCTTCCTTTTCAACAACACATTCAGTCTTGGAGCCGATTGCAAAACAGTGAGCTCAAGTCAATGAGAGACTTTTTTTTTTCCTTACTGTCATGAAGTCCTGAATGCATCAACTTGTCACTGTCACCTCATTTTCCAAAATGATTTTATGCATGTACATTATGCAGTGTTGCCTTTATTCCCAGATGTTCCTGCAGTGTGTACATGACCTACAAATGTATAATAAAGATAGTTTTTCATACTTTTTGACTGTCTTTGTCGCACTGAAAAAACCTCATGCAATTCAAGAGCTGTATTAAAAAGCTACGGTATTACGTTAAAAATGTGTATTATTGTAGCTTGCAGTGAGGTAAAACTGTACTGCTTTGCATTTTGTTAGTTCTTATAAGTGTTAAATGAATATAGTGTGCCCTCGTTTATTGCAGGTGATCGGTCCCCAAAATAGGCCGCAATAAGTGACATTCACACTGTACTTATATACTTGGGAAGGTCAAATACATTGTTTTTGGTGCCTAACTGTTTCCCAAGTATATTAGTGTGTGTGTGAATGTATAAACGAGAGGAATTGCACTGAAACTTCTTTGTAAAAAGGCGCTTTATGAAAGTAAGTACATTTACATGTATTCATTTACAGCGCAGACACATCCAATATGGCGGCGACGTTGACGTATTGCAGCAGTGGACAAACCCACTCGATGCGGCGTGTATGTCTACGGCCGTGACCACAACAGGAGACAGCGCGAAGGAGATTGATTGACAATGGCCTACAGCCAATCAGGACGCAGAACGCAATGGGCGCACCGCCCATACTTAAGAGAGAAAATAGAGAGACACCGCCGCCTCGTGCTAAAGCGCAGAACTACAACACTCAGCTTCCCACAATGCACTTCTTCTTTAGCGCCAGGCCCAGCCTGTATACACTGTAAAAAAAGAACTACAATTCCACACAAAAAATCAGCGAACCAGCAGTCCGAGAAAGGAAATAATCTGCAACGAAATAAAGTGTCAGTAAACCATATAGAGGACCCCACCAGGAAGTTCCATTTGTAGAGTTGTAAACACCACCTTAAGCTGAGATCATTCATTGTTGCTTTTTTTCAACCTTGTATTTCACTGCAGTATTTTGTCACAATTTAAAATGCTCTGCATACACACGTGCAAACCCATAATGTGTACACAACCTGCCACCAAGTTCAGAACCACCTTGCCAACTATTTGGTAAGAAAAGTAGCTATTGGCTGAAGTACAAGTCGCAACATGACGTCACTGTGTAATTTGAATATGACTTTGCAAAATGCTGAAGAGACAAAAAAAGTAAAAACACTTTAATTACGTTTAGAACTACAAATAAACTTGATTGTTGGTATGTTAATTAAAAAAAAAAGATAAACTTTAATATTTTATCTCGGCCAGCGCCTCTCAAAGTTCTCCCATCACACGTTGGCTTTTGAGATTTTTTTTTTAAATGAGCACAACTAAACAGCGAATAACAGATGATGCTGCGTTTATTCTATCGCTCACGTTAACACGACTGTGTGCGTCGTGAGTAGCACCCTCTTGTGGTGAATATATGTCATAGCAACTGAGCGTCATACAGTAGGCTTATCAATTACTTACATTTACCCCAAGAATTGTAAAATAATCAACTTCATTTTACAAACAGAGAGTAGCAATAGACTAACAATAAAATGTAAACACAATAAACACACCCTCCTCTTTTATCCAGTTTTACTGAAGATTAAGAAACATTTGTGTTTTAGTTCTGGCTGTATATAACAGGGCGAGCTACACCCTCGCGGCTCGCGCATGCGTGATTCATTTGCACTTTCAATGCGGAGAGCTCCACATCATGCTGCCGGTGTGTGGCTGCCTTTGGGCGGGGCGGACCGGTCGAAAGCACCCGCTGCTGCTCAGTGACAACACAACATGCAGAACAATACCTGCTTTCACTTTTAAGTCCCCAAATATCATAAAAATCCCTAACGACGCCAGAAATGTCGTTATATTTGTCGCTAGTTGCTTTTGAGAAAATGTGCCGTCAAGGAGGGTTGGAATGCCGCCAGACCTCGCGACAAACTCGCCAAATTGGCAACACTGATAAAGTTATATGACGAAACAGTGACCTCCAGCGGTCGAAAGCTGTAACTACAGTGTTTAAAAATCACCGCTTCGGCTGATGACTTCTTACTACCAATTAGCAGTTAAATATAAACTGAACTTTTTTTCGAATTTTTCCCATCATTCACAATCCTTATGTGAGACATGAACACACACGTCTTATCCCTTTCCTGTGCCTTCTAGAGTTATAAAAAACGATAGAAAGCGGCAGCTCATAACTGCACGTAATGGGATCCACCTATGGTGCCGACAAAGACCGATATTAAAACACCTTCAAAAACCTGCAACAAGCTTTTATGGTTTTCTCTCCATGCTGTGAGCATGTAGTAACAGGTACATTCATGGTAACATGTAGTACTTACAGTAGTTCGGTCCTTTCAAGCATTGGCGGAAAGTCCTTCCTGCGTGCATAGATTCCACATGGCAACATAGGAAGGAACACTACACCTACAGTAGCGTTAACTTCTCCAAAGTCAGAAATAAAAACACGTCAGCAGTGGAGTCAGCTCCAATATGTAGCCATTACAAAAACAAAAGTCGGGCGTACCGTGACGATGTAGTGGAAGGTAAAGGGTTAAGTGGGCGTCCTGCTTCACTAATATTGGTACTGTGGCGACCACAACACATCTCACACGTAGAAGAGATCCGTGTTGACAATGTAGCAACATGGCCGCCATAGCAAAAACACAAAAAGCAGTGGCATTAAAAAAAGTTAATTTGTATTTCTGCCACAAATAGATTGCAGTCCTCCGGGAGGCACTGACGAAAGTGCAAAAATGCAAGTAAAATGCGACCATGAAATGCAAACAATATCAATGTCAATCTTTTAATGAGCAGCCACAACAGTTGTGACACGGCAGCCTTGACGTAACTAAAGAATTATTAAACATGGATTATGATGTGCACGTTCACATTCACTGCTGTCAAACACAAAGCCTCCGTGGGCTGGAGCGCTGCCGGGGTGGGGCGTGGGGGTAACGTGTGACGGGGAGACGGACGAGAGGAGACTAGAAAAGGAAGGTCGCGTGTCACCGGTGGATGTTGAGGTTTCTTCTTGTGGCGTTGACGATGCTCAACATGTTAGATGAGGTCATTAATACTGTGCAAGTCAAGTTTGATTAAAGGACAAAAACTTTAAGACACACCACAATGTGGGGGCGGGGTGTGGGGGCGGTGACATGTCAGCGTCCAGCTGATAACCATGGGGGGCCTCCAATTAGAGAGGAAGGTACATTTTGCATGTGGATGTTGGCTTTAGTCTGGTCCAGACATACAAATACATACGCAGCATACATACAAACATATCTGTCAATTTACAATACACTCATTAATAATCAGCTCTTAAATAAAGTTCTCTTCATTGCACTTTGTTAAAATAATTACTGTTATGATTTTTCTCTTAAAAGGCAATAGTGTGATTTTTTTTAAGGGTGAAAATGCCCAATTTAGAATATACAATAGTAAAAATAAGACCATCTGTAATGTACATACTGTATGTGTAAAACCCCCTCATATACATGAATGGACGTTTAGCTCCACATATGTAGCATATTCTCTCTGATGTGACGTTTAAGAGCATGCTTACATGCCACTGAACATCACACCATGTATGTGTATACATACATATGTATATATATACACATATATATATATATACACATATACATATATATATATATATACACATACATACATACATACAATATTATAAAATAAATAAATACAGGAAAACATTCTTGGTTTGTGATGTAATGGTTTCTCTCAAAGCGGTTTTTGGTGCAGTCTTTGCCAAACCGTTGCTCCGTGAGTCCATGCAGATGATGGGCTCCTCTGAGTTTCCCTGAAAGATGCAAAAGGTGGGATTCGTTCGTTTGTGTGCAAACAAACAGCAGTGTGTGTCCAGTGTAACAAACAAAGGAGGGGGGGACCAAGGTCTTTGGCCTGAGTGGTGTGTGTGTGTGTGTGGAAGGGGGGGTACGGGAGGGAAGCTTGCATGCACACTGTAACTCTGTCCTCTGGTCTAAGTTTCCGCTATGAAAGTGTCAGATTGTCCCAAAAGGAAGCTCAGTCACAGCACCGTCTGTACGAGGGTGTAGCAGAGCAGGGCTTCTGACGGGCGGGGGGTGTTTCACCCACCTCACCCCACTTCCCGCCCCTTTAGAGGGCCTCACTAACAGACTGAGTGGGGGGCAGCATCTGAGGGCACCCCCACGTTCCCTCGCCTCTAGCTACACCGCTTCACCTCTGGGGTCTCCACCGGGCTTGGCAGGGGCTAGATGGGCCCCTCCTTGTGAGCGCTGTGATTGCTCCTGCTCACGCCCACGCAGTTGTGCTGCTGGTTGAGCAGGTGGGACGTCTCGTTTGCCAAGGACACAGTCACGGCCGGGGCGGGTGCGGTGGTGCTGGCTATGCTGGTGACCACGCCGGAGGTCTCCACGCCGTCACGGAGCTCGCTCAGCGTGAGCTCGATCTTCGTGAACTCGCTGTCTGTGGACTGCGGCGTCTTGTCCATACGCGACGCCATCACTGCGTTCTGGTACTGCTGCCGTGTTACCTGGGAAACGGCAAAGATGGATGTCAGGTCATGTGTCAGAGGTATTTAAGCATGACTTAGTGTGCAGGCCATCATTGGTTCTCATTGGCGTCTACACAGAACCACAACTATCTATAGAAAGCTAAGCATCGTTACGTCTAGGGGTGTCCGGGTCCCATCTTCAGGATCAGGATCGACTGCCGATCCGCTGTATTTTGAAGATTGCATAATATCGGCTTCCGCCACGAGATCAGGCTGATACGGTTGCCGTACGGCGTTGGTAACTCTGGGCCACACTCCAACACAGTAGGGGCGGTAATGCGCCTTAAAGCTGGTTGCCACTCGACTCCCGCCACCCGCAAGAAGAAGAAAAGGCAACACCACCATGCAGACATGTCCGTGGTGAAGTTAGTTTCACGTTGGACTACAGCGCTAGTTCTCCCTCACTGTGCCCAGACTGCTGTGTCATGGTGCGGGGAGCTCGCACGGGAAATGCTGCTCTAACCGCTGGTTGTTTATACTAGGGACCGTCAATAAATTGCCATTTGTTACGCTATGCAGTGACACTAGTTTGTTGCTGCAGGTGAGCAGCCTTGTGGTTTCTCTGCTTGTTTTGGTTTCTCCTTCCTTTCTCACTGTGTTTCTCTTTTTTCAGATGTTGGACTTAACTGAGGGGAGGAGCACAGGTGTTTTAGATCAGTCTTGTTGGGGCTCCAGACCTTGTTTGCTTCTCTGCTTCTCTAAGGTGAGGTGTGTAATGTCTGGACTTCAGGCAAGTCCTCCTCACTCCCTCCAGTCTCGAAATAAGACTCGGGCTGGAGTTTTATGGGTGAACCCTCACTCACTCACTCATTCACTACTACAGCAGTATCGCAGTAGAGGGAAGTGGAGTGAAACCAAAAGAAAAGATCTCCAATCAGAGGTCTCCTCCACCAGCAACAGACATTCAATTTAGTGTTGACAGAAACACCCTCAAGGTGCTTTCTGCTCACCTTTATGTAATGCAGGTCTGAGCACGCTCGGACAGAGTAGTCGGGGACGTAGATCTGCAGGAAGGAGTTGAGTTGATTGTTGCTGCTGCCCAGCGTTGGGGTGATGGCGTCTATTCGATCGCTCCTGTTCAGAGAGTCTGAATGATTCAGTCCAAACGGCCGCGGTGGCGATTTGCTCTCTGCAGGGGAAGTAAGGAAATGTCACTTTAGCACATTAAAACACGCCGTGTGTGTGAACAGTTTTATTTCATGCACTCGATCTCTGCTTTCATTTGTTTTTGATTGTGAACTTCAGTAGAAAGTGGTTTGATGGCACTGGATCCAGCAGAGGGCGCCGTATCACAAGTCAATTCACTCCACATTGTCCAGGAAGTCGATGCGTTGAGGAGAAGTCATGTTGTGTAACTTTTGATTATTTGCTTTTTTTGTAAGCACATGACGTAGTTCTAATTTTATAGAATCCCGAACGCCCGATCCCAACAACATATTTATACGTCTTTTAGGCAAAAAGGGGTGACGATGCAACTCTCCACTGATGCAATTCACTTCACTTCACTTTTACTTCAATTCACATCACTTTTAAGCCATAAAAACGACGTGCAACTGATACGAGCTTGGCAGGGATCAGGTTAGCACAAATCACACATGACAGCAAGGAGGAAGTGGGAGAGCACGGAGGAGTGTAGCGTGCAGAAGGTTAGGCACTATAGGGAAATGTTGACTCATGCACGCACAGACACACACACACACACACACACACGCATGCACGCACATAAATTAGTTCCAAATGTGAAAATTGTCAATAGTTGATGGTGTTATATTTGGAAATAAATTGTTGTTTTGATGATTTTTGCGTCGGCGGTATGTTTTAGATATTAGTTTAGATATTTGAGCTGTCACAAAATATTTGTGTCCAAGTGAAAGTTATGCTTGAAATTGATATTTTCACAAAAAGCTGTTTTTCTCCCTTTTTTAGTCAGGGACGGATGTTTTCCTGAAACTTATCTATGTTCTACTGCTGATTACTAAAGAACAGGAAAAGGTAGAAACAAACTTTTTTTCTGATGGAAGACGGGAGTCTAATCTTTCTTTTGGTAGGTTCTACGTTTATATAACCATAGAACACAATATACTGAAAGATCAGTCAAAATAGTCTAAAATGTGCGGTATGGATGATGATAGTACGAATGCAAATGCTATGTTCAAAAATATACCTAGCAGACAGACGTTTAAGAACACCTCCTTGTGGCCATCAAAACAGTAACTGCGTCATTCTTGTTAATCACCTCAAAAATGGGTTTGCTTTGATGTCATGCTTGATGCCAGTGTTTCCAGAAGGCTAGTGGGAATGTTGCTCCAGGTGGTGAGGAAGGCTTCACAGAGGTCATCCGCTTTCTGGAACTCATTTTTGTAAATCCATCCCCAAATGTTCTCCATTGGATTTAGATGAGGGGAACATGCAGGATGGGCCAAAAGAGTGAGCTTATTCCTCTTTGTGAAGTGAAGTGTTGTCCCGTTGAAAAAGCCAATCATTGCCACACAGACGAGAGCCTTCAGTCATGAGGGATGCCCCCCGCAACAGCTCCCACGTAGCCGGCTGCCGTTTGACGCCCCTGCGCAACCTCCAGCTCCATTGTTCCGTTGAAGGATCATGATGGTGGAAAACACCTCTGCCGGGGTCTCCTGTCGTGCCAGTAACTTCAGAAGCCGTCAGGACCGTCACGGGAGAATAAAACTTTCTTCCACCTTTCAATGTCCCATGTTTGGTGCTCTCCTGCAAATTCCAATTTTGTGGCACTGAAGGAGACGAGGCCTTTGAAGACGTTTTTGACGGACAGCCAATCGGCTCCTCCTTGAGATCCAACAGTGCAAAACGTACATTCTTGCAATTTGACCCTGCTAACGTTAGCTATCATTGACTGGATAGCGGTCTCACTGCCAAGATGCTTATTCTTATTGTTTATTGTTTGTGTTGCCTGTTTAGGGCCTAAACTTGTAGCCAGCTTATTATTAATATTCATACTAATATTGCTTATTATTATTGTTATTATTATTATTGTTATTATTATTTATCATGCATCATCCCCTCCAAATAGTGTAAATAAGGGGTTTCCAAATAATAACTTTACAAGAATAAAGTCAATATATTAAGACGAAAAAAGTTAAAATCTAAGAAGAAAAAGTCAGAATTTTATGAGAATCACGTTGTAATATTATGAGGAAAAATAATGCAATTTTAGTAGCATACAGTTGTTATTTTAAAATTGTTTTTAATGATTGTTAACAAACAAAACAATGAATGCAGTTGTAATATTTATGGAAAATAAAGTTGCAGAAAAATAAAGTAATGTTATGGGAATAAAGTCATCAGCAAACAGCAGTGCTGCACCAAGGAGACTGAGTGACAATGGTCTACAGCCAATCAGAGCACACAACACAATGGGCGTGTTCTTCCTGAGCCAATCAGGACTGTTGTGGCTCTATATTTAGCCGCCACACATTAGAGACCAGGTGGACGGACGACATCTTTACTCCAGCTGCACACGTCTTCAACTCTCACATGAGCATACAACACCCTCTACTGGTAGCAGGAGTAAATACAATAACACACACATACAACAGAGCACCCATAGGTTGCTCTAACACGCCACAAGGACACACAACACAACGCGTGTTCATACGCTGTTAAAAGAAAAAAAAAATCAGCGAAAGGTGAACCGCGACGCAGCGAGGGAACACCGTATACTTGAAGGACGTTTCTAAACGGGTGGATGGCAGTGATGCAGTGTGCATGCTCCAATGTGCCACCACCCAGAAAAGATTTGTTCTTTTTTTTTTTTTTAATTAAAGACAGATTATTCTTTCCACTCCTTTGAGGAGCCTAACGGAAATCACACACAACAAAGCGAAAACAGCTTGGCCAAAGCCAATGGTACTACGCCGCCTGGAATGTATGTAATCCCACGTTGGAATAAGTGTGTGGATGAGACGTGTGTGCGTATGCATGTGTTTGTGCAGGCCGAGCACAGTGGGCCAAAGACCTGGCATGTGAACTCTTGCAGATTAGTACTCCACTTTTAAAAGGCAGCGGGGATCAGGTCATTGTATTACAAAAAACACGCGTGCATTAACGCAAGACTAACACAAATGTGTGACAGTCTGACTCCATGTTGGAATGAAACAATTGCATTTGAGTGCTTTGAAGCGCGGTGCGGTCTGTGCATGCTAAACATGTGCCTGTGCAAGTGAACATATGTGTACGTGCGGCTCTTTGTATGTACGCACAGTGGTGTCCAGCAGGGGGCTGTAGCAGTAGGTCTTGTTTATGCAGTCAGAGGGTTAAAGGTTGGGGGGGGGGGGGGGGCCTGGGTCCAATCGGGGGCCTCCAGTCTGCTGCACCATTCAGCCCACTTGAATAATGGCTCAGAGGATGAGGACGTTAAAGTCTGTTTCTTCACACGGCTTTTCCTTCTGTTTGATCCACATGCACCACTTTAACCACTCAAAGCAAAATAAGGTATGCTTCTACTATTTCGTGGTAATAAAGGATGTGAATGAAATGGGTGCGTGTACAGACAGAGATGCGTACGGTACCTGGTGATCCGGCTAACGAATCGGCCCTGTTGACAAAGGTTCGAGAAAGAGACAGCGGGACTTCGTGGGGAAGGGACGGTAGAGAAAAGAAAGAAGAGATTGTTAAGAGACAACCATACATGTACATTTAGACATGGACATCAACATCGCTGGATTCAAATGATGACTTTTAAATCAGTGTTCCCCACCCTTTGATGAGCCACGGCCCACATCTGACATGACAAACATGGTAAAAAAGTGCCATCTGCCATCTGCCGGAAGAACATTTCATTGTTCTGCCTGTCACTGTACAGCGTCGGCACAGCGTCGGTTCTCAATTATTTTCTGTCGTGCCCCCAGTGGGAGACAGAAATGTTTGAAACGCACAACGACAGAGAAACTGATCACATCTATATATTGATTGATTTATTTGAACTGTGCAGACTGAACTGGAAGCTGAAACCAGAAAAATGCAACAGAATGCAAAATGAAAACATTTTCAAGAGTCAAACTGCGTGCTGAGTACAACAAATTCAGACACGTTGGCAGGTCTGCACTAATATTGAAAGTCCTCCCCCAGGGGGGCCCGCCCCTCTATTTGAGAAGCACTGGCATAGATGAATGAACAAATACGTGTTATTTGCAGTCTACAAAATAATACATTTTGGATCAATGAAGTGAAATTGGATCATTTCTTATGATTTCTAATGAGTGGTTGGGACTCAGTCGTTTTTTAGGACAATGAAGAATCCAAGGAGCCAATTGAATTTCATGCTGCACACAGTAGGCAGGACACTCTTCTTGTTCACCAGTAGGTGTCTCTCAGGTCTCGTTGAGCTTAATGGTTGCAAGAAATAAGGATGAAGCTGAGGAGTGACAATGCAACATATTACCTTACTTATGACCCCCCCCATCCCTGTGTGCTAATAGAAAGTTAAATGCTTAAAAACTATGCTCATGAGGCTTTAGAGAATAATTTCTTTTTATAAACATCATTTTTTTTCATTTTTGGTCAAGCAATGTGTAACAAAAAGTGTGTCATCATTTGACAAGAACAATGTGATTCTGTTGTCTGCTGAATTTAGCAGGCAAATATTCCACTTAATCTGAGTTTTAGGGGACAACCTGAGTCAGTGTTGCGTTCAAGAAAATACATCATCGGTCAAGCAAGTTGCATGATCACAAAATCTCACCTGGCGAGACGGTCAGGGCCATCATTCCATAGAAGGAAAAAGGTCCCGCTTCAAACTTCATCCCCTCTTTTCCTGCCTCCACTTCAACTTTGCCCTGTAGAAGTCAGACACAGAATAAAAAAAAAAACAAAACGTCATATCAAACGTCACAAGCTCCAATTTGTTTGTATTTGGAAATAATTTTCCCGTAGGAAACAAAGAAAACAAAAATAATCCTTCTTCTGCCATCAAGAAACCTCATGAAATGTGCAGGCATGTTTTAAGTAACATTTAAGCATTCATAACTGACATAAAAATAAGCTCAAGGCTGTTATTATGGACTTCAATACCAAATGATGAGCGTGTAAGGTGAAGATGACTTGTGTAGCAGCAGTTACGCTCGTGTGAAAGGACAATCACCACGGTTAAACACAACAACACTGCCTTAACTTTGAAGACAAAGGGACGACGCATGCGGGCACCTTGGACAAAAGTATTGGGACACGGCCACTTCTGCACCGAGCTCTTGAACTATATGCTGAAGCCTCACGTGACGTTTTTCATAACGGCGGTCCAACTTTTGGAATTTGCTTAAAAAAAAGCCAAAGAAAAAGCAAAGCACACACAGTTACTTTTTAATTCTGGCTGAACCGAAGCCTGAGGTCTTGGAAGATAAGCTCACTTGCAGTGGTGTGAAAAAGCGTTTGCCCCCTTCCTGACTTCTTTTTTTTTTTTTTGCATATTTGTAACACTTAATCTTTCAGGTCATGAAACAAATGTAAATATTAGTCAATGACAACACAACTGAACACAAAATTTAGTTTTTAAATGAAACTTTTTATTATTAAGGGAGAAAAAAATTGCAAAGCTACATGGCCCTGTGTGAAAAAGTGATTGCCCCCCCCCCCCCCCCCCCCCCCCCCCCCCCCCAGGTTAAAACATAACATAACTTAGATGAATTGAGCTCTATCAGTGTATAAAAGGTTATAAAGCCAGTTCTAAAGCTTTGGGACTTTGGAACAGTGGCGAACCTTCCCAACCAAAATGACCCCAAGAGCGCAGCCACGACTCATCCGAGAGGTCACAAAAGACCCCACAACAACATCCAAAGAACTGCAGGCCTCACTTGCCTCAGTTAAGGTCAGTGTTCATGACTCCACCATAAGAAAGACACTGGGCAAAAACGGCCTGCATGGCAGAGTTCCAAGACCAAAACCACTGCTGAACAAAAAGAACGTTAAGGCTCGTCTCAATTTTGCCAGAAAACATCTTGATGATCCCCAAGACCTTTGGGAAAATACTCTGCGGTCTGACCAGACAAAAGTTGAACTTTTTGGAAGGTGTGTGTCCCATTACATCTGGCGTTTCAGAAAAAGAACATCATAGCAACAGCAAAATATGGTGGTGGTAGTGTGATGGTCTGGGGCTGTTTTGCTGCTTCTGGATGTGGAAGACTTGCTGTGATAAATGGAACCATGCATTCTGCTGAAGGAGAATGTCCAGCCATCTGTCAGTGACCTCAAGCTGAAAGCAACTTGGGTTCTGCAGCAGGACAATGATCCAAAACACACCAGCAAGTCCACCTCTGAATGGCTGAAGACTTTGGAGTGGCCTAGTCAAAGTCCTGACCTGAATCCTATTGAGATGCTGTGGCATGACCTTAAAAAGGCGCTTCATGATGGAAAAGCCTCCAATGTGGCTGAATGACAAAAATTCTGCAAAATTCCTCCCCAGCGCTGTAAGAGACTCATTGCAAGTTATGGCAAACGCTTGATTGCAGTTGTTGCTGCTAAGAGTGGCCCAACCAGTTATTAGGTTTACGGGGCAATCACTTTTTCACACAGGACCATATCGCTTTGGATTTTTTTCCTCTTAATAATAAAAAGTTTCATTTAAAAACTGCATAAAGTGTTCAGTTGTGTTGTCATTGACTAATTTTTACATATTTACATAATATTTATATTTGATGATCTGAAACATGTAAGTGTTACAAACATGCAAAAAAAACAAGACATCAGGAAGGGGGCAGACACTTTTCCACCACTGTATAAACTGACCTCCTGCAATTTCCAACGGGTTCACAGTCTCCTTGTTAGTGTGATTTTATGACGTGGCTCATAGACTGGTGTGGCTTATTCCAGTATATGTAAAAATCTGTTTTTTCCTCTAAATTAACTAGGTGCGCCTTATACACCGGAATTTACGGTAATAGGAGTGTAAAGGTGAGTATTGGGGTGTTATTTCATGCCTAGAGGGCTCTAATAATGTTAAAAAGTGTATTTAGAAAGTCATTAAGAGGTTTTCGATGCTCCAACTACAGAAATATTCAATTTATTAACATTGAATCCGATGTCGCGGAAATTAATTTATGGTGGTCGGGTCTGGAACCAATTAGCCGTTATAACTGAGGGACGACTGTACATATGCCTGAAAAGTTGCAAATGTAGGATGGGGCCCCTTTAAGAGCCTCAATCTGCAGCAGAGTCACATACTACCCATTATGGGATCGTCCATTTTAGAATAAAAACAGCAGAGTGAATGGATATTTCCTGCGTACTAATCTTCCCACTAACCTGCAGAATGAGGATGAAATAGTCCACAGGCCTGTTCCTGTGGAAGAGGTAGTGCTCACACGCCCGCTTGTTCTTCTCGTCATATTTCAGCTCCTGGATGACATTGGGATGCTTCAGCAAACGCAGCAGAATCTTTTCAGACATTTGCGGTGGTGCGAACAGGTCGACTTCTACAGAGACAGACAAGGAGGCTGTGAGAATGACAGCACAACGACCTCTGAGAGCATCTGAGAGTTGATGTGGTACATTATCATACATAATTGGTCCCGCGAGTCCAGTGGCGACGATCGTAGTTCAGCTTAGTTGCTGGGTCATTTACGTAAAGAGTTCGGCTTCTCAAAACAATATGCGTTCAAAAGAGTAGTAAAAATGCCTCCTCAAAAAAAATCAGACCTCACTAGTCACTCGCTGTTACACTTGTCTCTTACTTTGTCGTATCCCTGCGCACTGTCACCTCTCCGTTGTTGTGTATGTGATGAAGACGCCGCATCTTCTTCTGCGACGGAGCGCCGCGTCCATCTTGTTTAGGTGTGCGTTCCTCAGCGGAAGAAGATACGAGCGTCTTCATTCAATGACCCAGCGACTAAGCGGAACTACGTTCCTTGTCGCGGATCTCCGACCAGAACCGGACTCATGGGACCAAGTGGGGGGGTAAGTCATTGTTGATGTGCTACACTGCTGAGGGGGATGTCATACAGTACAACTTCATGTCAAAACATCCCAGCTTTCCCTTTTTACAGTTCTAGCAGTTATACAGAATTATACATTAAAAATGCATGATACAGTATCCCAGCAGGCACCCTCCGTTTGTTTATAATAATAATAATAACACATTTTATTTGTTGCCGCCTTTCAAAACACTCAAGGTCACCTTACATGCAATAAAACAATCACAATAAAACACAGAAATCCAAATAATAATACAAAGGGGGAACATCCAGACACTCAATACTAAAAATACAAGGTCAAGAGGAGTTCGTAGTTTTGAAGAAGTGAGTTTTAAGCTGTGATTTAAAGATATGGACAGATATGGAGTCCAGTAGATGTGTAGGATGTGTAGTGGAAGAGGCATTGAAAGCAGTCAAGTTAAAACGAGGAGTGGCAAGCAGGGCAGCGGATGATGAACAGAGTGAGCGGGACGGGATGTGGAGGGCAGGTCATGCAAGTATGGGGGCGCCAGGTTATGGAGTGTTAAGGTCATCAGGAGGAGTTTCTATTGAATGCGGCGTCAGACAGGAAGCCCTTGGAGGTTAGAGAGAACGGGTGTGATGTGGTTGGAGTATTTGGTGCTGGTAATAATTCTGGCGGGTAAGTGAAACTTAGAGGATCGGACGCCTTCTTTGAGGAGACTTTGGATGCAGAGCATCCAGCAGGACGCACGGCAGTTTCCTGCACCGCCGCCGACGGCCGGCCATCCTGTCCGACGAATCCAACCACCGTTCGGGCTATCACGTGCGCACGTCCCGCGTTGCGGATAAATAAAAAAAATCACATTAGCATGTTCATTGTAAGTTGTATTTTAAAATAAATCGCTCGCTAGCGAGGGGAATTTACATGACTGAACTGGCTGAGAGAGTGCCATGTTTGTGTCCGATGAAAGCGCCCCCTTTCTCGGCCACAGCGGGTGGATATCCCCCACTCTATGGATGCTCGGATGCCCCTCGCCTGCCCATGGCAGGTGGCTAGCCCCGCTGCAGTGTGTACAGTGACGTTGGCGTTTTCTAATCTAATCATTCAATGCAGCACATCGTAGTGAAGTCTGTTTGCTGTGAATCATAGCCACCCTAGTCCAGCAACAACTGTCAGGGTGCGATGTTTACTGTATTCAGCATACAGTATGGACTCTGTGTGTATGCCACTGGCCCCGCCTCCACCCACCAAAACAAAGAGACTCTATGACTGACAAAAGGGCTCACTCCGTTCATGACGCTGTTCTATGGAACAAACGCACCAAGGTAATGAAACCAATACACAGAGTGAATCCTCTTCTTGCCTGTTTGGAGGCGAGAGACCTGCATGCACATGGCAATGTATTGAAGCCGGCAAAATGATCCAGTTCATTTTCGTTTATTGTGTGATGAATTCTTTAATTTCTTACCTTCGAGGCCTGGTGCCCAAAAGACATTTGTTTTAGAGAAATAAAGAGAAATCTTGTTGCATGAGAGAGAGATCGTGAGATCTTGTGACACCCCCACTTATTAAAGATAAAAACCTTTCTTTCTATCTGCGATTAATTGTGATTAATTATGGGTTAGCTCTGGACCAAATGTGATTAAATCTTTTAATCGATTGACAGACCTAATTTATAATTGTAAAATATATATATATATATATCAATAAGAACACAACAAAAAACGCAAAAATGAGGAAAAAGGCTGAAAGTCATGAGATAAAGTTGAACCATATGCTTTGTCACACACACACACACACACACACACACATACACACATATACAGTATATACTGTATATATAACACAACCGCAACCTTTGCATACCTGTCAACATTTGCATTTGAAAATATGGGAAATCTCCGATGAACAGGGGAAAACACGGGCCGTACCCCCACGTCACCACCTGCACTGGTGTAGTGCAAGTTGCAAAGGTGCACCATGCAACCAACCGTGTTTTACTTGCGTACTTTTCTTTTGAAGACCTGACTTTGCCGATATAAAATAACAGTGCTAGCTTCTGGGAATACCGGAAAGGTTTTTTTTTTCCATGCAAGTTAAAAAAAACGGGAATGACGCGGTAAAAGGAAAGCAAAATGCTGGAGTTTCCCCGGGAAAATGGTAGGGTTGCCAGGTATGATCCTTTGACTTTTCAGCATACGGTCCTCGGTGGAAAACGTTTGAACAGCCCTGCCCTAATGGTAATACAATGACCACTCTCCAATACACCTGAGGACGTACAGTCCAAGCACGACGGAGTAAACCAAAGCACTCCTTGCTAATAGCCTTTAGAGGAACTTAACCAACGCTTAGTTGTGAGGTCAAAGTTCTAAAGCAAATCCCATCTGCTGTGAGGAATATGAGTAGTGGCTGAGTATTCGGTTGCTTGTTTACCCAATGAAAAGCGGGTGAAATAGTTCAAATTTTATACTAAGCATGTGGACTTGTGTGGGAGCCAACCTAGTCCAAAAATGCTGGAAGTGATGTCACAGAGGAATGAGAGCAAGAAAACACGTTGGTGTTTTTAAAGCTGTGAGCTGACACAACATGTAACTTTCTGCGTATGATGCGCCAGCAAGTAGATACCTGTGTTTTTTTCCCACTTTGCATTCGAATCTGTGGAACCATCCCGTGCTGCGCTCCCAAGAGGCCTCCCACCTCTTGACAAACACACACAAGCATGCATGCCAACACGCTGGTTGTCAGTCCTCACACAACTCATTCCCTTACACACACAACCACAATACTCATTCTACACACATCTACTCACCCAGCTCTGCACCCATTCGCCCCAAAACTCCCAGCACATACGGGCACATGTGCACGCACACCGCACACACACACACACACACACACACACACACATGAACAAACTCTCCTCGCAATGAGGGGCTAAGGGCACACTGGGGGAAGTCAAGCAGTAACGCAGCCCACTTGCCTGTTGCTAGGAAACGCAGGGTAGCCAGCAGAAGCTGAGGTGATATTTTAACCTTCATTTCATTGTCGGTAGGCTTGAAGGCCGAGAAATCCTGCTTCCTTTCTCGATGGGTGATTTTCTTCTTCGTCTTGTTGTCCGCTGCAGGCACAAAGTGAGAAGTGATCAGAAGACACACGCTCATATACTGCAGAAGTCAGTCCACGCCATTCCACCCACGGAGGTCCCAGGTCACAGGGTGACTAAACTGGAGTTACCCTAACTTTATTGCTTTTCCAGAAACATAGCTGTGGCGTCTTTCTCAGAACTGAAAGACAGCTATAGGGGGCGACTCTGTCAGCTTACGCATTCTTAGCATTACTTCCAGCCATATGTATTGGACCAACAAATAAATGGGCACAAAGCATGTGTCTGTAGGCCTTAGTGATACCACAATTGGCTAACAGCTTACACTTCTATTACAAATTACTATGTATAATATATAATAATATTACATAAAATACAGTGGTGTGAAAAAGTGTTTGCCCCCTTCCTGATTTCTTATTTTTTTGCATGTTTGTCAAACTTAAATGTTTCAGATCATCAAACAAATGTAAATATTAGTCAATGACAACACAACTGAACACTTTATGCAGTTTTTAAATGAAACTTTTTATTATTAAATCCAAAGTTACAAATCCAAAGCTGTGTGAAAAAGTGATTGCCCCCTAAACCTAATAACTGGTTGGGCCACTCTGTGCAGCAACAACTGCAAATCAACTTGCAACTTCACCCATTCAGAGGTGGACTTGCTGGTGTGTTTTGGATCATTGTCCTGCTGCAGAACCCAAAATGATTTCAGCTTGAGGTCACCAACAGATGGCCGGACATTCTCCTTCAGCAGAATTCATGCTTCCATTAATCGCAGCAAGTCTTCCAGGTCCTGAAGCAGCAAAACAGCCCGAGACCATCACACTACCACCACCATATTTTACTGTTGCTATGATGTTCCTTTTCTGAAATGTGGAGTTACTTTTACACCAGATGTAATGGGACACTCTTATGGTGGAGTCATGAACACTGACCTTAACTGAGGCAAGTGAGGCCCGCAGTTCTTTGGATGTTGTTGTGGGGTCTTTTGTGACCTCTTGGATAAGTCGTTGCTGCACTCTTGGGGTCATTTTGGTTGGCCGGCCACTCATGGGAAGGTTCACCACTGTTCCATGTTTTGGCCATTTGTGGATAATGGCTCTCACTGTGGTTGGCTGGAGTCCCAAAACTTTAGAAATGGCTTTATAACATTTTCCACACTGACAGATCTCAATTAATCTCAGTTATGTTATGTTTTAACGAGGGAGGGGGCAATCACTTTTTCACACAGGGCCATGTAGCTTTGGATGTAATAATAAAAAGTTAGGTTTAAAAACGGCATAATGTGTTCAGTTTGTCATTGACTAATATTTCAATTTGTTTGATGATCTGAAACATTTAAGTGTGACAAACAAAAAATGAGAAATCAGTAACACTTTTTCACACCAGTGTATACAGTAGGTAATGTTTTTCAAGTTTTCTTATTTTATATGCAGTAGACCACCGCACATTCACAAGTCAGAATTCGTGGCCCTGGAAATTTGTGGACTTTTGGTAAAAAAAAAAAAAAAAAAAAAAAAAAAGCAGGAAAATCTCGTACTACTGCTTCGGAGTGAGGTGAAGGGGGCCCCACAAAAGACATAAGTGTGGCTGTCATGCTAGCCTGTGACTCTGATTCATCTATTTTATTTTTACCGATCTTATACCTGAAAATGTGTGGAATAAGTGTGTAAGGCCTTACAAAGGCCTTAAACCGGAATTTCACCTTTAGCATTTACCTTGTTTGCTTCCGTCACGAGTGAACAACGGCAATTGAAGAGAGTCTAATCTAATAATTCAATCACTTTTATTGCAAATGTCTTTGATGATTTTTTTAAATGAAACACAAACAACTGCACACTGCCGTCAGGTAATTCTCCAATAAATACAAATCTCAAAGGCTTTCAAGCTCTGACTTCTCCATGACCACCGCCAGCCAAAGGCTGGGCTGCACTGTGTTTGTTTACATGGGCAGTTACACTTCCTGTCCCTCATGCAACGTGTTCCATGTAGGAACACGGTAGTGAGCTTTGTAAAATCGTATGCAATGCACGTAGCGCAGATGTAAACATCATATCCGGTTACGTATAACATACATCAATAAATAGAATAAAACATATAAAATGCAGTTGTATTCCAATGTAAACAACCTTAAGCAGAGTGCAATGATGGTTTCATCTATCTCCTGTGATTTCCAATGTGTTGACAAGCTCGTCGTGAGTGCACCGCTAGCTCGTGATTGGCTCCTGCCTGCTGATGCAGTCCTCTTTGTTTCTGTTGTTTTGTTATTTTTGTCGCAATTGTTGTTGTTGCTGTTGTCCTTGTCTCTCTCTGTATTGTCCGCCTCTTGTCCCCGCACTCCCCCCTCTGCTTTCTTTTCTCTTCTTCTCTATCCCCTCCTGCTCCTGTCCGTTTGCTCCAAATTTGCATAAGAACAAAACGTCAAAGTCAAATAAATTCTGTATAACAGGGGAGGAGTATTTCACACTTTTCCCTAGCAGAGCAAATCTGTTGAGCATGTAAGGGCATTTAGATCAACAATACTATCTGCCCTAATGGCTGGACAGAACAAAAAAAAAAAAAGAGGAAGAGCTACCGTTTCCTCACTGACTCGCAAGCGGCAGAGTATTTAAATGATGGGCAGTAGTTCTGAAGTAAAGGAGATGTCACAAGATTAGAACTTAGCTATAAATTAGCCGTCCCGATGTATAAACTGCAGGGTTTAAAGTTTAAGAAAAAACTAGCGGCTTACACACCGGATCAGTGCCTCAGGCAAAAATGAGGTACAGTCACCGCCCGCCGAATCAACTGTCGTGTCGGTTTTACGTTTGACGTTAGTTTTTCAACTGCACAGACGACGGTGAGCATCAAGTTCAAATGTTCTGGCCAAAATGGTTGAAAGTTTTGTTGTACTTCACCTGAAAAGATGCTGACTCAGCCACTTGTGCTGGAAGGCGATATTGTGGAATATCTTGTGAGAAACTTCACTCGGCTCAGTGCACAAGTCTTGCATGTAGGATTAACAAGCAAACACCGGAGTCACAGTCGTCCAACACCGCCAGAATTGAATGATCAATTCCTGCATCATTTGACGTGTGTTATTGAAATATTTCAATTACTGTTCAACTCGCATGTCAGAAAATTCCATTAAAAAGAAAAGGCATTGTTTCTGCATGAAATCTGTACGCTTTCTTTTTTTTTAAAGTACCGGGCATGGCCCTGTTTCAAAAGTACCAATTTGGCACCGGTATCGGATAATATGCAAACGATACCCAACCCTAGAGTTGACCCTTATTTGCCCACAAGTGAGCTATCAATATACATGTAGCTAGATAGATATAGCTATATATCAGCTATAACGTACACTAGCTCAACGGTTTTCAAAGTCTTACATTGTGCTTTGGAGTCACCAGCTGGTCTTTGTTGCCATCTGTTGAGTTTATGGCATAACTACAGTTTTCTATGGCCTTTTCTGACTCAATCCACTCGCCAATGCCACCCAATCTCGCCAAGACTAACGCTTATAAAATCCCAGTGTTCGAACACTTTGCTATATTCATATTTAACATAGAAAATATACATATATGTAAAGAAACATACTCAGCAAGCATTATTAATAGCAGGCCAAAGAGGTTAACACAGACCACCAGATGCAATGACAACGTCAGCAGATAGCGACGTTTACTTGTGAAAAGTTGTGTAAAGTTAATCAGCTACAAAAAAGCAACGCACCACTCGAAGTGGGAAGCTTCTCAATACATGGCTAGTCTGACTTTGTTTTAAATATTGATGAATGCAGTGGAACTTTGATTAGCGTCATCTGTTCTCCAACCAAAATGTACTAAAACAAATCCGTTTTTCCCATAAGAAACCATGTAAATCCAATTAATGTGTTCCAGAAAGCCAAAAATGTTAACACAAAACAGTTTTACATGCAGAAAACCATTTCAAATGCATATAAATGCCGAATGAACGGGATAAATGAACATTTAATGTTACTTTTACCTTCACTGAAGACGTGATTGTTGACAAAGGCAGGATGTGGCAGCAAGATCAACACAGACACCACATTCATGTTTTGCCATGAGTTATTTCTTGAATTCGGTAGTCTCTGCTTTTCTTTTGATCACTGCGGCAAAATAACCCAAAATGGAGCCAAAGTTGCATGTGCATTTTCATAAAGAAGGTGAGAACCACTTCGTCATTTACAGTGGTGTGGAAAAGTGTTTGCCCCCTTCCTGATTTCTTATGTTTTTGCATGTTTGTCCCACTTGAAATGTTTCAGATCATCAAACAAATGTAAATATTAGTCAATGACAACACAACTGAACACTTTATGCAGTTTTTAAATGAAACTTTTTATTATTAAGGGAGAAAACAAATCCAACGCATGGCCCTGTGTGAAAAGGTGATTACACCCCCCCCTCTTAAAACATAACTTAACTGAGATGAATTATAAGTGTGGAAAAGGTTATAAAGCCATTTCTAAAGTTTTGGGACTCAAGCAAACCACAAGGAGAGCCATTATCCACAAATGGCCAAAACATGGAACATTGGTGAACCTTCGCAACCAAAATGACCCCAAGTGCGCGGCAACGACTCATCCACCAGTTCACAAAAGACCCCACAACAACATCCAAAGAACTGCAGGCCTCACTTACCTCAGTTAAGGTCAGTGTTCATGACTCCACCATAAGAAAGACACTGGGCAAAAACGGCCTGCATGGCAGAGTTCCAAGACCAAAACCACTGCTGAACAAAAACAACATTAAGGCTTGTCTCAATTTTGGCAGAAAACATCTTGATGATCCCCAAGACCTTTGGGAAAATACTTTGTGGCCTGACGAGACAAAAGTTTAACTTTTTGAAAGGTGTGTGTCCCATTAGATCGGGTGTAAAAGAACATCATAGCAACAATAAAATATGGTGGTGTCAGTGTGATGGTCTTCAGGACCTGGAAGACTTGCTGTGATAAATGGAAGCATTCTGCTGAAGGAGAATGTCCGTCCATCTGTTGGTGACCTCAAGCTGAAACCAACTTGGGTTCTGCAGCAGGACAATGATCCAAAACACACCAGCAAGTCCACCTCTGAATGGCTGAAGACTTTGGAGGGGCCTAGTCAAAGTCCTGACCTGAATCCTATTGAGATGCTCTGGCATGACCTTAAAAAGGCACTTCATGCTGCAAAACCCTCCAATGTGGCTGAATGACGACAATTCTGCAAAATTCCTCCCCAGTGCTGTAAGAGACTCATTGCAAGTTATGGCAAACCAATTATTAGGTTTAGGGGGCAATCACTTCTTCACACAGGGACATGTAGCTTTGGATTTTTCTCCCTTAATAATAAAAAGTTTCATTTATAAACTGCATTTTGCGTTCAGTTGTGTTGTCATTGACTAATATTTAAATTTGGCGGATGATCTGAAACATTTAAGTGTGACAAACATGCACCACCTTTTCACACCACTGTATGTGCATTTAGAATTATTTTCTGTATGTACAACTACAGTATAACAGTAAAACAGTAAATACGTGTTTTGTGTCGCCATTTTTGAGACTTGTGGCGTAACTGTGTTAGTTAGCAAAGAACTACATAGTCATCCGCTGATGACATCATAGATGGGTGACTACATGGTTTGCATGTTGTAACAAGCTAACAAGCAAGACTGCTAAGAAGGATGTTTGGTACTTAAAAAAAGAATACATTAAGAACACAGTTGAACTCACACAGTGTATTAATAACATGACAAGATGCGCGCCTTTTTGCATCGGAAAATGTACCAAACAACATTAACTGAAAAACAAACTAACCGGGGCGTACACTAACCGAGGTCCCACTGTACATAAAGTACTTATTATTGCATTTTTTTCTCACTTTGGGTCTGAGCTAGGTATCTTATGCAGAATAAATACTTTTCTTTTATTTCCCGATTTCTCTCGTCTGTGATTAATGCTGCTTATGACAACTATATGAGTTACTTATGAGGGAATGGTCTATGTTTTTCAATATTACGCATGGCAATGCGGGATATTATTGACAAAATAAATATATATTAAAAGGCACAGCTTAACCGGTCATTTCTGGAATGAAATGAGGAATGTGCATAATTCAGGATGAAATTCACCATTATTTATGTCCCATGTTTTTGTTGCGACATATTTTCTATTATACTTGTATTTTTTGGAGCCACCTGTAAGTTAACAAAATGCATTACATTCACACGATCGGGCCTTGTCTAAAATGAAGGTGGTAGGAACTTTAAGAGGGTAACCTACTGTACAAGTCTGTCTCGTCCAGGATCTCTGACTTGATGATTTCCTCGATAATGTCCTCCAGGGTGACAATACCCAGAACTTCGTAGAAAGGGTCTCCCTCACCCTCATTGTTGACCCTCTGAACTATGGCCAGATGGGATTTTCCTAGCAAATCATACATGCACACACAGACACACAAACACGAAGGCAAGTTACAAAGTTAGGGTCATACTGTGATAGTGGAATATAGGTCAAGCAGTGGGTGGTGGTGGTGGTGGTGGTGGTGGGCTGGGAGTTGGGGGAGGTTGGTGTGAGAATGAACAAACAGGCAGAATTTGAGTTAGAATTTGTTCTTAGAGAGGTTCAGAGCGGGATTTACCAAACGTTCTTAAACCATGCATGTTTGCACTCCTTCCCTACTCCCTACTCAGCCACACCTCGTGTGTGTCCCACAAGACTGCAATCTATTAGTGGTGGTGGTGGGTTCAGGGGTGGGGGGTAATGACTTCATCATCCAATTTGCATAACAATTGGCCATGACACATTTGCATGTAATTGGAATGGATGCTGTAGGGGAGAGGAACACCATTACGGGAGACAAAGTGAGTAAAAAAAAACAAACATGAAAAGCACAACAAATACGCTTAATAAATGAACTTCAAAGATCACAAACAAGACGGACCTGCTGCTCATTGAGAAGAGCAATACATGCTTTCATGTCACAGTTGCTGTTCAAAAGCCCACAAGTTTAACATGTGTACGTCTTTGTTTTCGTGATGTCCCGATCGGCTGCCGAGCCGCTGTATTTTGAAGATCGGATAATATCGACTTCCGCCGCTAGATCGGGCCGATCCGGTTGCCGTAACACGTTCGTAACTGGGCCACACTCCAATACGGTAGGTGTGGTATCGCGCCTCAAAGCTGTTTGCCCCTCGACTCCCGCCACGCGCAAGAAGAAGAAAAGGCACCACCACCATGTAGACTTGTCCGCGGTGTACCGTGGTGAAGTTAGTTTCATGTCGGACGTTGGATATTGGGCTCCGTAGCGACACTGGTCGGATCGAGACATCCCTACTTTGTTTCACTGAGAATGTTTTTTGTCAAGCATTATGATTTCGCGCTTTGTTCAGCGGTCCTTAAAGAGACCACGGTTATGTGCTTTTAGGTGCAAAAGTAAAACCCATGTATGACTTTCTCTGAGGCTGCTACAGCTTAATAAATCCACCAAATAGGAAACAAGCTGCTGTCTTCTTTAAGTCGGCTCAGTGCAACGTTTGCAACACAGTGATATGCACAGGAGGGTGCCCGCCCAACATGATTAAACACCTCCAGATTCAAGGTGTAGAAATAATAGAGTGCCCCCGTCTTGGATGTGCTACGTCGCACTTCCTCTAAGCAGTCACAATCAGGGAAGTCAAGCAATAAAAAGTGTACTCCTGTCATCTGGGAAAAATTCATAGTAAAGTCGATCAAAAGTTCATATCATTAAAAAAAATAACGGGGAAGTTCAGACATTTAATCCAAAAAGAACTCTGCTAAGCACCCTCATTTAAAGCACACAAACTTTGATGACCCTTCCTCTTAAAAGCATCTGTATCGACAATCGTTAGGAACCGGATTCAAAATGAGGAATCAGAATCGATACCAGATACCCAACCCCCGTTATGATAGGCTATACAGTCAATGAAAATTGCTATCATTGATGGACAACAAAAATAACTAGTTTTTGTGCGTGTGAGAGAGGCGGGACGTAACACTATTCCATCGTTCAAATGTTGGCGCCTGTTATGCAGCTGGGAGCACCTACTGCATAAAGTCCTTTAAGACAGGGGTGTGAAAACTTTCTGTACTAAGGGCCGCATACTGAGAAGTGAATTCATTTTGATACAGTGGAGCGTCGGTAAGTATCATTCATCCGTTCCCGAAGGTCCGACTCTAACCGAACCAAAATGATTTGGCACTACCCGTTCGCCCTCGCTCATAAACACATTGCAATGGGACTGTCTTTGAATGTAGCTTGTCGTGCCAACTTCGTACAGTAGATGGCATCATGACTCTGCTTCTTAACATGCACCTTGTCTGCCAGAGAATAAGAAGACGAAGCAAGAGGACCTACTTGCCTACTTAGTGAGTGAGCCATATTTAGGGAGTAAGTAATCCCTTGTTTAGCGTGGTTAATTGGGTCCAGACAGGACAGTGATAAGTGAATTTCTGCAAAGTAGGATTCCTTGTAAATGAAATATTTTCATAATTAGAACATAGAAAACATGTTTAGAACCTTGTAAAGTTATTAGAGCCCTCTAGACATGAAGTAACACCCCTATAGTCACCTTTACACTCCTATTACCCAATATAGTAGACATCATAAAAACATAAGCCATTTAAGACATATATAAGACTCGTGCTCATGTGTGTTGCAATAAATGTGTGTGTGTGGACAACAGGAAGTGACATCGGGGGTTCAGAGTTGAGTTTTTGGGCGACGTATCTCTTGAATCTCTTATATTTGTATTTTAGTTCATTTAGCCTTTTTTTTTGCTTCAAAATGCCTAATTTAGGCAAACAAATAAGCAGAATTTGCTTGAATATGCACTTTTTTTTCTTTTTTTTTTACTAATAGGCTGTATTCAACCACAAAACAGCATGATTTATTAATTGCTATGATTTTGACAAAACGTGACACTGTAAAGCTGCGAAATTCAAACCGCGATGGGGTGAGGGACAACTGTATTCAGATTCCTATCTTGCAGTTTCTCTGGTCTTATAGGCACTCTAACATGAAAGCATGTATCGCTCTTCTCAATGAGTACTCATGTGCCGGACAATGACATCATCTACCCCACCAACACAAACAGACTCCAGTTCTGTGGGAAACACTGTAATAACCACTCCAAGAGACAAGCATCTATAGCGAGTCTAGCCGTGCCGAGTTGGTACCGTGCAGTGAAAACGGGGCACAAACAACAAGAACAAGAAGAGAACTGGTCCAAGTGGCCTTAAAAAGAGCAGACATAAACCCAGTGACAGTCAAAGACAGTCACACAGTCCTGAATTTCATCATTGAGCCCCCTTAGCTCCCCTCCCTCCACATCTGTGTTCCCAGGACCCTCCTGTGCACCATCCGCAAAACAAGTGAAACAAACTGCCGCGTATGCAGTCAAGACTGTCAAGCAAAACGCTAAACAAATTCTTTGCCTTTTCTCAGCTTGTGATCATTTAAAAGGAATTTTCCACATGCCCAGGCTAATATTAGCCCCTTCAAAATGAACTTTCCATTCCGCCCCGGCGATATTCTCACCAAGTGAAGGAACAGAACAAGGCGAAGCCTCCGCTGTGTGATCAGATTGTCTCGGAATGGGTCGTTTGCATGCAGATACCCTGGTGTAAATAATGGAGGGTGTCAAATGTGCATGCACGTGTGTGTGTGGGTGTGTGTGTGTGTGTGTGTGTGTGAGTGAGTGTGTTTTTTCACTGAAACCGCAGGTACATTACTCAGAGGATGACATGACATTTTTGTCTAATGCAGCTTTGGTAGAGAGGGCTCATCACTGAACGTTTTATTGCACTGCGGCTCTTTGCTTGCTCACAAACACCATGACAGCACACCAATGGACGGTGCTCTGAGCCTGGAAGGCTGAATGCCACAAAACCGTGTGTATGCGGTGCAGAGCTGCTTTGAATAAACACTCAGGTAATTAACATATGAAGCCATTAGAGTATGGATCACAGAATGTGCCACCGTATTAAGAAGTATTTCAGGCAGGTAACAAAATAACGGGCTAATGTCAGTGACTTCTTCCGAGTGTTGCTTTATTACAAAGATTTTACAAGGACAAAAACACAAACGGACCCTCAGTGGGTTCAAGCAATCAGGCCTTCTAAGTCCTTGAGCATGCAATTACTCTAAACCGCCCAGGGAGGGAATTGCAAATGGCGGGGGGGGGGGGCAACACAGAAGTGTGAAACTGATCAATGTTGGCCCCCGTCACTTTAATGGCATCGACTCAGCTTTTCTTTTCAGCTCTAGAAACATTTATGAAGGCACACTACTGTAAATGCCCACTTTGCTGTTCCAGTCTGTGAGGTACGGTAATAACACTAGAACAGTACAGTACCCTTTTACACAACAAACTGCAGCCGCCACACAAATCCAAAAGAAATTCTTAAAAACCTTCAGCACGCTGGGCGCCACACACGGGAGGCGACATCGCCTCCACACCGTTCATTTTCAATGGAACCTGAGCGATAGGCCGATTATTGCGAGTCACCGTCCAGCCGAGCGACACGCCAAATTGGTGCGTGTGAAGGTTTGCGACGCAATCCCAGAAAGTTGAAAAATTTTAAACTTTTCGTCGCTGTCGCCCAGACGAGGACCAGTCAGCGGGAGTTTCATTGAGCGACCACTGAGCGGACAGGATGCCAATCAGTACGCTCTTGCCGGTAAACATGGAGGGAAAAAGTAATACTTGCCGCATCAGGTGTCCCAGAGCTACTTGACAATTCTAAGAACATAGAGAGATATAAAGACAAAAGCGGCATGGGAACCCGTTGGCACCAGAGTAAACATATCAGGTAAGTTTATATTCATTTACACAAACATTTACTGTATCTAAGTTTATCTCCAATACTAGCAACAGTGGCGGAGCCAGACCTTTTTCATTGGGGTGGCCAAAGTGAGACCATTACTCACATCGGGGTGGCAATAAGTTGATACCTGAATCGTCTAGATGGCCAGTGGGGTTAGTTTCTGGATTCTGCTCCCCATTATGGCGCCCAAACCCGCGCAGGGCATAACATGGAAGCGGATGCCGATCAGCACTCCTGTTTTAACTCTAGACTGCTTGGTTTACATGCCCACTCATGCTGCTACAAAGAGCTAGCTAGATACTGTACATAACAATAAATACATACATAAATAATACGGAACAGTTCACTTCCATTTTTTAGTGCAATAACACATAATAATAAATAAAAGTAATAAATAATAATAAGACATAATAACAATATGACATAATAATATTTATTCATTATAAGGTAATAAGTCCAATCCTGTGTGTGTTTTTATGGCTCCTCCTCTGTTGTGTTGAAAAGCCGCATAGCGTGGGGGAGGAATGATCTGCTCATTCTATCGGTGGAGCAGGACAGTGATAGTAATCTGCCACTGACACTGCTCTTCTGTTGGGAGGTGATGCTGTGCATTGGATGATGCTGGTTGTCCATGATGGAAAGGAGCCTCCTCGGTGTCAAGCTGTCCAGCTCAGTGCCAATGACAGAGACCGCCTTCCTCCCCGGTTTGTCCAGGCATGTGGCGTCCTTCTTGAGGCTGCTCCTCCCCACACACTACTGCATACAGGAGGACACTAGCTACCACAGTCCGGTAGAAGATCTGTAGCAGCTTCTTGTATACGTTGAAGGACGCCAGCCTTCTGTGGAAGTACAGACGGCTCTGCCCTTTCCTGCACAGAGCATCCATGTTGGCTGTCCAGTCCAGTTTATCATCCAGATGCACTCCCAGGTCTTTGTAGGTGTGAGCCACCTCCACAGAGAACAGGTTCAGGGTGTGTCCTGTTTCTCCTGAAGTCCACCACCATTTCCCTGGTCTTGGTGTTGAGGTGCAGGTGGTTTGCGTCGCAGCATTTGACAAAGTCCTGGATCAGTTTTCTGTACTCATCCTCCTGTCCATTCCTGATCCATCCCACGATGGCCGTGTCGTCCGCGTACGTCTGTACACGGCAGAGCTCAGAGTTGTACTGCAAGTTGGACGTGTGCAGGGTAAACAGAACAGAACAGAACAGAGTTTCCACTATTAACAGATTTACAGTATGTGCTGAATCACGCTTCAGAATTGAAGTCAAAGTCAACATAGAGACAAAACGTGACCGGAACCGACCAAAGTCATCATGGAAAACTTACCTACCGCTTGCAATTCATGCAAGATGCGCTTTTATTGACAGCTTGACAGCTCCTCCACAAAATAGGCAGCATCCAAAACATGTACCGGTACTTTGACCCAACTCTGACAAAACGGACTGAGGAGTGAATGAATAATGGGTCCACTTCACTGTGAAGCACGCTGGGTACCTTGAGAAGTGCAATATACAATCAAGCCATTATTATTATTATTGTTCTTGTTATCGTTATTGTTATTATTATTAAATTTGTATTACTCAAATACAAACTCAAATATTACTGTTTTTGTATTACTCCAAAACTTGCATCAAATGAAATTCAGGTTTGTGTCAAATAGCACAAAAATCATTTCACACAAATAAAGGCACAAAAAAAAAGACAATTGACACAAAAGTTTATTTTTCAATAATTACCTATTTTCTAGGGGCGCTTGGAATTGTCCCTCCCCCATATGGCGCCCCTAGTCAATAGCACTCATCACAAATCACTTGAAAATGGACAGTTAATCCATGTAATCGGTATCGGTATCATAAAACCCTGATCGGAGCATCCCCACCTCAGAGCAGATATTGTAACATAAGAAGACCAACGGGCTGAGCAAAGTGAGCAAATGCAGCAAATTCCCTCAGCTGGAAATGTATCTCTTCAGGGAATGCCATCGGAGCAGCGCAATCTTGAAAAAGCCACTCCTGTCATAGTGCTGCCCAAATTATTCTTCCTCCCAGGTCCACCAGGTGCTCAACAAGTGGTGATGCCACCTCCGAATGAGTTACACAGTGATGCAGCGGCGCTTTTATAGTCCATTAAGCTGAAAGTCTGGACGTAACCTGGTCGGGACCAGTTACCGCGGTGATGTAACCCTTTTAAAAGAGAGCCACGTTCGTTGTACAGGCAAGCCTGGCTTTAGACTCAACAGACCTTGCTAACCCACTAAACTCCCTTCGCGGCACGCCCCTCTGCTGTTCCAGCACCCCACGTAAGAAGTAGCTACAGTATACTAGCTAATTAGATGACGCCTATCACCACCTGGTTTACATGCTAACAGTTTTACACTCGGAACAGGCTAGCAAGAGTCAGCTAGTAACCAAAAGTCATATTACCACTGAAGCCACTACATATCATTATATATACATCATATAATGACTGTTTATTATTATTATTATTATTATTATTATTATTGTCAGCTACGCGGAAGTGTGGTCGTCCCCACATATCTATGATGCTTGCAGTCACAATGTTAGCTGTATGTGAGTTCCTAAAGAAATTGACATAGATGTCCAGTGTAATTTGGAAATCAGTCAAAGTAACGTGGACAAAAGCGGATATAGGCATAGTCTACTCCCAGCTTCAGCTTCAGCTTCAGCTTCAGCTTGGACCATCTCTCTCATCTCGCACACCTCTCTCTCTCTCTGACCGTTGTAACTCCATCTGACGAAGTCCAACATCAGTGTATTCCGGTTCATAAAAGTATCTCTTAGTATCACTTTGTCCTAAAAGGAATGTCGGCATCACTTGTTTCATAGTCAGACGTGTTTACTTTCACTAATCCTGCAGAAAAACACTCCTCAGTACGTTTACATCCATTAAAAAAAATATTACATGAATTGGCATTAAACTAGCTTTTAAACATGCATGTAAACACCTCAATCAGATTGTGTTTGGCTTTTTAAAAGTCAGATTAACATACCTAGAAACTAGTTCCCTCTCTTGCATGTGTGTGCTACTGGAGCGAAGCCCGCGTTCTGCGCATGCACCAGTCTCAACAACAGGATGTAACCCGGAATTACATTTGGCCAAGTGGTCGTGACTGAGTAGAACCGGTCGCTCTATGCACATTGCTCGTGGCAGTTCAGGATAATACAGCATGTGTCAATGTTGAGTGGCTGTTGCTTGTAGCTGTTCACGCTAATATGTGCTCATGTAACTGCAGCATAGCTACGATCTAAATTGTTGACGGGTCATCATGAATGTGGAGAAAACATAAGAAGAAGACATAAAGTACAGTACATATGAATACATTTAATATAGGGCAAGAGTTGTCTGGCAGGTAAATGTTTTGCGTAGTGACATCAACGGAGACATAGTTGATAGCACACATGTAGATCGTGCAATTCCTTCTCATGCACATTTGCCACTATGACATGGCGACACGGTTGCCAGGTCTCGCGATGGCACCTCATGTGTAGAAGAGATCGGGAAATGTTTCTTGCATCGTGCATTTACTTGGTAATTAAATACAAGCGGTCAATAAAGGCAAAGTATATCCCCCACTCAAGCGAGCGGGAGTGGCCATTCACCTCCAAGTGTGAAGCAGTCATTCGTGATTCCAGCCCCTGACCAGCAACAGTGCCAAGAAGGCAGAGCTTGGAGAAACTCTTCCATCGCCTGGCAACACCTCGCCTTCCTGACAAAACATGCAGAGCAGCGGTGACCGAAGTGTGGCTTGCCTTCCTTGGGCTTGTGGCACATAGCAGAAATAAAATAAAAAGCCCAGCAAAAAGCAAAAAAGGTATAATGTAGCCAGAAAAAGCTAAAATGTCGATATTAATAACTTGGGGTGTCACGGGACACCCAATCCAAAAGACGAGACAATGCACGAGATCGGGTCCATGAAAACGAGACGAAACGAGATTTTAGCATTCATTTTCAGAAAAGTACAATGAAAAATATGACTGGACAAACAAACTTTTTTTTATTTGACCAAGTCACAAAACAAGGCAGGTGCATTTTGAAACGTTTATTGTCTCACAAAATGACGCTAAATTTTTCAGACGAAATAAACCACTGTTATAATACATACCAATAATAATAATATATCATAATAATGCAATGTTTCACTCTGTAAAGTTGTAGAGTTGCTGTTTGTCACATGCTTTTTCAGCGTTCTTGAAATGCTGCCTTATAATGTTATACGTATTTTTAAAGACAAATCTTTGTGTTTTGGTCCATTTTCTTGCATTTGTTTAAGGGGAAGATCTGCCACACCCAAACGGCAACGGGCCAGCCATCTCAATGAGGTGTTTCATGAGGTTCCACTGTACTGGCCCACTCAGTGAATACTGACATCCCATGTCTCCTGTGTCATCGCGAGCTTGCTGGCCTGCTAGCTTGTAAATGAATCTCCGGTTCGTCTGCAGCAATATGTTTTAACAAGGATACAAAAACTCTACAGTACAGTGGAACGGAGCCAGGACGAAAAGGCACGGTCACAGGAGAAAAATTTGCGTGAGTGACTTAATAATTTATTGTGTCAGACCTGTAGGTTGATCATTGAAATTCAAATGAAGGTTTCAAGTTCTTTGAGAGTGTTTAAACAAGAGAGACATGTGAGAAAATGTTAATGCCTGTCTGAGAAAAGTGTATAAAGTGTATGGTGAGGGGTCTTACAGCCTTAAAACATGAATAATCATTGTAAACAAATATAGTTGGCTACTTTGCAGATTTCACTTACTGCGGGCTATTTTGAGAACAGCAACGGGCCAGCCATCTCAATAAGGTGTTTTATGAGGTGTCTCAGTTAGTCAACACTAACTGCGGTTCCACTGTACTGGCCATCTCAGTGAATACTGACATCCCACTGTAGACAGTGATGCTATCACAGGGGTCTCCCACAGGTAGCACGTAGTCTAGCAGTAATTCACCAAAGAATTCACCTCTTAGTATTTTACGATTGAAACATGACACCTGTATTTAACGACAGGTGAGCACACTGAGTGGAGATTTGTAAATAAAGTACAATTTAAATGTCGGCAGTCACACAAAACACAAACAGATCGCCTCTACTTTGTTTTTGTCAAAGTACACTCAAAAATCTAAACGCAACACTTTTGTTTTTGCTCCCATTTTTTACGAGATGAACTCAAAGATGTAAAACCTTTTCCGCATACACAATATCACCATTTCTCTCAAATATTGTTCACAAATCTGTCTAAATCTGTGATAGTGAGCACTTCTGCTTTGCTGAGATCATCCATCCCACCTCACAGGTGTGCCATATCAAGATGCTGATTAGACACCATGATTAGTACACAGGTGTGCCTTAGACTGCCCACAATAAAAGGCCACTCTGAAATGTGCAGTTTTATCACACAGCACAACGCCACAGATGTGGCAAGATTTGACGGCGCGTGCAATTGGCCTGCTGACAGCAGGAATTTTTATTTTAGACATTACATTAGACATTACATTTTAGACTCCATGTTAGTGCTCTTGGCAACTTTGCCATTAAATTAACAGTTTTGCAATGTTCTCCCAAAATTTAATAAATAAATTAAAAAAATCATAAATTTGTCATTTAAAAAAAAAATGCAGACTAAGCAGCGGCACGACACAGCGGCGGCAGTCCGCCCTCCCATGCAGCCCACCACCACAGCTTTAAAAAAACCTACAGGGAACCCTGATGGACATGGAAGCCCCACACTGAACCACACTAAACATGGTAGGGATTTCCTCATGCAGTCCAGTATGACAGTGAACATGTCAAAATACGCACTAAAACCACACGCCACGGGATGCAAAACTCTACTCTCGCCACACCGGCGCCGCTTGATGCTAACAAGGTAGCTAACGTCGGTGCTGTCTAAGCTGCGACGGTTAGGTTGCCCGACTTTTGGCAACACAGCTCATGCCTGTGGTTTCAGCACATCGAAGCCCAGTTCCAACAAGGACTAGCACAGGAAATGACAAAGTATTTCCAGATAGATGGATGGATGTTCATTGCAATAACAATTATCTATCTGTCCGTCCGTCCGTCCGTCCGTCTAATAGCAAGGAACTGCTGATCCTTTATTAGGTGTAATATTGGTCTCATGATGTCAAAATGTGAATAGCTTAATGAAGAGAACTGTTTCAATACCAATTCTAGCTTAACCAAGACATTTATTGGTCCATTCATGAATCACATACTTTTGCCATTCAGCCCCTTGTTAGGGAACAGCAAATTGTACAAAAACTACTAAAACACTGAACAGTTAGACATGTGCATTCAATGTTTAGAGAAGTTAGCTTCACCTGTAGAAGTTTAAGCATTTTAGTTGTACCTGGAAAATTCACCCGAAAGCAGAATATCCAGAACTTTTTGTGAGTAGTGTAATACGTAGCGCTCTATGTAGCGTATTTCCATGCTTCCATGAGTTTAGCGTGTGTGTAGTGAGCACCATGTTGAGATGCACTTTTACAAAATACACATCAGTTGAACGGGATCCGAAAAACTGCGAGCTTGGTTTAATATCACAAACGCACACAAATCTCCAGTGGACGCATCGGTGGTGTCAGACTGACAGCTATAAATCCTGAGTATCCCTCAGGTTTCTCCCGGTGGGATACAATAAATTCAGTCTCGTTCAGCATCTCCTGTTTCTGTCTGACTCAGTCGGACAGTAGCGACACTCTAAATTGTTTTGTCTCTATGACTGCATTTAAAAAAAAATATATTGCTTCTGCTTACCAGAAACATGTTACAAGACCATATAAGCATTGTTAATACATTGCGCCATTGCTGCTGCTCAAGAACTGGCTTATTAAAGAAGGGACTGGAAGTAAAAGACTTGCAACTTGTCAACTACAGTAGCTGCGGTGAGAGTGTGTCCTTGTGCATGCTAGTCATCTGGGATCCTATAAGCCGCCACTGCTGCTTGACATCTGAGGCTGTCTGGCTGCGCAGACGCTGATATGTACGCTGATATGTCCAGCACACAGGCGTACTACACACATTAGACTCACAGGTCAAATCACGTTCATCCATGAAGGAAGCCTGTTGTCTTGAGTAAAAATGTAGTATTATTATAGCTAGGGCTGCAGCTATTGAATATTTTAGTAATCGAGTATTCTACTGAAAATTTTTTCAATTAATCGAGTAGTGGAAAAAAACATGTTTTAAAGAGCAACTCTAATTTGTCATTTCCACCATAGTTATTTTTCATGTCCCAGCAGAGTCTGTCGTAATTCTAAACACAAGAGAAAATAAAACATTTCACAAAATAATGAACGGCTAATTGGTTACATTGTTTTAGATAATCAAGCCTTTTATTGACATTGTGCATAGGAACAAAGTGTATTTGCTTGAGTCTGATGGCCTACACGATGGCGCTTTTGTAGATGGATTCATCCTTCCCAGACTGTAACTATTTACTGGAAAAGTAGAGAAATAATAATGACTTTACTAAGACTAAATGACATATGACGTTATCAAATGAAGACACCTTCTGTAGTGGAACACATTACGCTCAAGTAAGTGAGTGAGACACGCACTTCCTTGTTCCATTGCACAGTACGGTCTGCTAGAAATCAGCAGCTACTGATCAGTGAGCTAAAATGTTTTTATTTTCCGTCACAGTGCTGTGTTTTTGCAGATGAAATAAAGCCTGTATAAAGTCACGTTACCATGGTAATACACTGCCACACATTGGAAAGTAGTCATAATGAAGAGAAAGCTAGCCCTCCATACGGCTACCGTTATGTTAGCAAGGTACATTAACATTAATCTCAGTGATCTGCGATACGTTAATTTAACCTTGTATCAGATCTTCCGCTCCATTCGGGTAGAGATGATGCAACATATAAGATGTTCTGTTGTGGTATGCAAGTGCCGCGTTGCAACAGATACGCGTCACCGCGGTCAACTTGCTGTTTAGACACATTTTCTTTGGCGACAAAATTGCAACTTTATTCTTTGTTTTCCTCTTTAAGCTTGCCGCGCCATCCGCTTCCTTCTTTGTCCTCTGCGCAGGTGACGTAAGCACATTGGTGAAAAAAAAATCCTTGATTATTTTTTGTAGTGGAGGTACTTGAATTATTCGAGGAATCGTTGCATCCCTAATTAGAAGGGTATATTAGAAGATAGTGTTTCAGACACACTCAAAGAGAGTTTAGTTTCCCTCCTTGGTTCATGTTCACATGGTAAGAAACCTAAATACATCACTGTGAATCACGTGGGATTTTCTCTTACTGGTCAGCGGCAGGCGCAAGAATGTAAACAGGAAGAATGTTTGCTGGATGGAGCAGTGAGTGAAACGATTTACCTAGACAATCTATTGCAAATAGCCAGCAAGGATGCAGGGAGAACATTATCCTTCCAAACGGTCCTTACAAGTTGTATTTTCTGGACTTTTTCCTGTCACGTTGTTCTGTGTGAACGACAGTGACACATAATGGAGTGTCAAAGTCAACCTGACAATTTTCTAGCTTCAGAGGTAACACCAAGCTGCAACAGCGGCACAATACTGCCTTGTGAGAGGGAATAGCCAAAGGAGGGACAAAAAAGTAGGTGTTTTTTTAACCACAGTGCTAAGAAGACAGAGCATGGAGACACTCCTCCATCATTTCCAACACTTCGCCTTCCCACTGAAAACCAAAGTGCGGCCCGGGGACCATTTGCGTATCGCGGCTCATTTTTTCTGGGCCCATTGCACATTGTACACATAAAATAAACCAAAAACAGCAAACATGGGCAAATAGCGCAAAAAAGCATAATGTAATGAGAAAAGACTGAAATGTTGATACTAATAACTAATAATACACTGAAAAAAATCTGGAGCAACATTTACTTAAAAAAAGCTCTAACGTTTTCCACGTAGACGATCTAAGTAAATGTTACCAGGGTCATTCTCCTGTAAACTATACATCATTCTCAAGTAATTCACACATTTAATTTAACATTTAAAAATTTAGCAGCATATTGCTTTACCTCACAAAACTTCATTGTGTAGTAAATGTGTTGTTATTTTTACTTAGACTGTATTTTGCATTTTTTCAAGTAATCCCTACTTGCTTATTAAAAATGTCCTACAAAAAGTTCTTAATAGATACCGTAATACCCAGCGTGCTTATCTTAAACTTTGAACCCTGCGGTGCAGCTAATTTATGACCACGTTCTAATCTCGTGGCATCTCCTATATTTCAGAACTACTACTATTTGTTTAATTGCTGTGCCGCTCGCAGGTCATTAGCTCATTCTTTAGCACGAGCCAATCACGAGTTATCAGGTATCACTCGAGGAGTTTCGGAAATCGCATAACAGTCCGACTCACGGTATCATCTTACAAACGACATTAAACTCATCACACAGCAACTGAACACTCAAAAGATAGCGAGGAAATATACAAGACAAGCACCAATATGAGTTTAAAATAACAAACAACAGCTATTTTAACAAACTTTGGACTAGATTTTACTTGGTATTCTCAAAATGTGCTGCTACTGATCCTACGTAAGTAAATGTTACTAAAGTATCATGATTCAAATGTACTTAACAAAAACAATATACAACATTTATTTTTTCCAGTGTACCGCAAAGATTTGTTATTAAATATATGTATCATATTTTCTTTTAGCCTTTTACAAAAATTACATGCGTGTGTCATGGACAATAATGCAAATTTGACGATTGCATCATCTAATGTCATGGACGCCAGGACACATAGAGACAAACAAGCATTATAGCCAAATTTTAGAATCACCAATTAAGCTAACGTGCTAATGTACCGGTGTGTGTGTGTGTGTGTGTGTGTGTGTGTGTGTGTGTGGGGGGGGGGTTCCTCCGGGTACTCCGGTTTCCTCCCACATTTCCAAAAACATGCAGGTGAGGTTAATTGGCGACTCTAAATTGTCCATAGGTATGAATGTGAGTGTTAATGGTTGTTTGTCTATATGTGCCCTGCGATTGGCTGGCGACCAATCCAGGGTGTACCCCGCCTGTTGCCCGAAGTCAGCTGGGATAGGCTCCATCATGCCCCCGCGACCCTAATGAGGATGAAGCGGTATAGAAAATGGATGGATGGATGGACACTAAACCATTCATTCCCATTCCAGTAAATTGCTAAAAAAAAATGAATCTGGTTATTTTTTTGTGACCATAAGGCACAATAGATATTATTTTATATAGATATTTAACTGCAAATACCAACACAATGCAACATCCTCAGTGTGACAAAGGCTAGTGAAAAGAAGACGTTGCTTGTATGAAGCATGTATGAGGACATGTGGAGTGTATATTTGGGGTGCTCACAACTGACCAAACCATTTCACAGGAGAAAATGAACTGCAGTTTGATTAAAATTGCTGAAAGAGTGCGCGTTTGCACCCTAAAGTAGCAAAAAAGAGCATCAGTTAAAAAATATAAAGGCCAAATAGCTCAGTCACTGATTATTTGACAAATGTCATTAGGAATGGACAATATTTAATTGGTTAATTAGTACCAGACATGCCCTCTTCTCTGTGATATAGTAGATCCATCCATCTTCTATGCCGCTTGTCCTCATTAGGGTCGCAGGGTTATGCTGGAGCCAGCTGACTTTGGGCGGGAGGCGAGGTACACCCTGGACTGGTCGCCAGCCAATGGCCGGGCACATATAGACAAACAAGCATTCACACCCACAGACAATTCAGAGTCACCATTGAACCTAACATGCATGCTTTTGGAATGTGGGAGCAAACCGGAGTACCCGAAGACACCTCTGTGATATTAATTCTTCAAATATTTCATTCATGAATGTGTATGCGTGAATAATGTCATCATGAAAAGCGCCACATTGCTTGTTGTTGCATCGGCCCAAAACCCCACCTATGCACCCATCCATCCATACACCAAGTGTGAGAAACCTCCACTTCTGGCCTTCAGAGAATAAACCGTTTGCTCTTTTCCACCATTCCCAGTGTATTTAGGGAATGCAGCGTTGTCATATTTTTCCATAGCGTAATTCTCGCCTATAAATAGGCACACACGGCTTGGGGAGATCGGGCTGGAGTATGAGGGGTCAGTATCTGTTGAGGACACTCATCACTGGCCCCCTCCTTGTCTTGCTCTCCCACTATGTTTCCAAATATTTGAGCACTGGCATTTATAGAGCAATGTTGGGGTGATGGGAAAACATTGCAAATGATTTCTCCGACATCTACCTCCTGTGAAAAGAAAGCTTTCAGCCGTTGTGACCCATCTTTCCGATTATAAAGGCCAATGATGAAAGCAAAAGACTGTCTGTTCATATCCAGTACATCATAACACGCATAATTCTTTTGGAGACTTTTAATGAATCGCATTTTCTGCTAAATTAATCTCTTCTTTCATTTTTCAACTCAGATTTTTGCTGCAGTCGCATTTTTTTCACTTAGCTTTTAATTGTTTGATGCAACAACATACGCAACATACACGTACGCATGTTCTCCCTGTGCGTGCGAGGGTTTTCTCCGGGTAACCAGAGACTCAAAATTGTCCGTCGGTATGAATGTGAGTGTGAATGATTGTTTGTCTCCATGTGCCCTGCCACTGCAATTGCCATTGCCATAAAAAAAAATCGCAGACGCAGCTGCGTGACACAGTGGCGGCAGTCCGCCCTCCCATGCAGCCCACCACCACAGCTTCAAAATATCCTAGGGGCAACCCTGCATGAGAACAGACTATTACAGTAGTCTAATCCCGAAGAAACATCATCGTGTGACACCATATTTCTGACTTTCTAAATGTTTCTTAATTGAAAGAAACAGTTTACAGGGTGTTGTATACTCATGTGAGAGTTGAAGACGTGTCCAATGTGTCCACTTCATCTCAGTATATATAGGGCCACAACAACCCGGATTGGCTAAGGGAGAAGCCGCCCATTGTGTTCTGCATTCTGATTGGCTGTACACCATTGTCAATCAATCTCCCTAGTGCAGGACTGCCTGTTTCCTGTTGCATGATGGCTAGCTGCTTCTGCTGAATGAAGGCAGAAGTTACGCGGCTGTAGGGTGCCTGGAATACTGTAAGTGAATCTTTGGTTCATGGAGGACGAGGAGGAGGAATATCTTTTAACAAGGATACAAAAACGCCTAACGGCACCAGGACGAGCCACGATCAGAGGAGTGAAAAATGCACGCGTCCCTTAATTTATTGTGTCCAATCTTGTAAGTTGATCATTAAGATTCAAATGAAATTTGAACTTTGAGAGTGTTTAAACAAGAGAGAAATGTGAGAAAATGTTAATGCCTGTCTGAGAAAAGTGTATAACATGTATGTTGAGGGCTTTTACAGCCTTAAAACATATATAATCATTGTAAACAAATAAAGTTGACGACTTCGTGGATTTCACTTATTGCGGGCTATTTTGGGAACCTAAACAATAAACGAGGGAACACTGAAGTTGCATCCAGACGGGAACGCATCACTGAGTGAAAACGATTATTCTGTTCATAATCCTTCATATCGGTCTGACAAGTATCGTGCTCCCCTGCAACAAATGCATGCGAAAAGCAACTTCTCTTGCGGGACAAATAAAGGATGTTTCTGTCTTTCATCTTTCCTTCTAAATCAGAACTAGGAAATGTCCATGTGCAGTGTAAATCCACGCTTGTAGAGCCTAAATAATTCAGATGTAGGCCCAGCTCAGTGATGCTGAGTAGGAGCAGGGCAGAGTGAAGAGAGCACTGCAGAGTAGCCAGACAGAGAGGAATTGATTAAGCAAACAAGGAATTGCAGGGGAGATGATCTGAACAACAGAAGCAAAAACATCAAGGTCAGCTCAGCCACATTTCCACCAAGTGGTTCTAGTTCAATTTACTTTGAAACAGTGTGCCCATTTGCATTTTTGGCACCCTCCCATAGCATCATAGCGCAGGTAAGAAGAGATAGGTAGGTAGAAACACTGCTCTCCCTTCATTGGTTAACACAAAATCACAATGATTCAAAACCATTTGTATTTCTTGTTTGCAAGTAGCACCATGTGTCCAGGGTTATGATAGCACAGGTGTATCCACCTTGCAGCTACTTTGACAAAAACAAAATAGAGGTGATCTGTGTTTTATGTGACTGCCAACATTTAAATTGTACTTTATTGTATTTTTTAAGATGTGTCGGCTTTTATTCTGTAGTGGCGCACCGCCACTATCAATTACATGTAGCGGAAGCCCTGAATCACCATCTGGCTTGACACCTCACAGGGAAAACAGAAGCCAGATGAGCGTTGGCTGTTCCAAATTTTACAGTGATAAACCAAACTGAATTGAAAAGAATCGGGACTTGTTTTGACAAGAAGGAAAAAAAGGCAACAATCCAGACCAGGAGCAAGTGGAGGATAGCAAATAGTGATACAGTGGAACCAGACGGGGAGTCATTAATGTGTACAGTGAGAACATTTGAAAGTGATAACTGAATTCACCGCTATTTACTCGTAATAATAACAACTATTACTTCTACTATAGCATTAACTAACGAATCAGTTTGGGTCACAACGGGGTTGGGTTGATACTATATTGATAAGGTCAGTAGATTCTTGCATGTAGTAGGAGCTGTAGCAATAGTAAACACGTCACACCTCATATTACAGCAAGCAAGCAAACACTACTATGGACAGCCACCAGCCAACACTCATATCTAAAAAGTATAAATTACTGATAATAAATACATTTCTAATGTGATTTTCTAGCTCCAAGATGTAAAGGTCAAGTGTCATGGGTACCACTACAGTACGTAGTCAGTACATTCCCACATTTCCATGCACTAAATTAGTCACATTACTGAAATGATTTGGTTTCTCCAGTTCTGACACATGAGTGTGACATCACTGTTGAAATGCACGCCACCGTGATTACCGGCCATACACTGTGTGCCTCCCAAAACACTAGATGGCGCTTATGCTTCTTTCAGCACAGGTAAAAGTTTGGGTTTTCTGGTTTACCTGTTGACCTATTGACCTGTTACGTCACATATAAACAAAGCACCTCTCCTACAACATGTTTCCGTGTCTCGGCTGCAAATGTGCATGAGAAGGAATTCTACGAGCCACATTGTGATATGAACTACATCTCCACTGAAGTGATTATGCAAAACAATTACCTGCCAGACACAACCGTTGGCCTCTATTTAATTTATGACGAGCATCTCGACCTGGATGGCTAGTAGTTTGCACAGAAACAACACAGGTCGCCACAGTGTGATGGCTACTTTTTTTTACATCACGAAGTGCAACCACTCGGCATCCTCCATTCACATGTACTGTAGCTCAAAGTGGTTTTGTTGAATATACTGCATTATACATTGTTTCCCCTCCCCCAAGTAATGTATCACCCCAAAAGTATCAACTGTGCCCCCTGTCACACACACACACAGACAGGTTTTTAACAGCTAAAACGGCTTGTGGTCAAACTGAACCCCGAGCAATGTGCAACGTGTGTTCAGCACATTGAAAAAATATCAGCATCATCGTTTTATGCTTAATCATTTGTACCCATCACATTATGAAAGGGCATGAAATATGAAGCAAAAAAAGGTCAGCTTCTATTTTTTGCATCACAAACATTGAATGGGGTCGAATTGAGCCCCCAAGAATAACAGGAGGGTTCATTATGTGCGTAACATTTTGTTTTAGTGGATGATTGTGTTGTATTTGAAATGATGTTTACGATGAAAAGTGGATGTAACGATCCATCGATACATGGACGCATCGATTTATATTCCTATGATCCGACTACATCCGTCTGTGTCCAGCAAAGTTTCCATTCAGGACGACATGTATTGATCGAACATGGTTTAAAAGGTAATCAATGGATTAAATGGATACTAGGAAATAAAGCACTGGATTTAAGCACGGCAGGCTTTACATGGATGTGTGTTTTCTTATTCGTTAAACTCGTGTGACAGTTTGATGTGGCGTAATTTGATTAGTCATGCCTGTTGAGTGGGAAGCATGGATGACATCATGTAAAGGCGACTGTTGTGGTTGCCAAGGGTTACAGTGTGGTTGGTTGGAGCCGACACGTCCTCTCCAAGCAGCACAAGTTGGTGAGTTTTTGTCCGGTAAAGAGCGACTTAGACGCTCTACACCTCCGACACTACACTCCATTCAGTCTGCCTGTGATGTCATCGCCACGTTATACTGGATTTATACTTCTATACTTTATATTTCTATAGTGTTGGACCACATCCAGTCACATCCAAAGTCAAGTCCAACTTTAGGCCTTCCAAACTCAAGGACGGGAGCTTCAGGACAAGTGTTTGTTGCACTTCAGCCAAATAAAATGTGAATGCATTTGCCATGAATTGTTTACTTGTTTGATTATATCCATAATTCATTTATACCTGACTCCCCTACAAAAAAACACAGGACTCTAGGAAACTTCACCCGCCCTGTCCAGTATCTGCGTAATTATTTCACAGCCACACTGCTTGAATTTTTGGCTAAAAAGTTACTGAATGGTTTCGGATCGTATCGTCCTTGAATCAACCACGAATCGCGATACAAATCAAATTGTTATTAAAACAAGTGTTACACCCCTAATGTCGCTGTTGCTTCCGCCACACACCCGTGACACTGTTGACCTTACGCTTTCAAGACTAACTTAAAAACACACTTGCTCCGCACCGCTTTTAACAGACAACTCTTTAAAACCTGCATATTTAGTCATACGTTACATTGCAAACGCTTCATCTTGTCTTTTGTATGCACTTTGCACTATTTCTTCTGAACTCTGGTGTTTGGTTTTCACTTTCTACTGTTATTTTGTTACTTTCTACTCTTGTCTTTGAATTTTTGAAAAGCTCTCTATAAATAAAAGTATTATTATTATTATTATTATTATTATTATTATTATATCTAGCGAGGAGCGATCACATGACACGATGATACATGTGCACTTGCTTGCGCCAGTGTTTGTCGTTACACCAACAATACAGTCTGATACTGATTCAAAAGACTAACTATTTCTATTGGGGAGGCCTTGGTCACAAGACCACTCGGCTGCAGCGTATACACACACACACACACACACACACACACAATACTGGAAAAACATTGTTATTCATTCAGAGAAGCAGCATGCCGTCGTAGCTGGTTGCGTTTGTTGTTGAAATGTCCCCTGGGTGGAGATTCCTCAGAGCCTCAGTCATAAGTAGATGCATCAATGGGAAACCAGTGGGAGCAAATGAATGAGCATGTGGTCAGGTGCTGCTCTATTATGTAAGTTTTGCAACCGATGAATGATGAGTGCATTCTAAAGCATGCGAACAAAAGTGTCACGCAGTCTCACTTGAAGATACTGATGATCATATGGCACAATACCAACAATTTGCACATCACTAGTTGAGTTTATGGTTGACTTCAGGGTCCTGTGATTGAAATGAGACTATGTATGTATTTCCCAGACTGTAAGTCACTCCGCAGCATATGTCGCATCAGTCAAACAAATGTGTCTTGAAGAGGATAAAAACATATGTAAGTCACACTGGACGATAAGTCGCATTCATTTAGAAATTTATTTCACAAAATTGAAGACCAAGAACAGACATGTAATCTGGGAAGGCAAGCTATTTGACGACACACAAGCACACAGAACAACAGGCTGAATGGACGTACGGTATGTTAACTCAACACATTATCAGTTATTCAGCAACACTATATACAAGCAATATATAAGCAATATAAACAATATATAAGTTGCACCTGACTATAAGTCGCAGGACCACCGAAATTATGAAAACAGTGTGACTTATAGTCCAAAAAAATATGGTATTTTTTCTTTTTTTAATCCTTCATGCATGATTTACAACAATTACTTATGTGTAGTTGCACAGTAATACAGTACACAATAATCACATTAATCACAACAGAACGATTGTCATAATACCAAATAAGCACGAGGCATGGGAAACATTTGTGAAATAACAAATGAAACACATGAAAATACACCTGTTTGGCACACTGCACATGCGCAGAGCTTTAAAACTCATAATTAATACCGGAGTGCCGCACGGTGGCTGATTGGTTAGCATGTTGGCCACACAATCAGGTGATCGGGAAGACCTGGGTTTGAATCTCCACTTGGCCATCTCTGCGTGTTTGCATGTTCTCCGTACGCTGGTTTCCTCCCACGTTGGCTTCATTGTCCATTGGTCTGAATATGAGTGTGAATGGTTGAATATGAGTGTGAATGGTTGTATGTCTATAAGTGCCATTGGCTGGCGACCAGTCCAGGTGTACCCCGCCTCTTGCCCGAAGTCAGCTGGGATAGTCTGCAGGGACCCGCGAGGATAAGCGGCATAGAAAATGGATGGATGGATAAATTAATACCTGAATAAAAGCAATTAGCCAAGAGGAAATCCTTAAAGGTACAGTGAGCCGAGTATTTCATAAAACACAATCTGCCATGCTTTGTGCAGTGATCTTTGAAAACGTGGTGTATCGGAGAACACATAGAACCACTTTCTGGACCTTGGTTTGTGGACAGGATGGTCCCAGGTCAGAGAACAACTACTGGTCAAAACAACATAAAAATTAGGACAGGTTACTGCAACTTACACAGCAGAACGCCCCCCATTCCCGCTGACTTTAGGTGAAAGATCTTAGGCCGATTGTTACCACGGCAACTGAGTGGCAGCATGAAAGTCAGCATACGGAACCAGCATACTGCAAACGACTCAAACTCATTGTTAATATTGGATACAAATAATCTGGAATTACAATGTTTCCCCAGTTCATTTTATGCTAACTGTATTTTAAAACATATTTTCATCGCTTGCTAGGTCTCGATTCCAACATCGGTCCCTCAACTCTATCACGGTTTTCCAAAAATTCCTGAATAAAAAAAACAAACACACAAACAAAAATCACAATTAAATGCCTTTAAAGTACAAAATGTGTGCATTCATCACTAACGAATGATAATGTTAGATGATGGAATGGCAGTCACGGTGTAGGCTTTAGCCTGGTCGTCAGGCTAGCACAAGAGGCTAGCGGGCCAGAGAAGGCACTTCTCCAAGCCGCGTCCGCATAACCCACACTACTTGCCTGCTGTAACGCCAGTCGGATAACAACTTAGAATGAGTTATTAACCTGTGTTTACCTCACCACGAGTTTTGAGGCTGGTTTGACTTTTGAAGAGCCACCTAACAAAGTGCAAAATCTCAACACTTGACGAAAAAACACTATCAGTAAAGGATAAAGACATAAACATGTAAAAACAGCCAGCTCTTTTCAACAGCGGTACATGCATGCTGTACACACGTCTCTTTAATAGTAGCATAACATTTGAATCACACATGAACTGTTATTTCGAGCCATGAAGAGTTGCGTTCAAAGACACAAGAGTAGCCGAAAAGACATGTTTTGAGTGTAGACGTATTTTCTGTGATTTCCGAGCGTACTTAAGTGCATCAAATTGTACTTCCACAGAAAAAGTTAACGTTAGTGAGTGGTAAGAATCCACTTATTTATTTTTCCTTGTCTTTCTGTTTATTTAGACCACACATACGTGCATAATTAAGACATTATTGTGATTTCCAGAGTGTCCGTGAATGCATCTCGTCGTTCCGAGGAGGACTGGAGACGTGTTTGCTTGGAGTTGGAGATGCATACAGTACATGGTGTTGGAATGGCAGTGCTGGTGATGTGTTCAGGTCATAATAAAGTTCTAAAAGAGCATTAGACTCTGTGTGGCTGTGCGGGGGCACTACACGATGCTTCCGTCTGTCATCATAACAGGGGTGTGGCTTGACGTGGTGCGCATGCCTTGATTACGCAAAAAAATGTTAACGTAATTCATGAAATAAATGAGTTACCGTTGTTAATGTGCTAGTTTTGACAGTCCAGGTTTTTTGCGGAAAACTGCCTCTTTTCAGTGGAACAAAAACATTTTTTTTGGGGTGGGGGGGTTCAAAAATGTGCAAATATTTGAATAAAGACACTAATTATTCCAGATTGAGACATGATGGCATCAGAGGAATGGCCCAGAATCATAATGGCACCCCATGTCTGTTTGTTATCCTCCATGAACCAGGAAGTAGCCTGCAAACTAACAGATGGCCAAACAAACCCAAATACACTCCACAAATGTTTTTTTTTTTCAATCTTGGCAGAGGTCTGTGCTCTACTGAGGGATGTTGTAGCTCTATGCGGCCAGCGGGATCAGAAGAGTGAAACGTTCTTTCATGTTAGTCTCCAGGAGTGTCTCATAAGACCATAAAAAGTACTACATACGTCGCTCGTCGCTTTTTTTTGAGTTGGTAAGTCGGCGACACTGAATTCCCTTCTGCAAAGTTTTGATATTCTCCATGAGGTGTTCTAGGAAGCACACTGCAAAAACAGCCACGCTTGAAAGAAGCCCGAATTATATTAAAATGATTTCAAGCAAAAGGTTCTGCCAATGGGCTAAGCAAAAGTTGCTTGGCTAGAATATGTTTCTTGTGACTTTTAAGAATATAATGAGTCCTAAAAAGTCGTAAAACTCCTAAAAAAAAAAAGCAAGTTGTTCTTAATCACATTAAGTAAAATGGTTTAAGTAAAATGTCCTTATTCTAACATCTCCAGTGAACCTATCATGCATATTGTTTGAATATGGAAGGAAACCAGAGTACGCAGAGAATACCTACAGGGGGAGCAGGCGGGTTCCGCACGGAGATGCTCCGACAAAGGTTTGAACCCTGATTGCGGAGCGAACACACTAACCACTCATCCAACGTGCAGCTAACATCTCTTCTTGTCGGCATGTTAGTTATGTTGGTTACTCCTTTTCAACAAGCATGAAGCAAATTATATAGATGGACTGTTTTATTTCTAACGAAAAAAGTGTGTTTGTGTAGCATCTAAAATGCACTTCAAATAGGAAAACCTATTGTCATAAACACTAGAAGAAGAATTCTTTTTTGGCCCGATTTGCATGTAAATTCACTAGTTTTTACATTTATAAAGTAGATAAAGAGAGTCATATTTTCATGAATTAAGTTGAATAATTTGAAACATTTACACAGATTTTATGACTAGATTTAATATCATAAGTCTTGGTACGCTCTATGAAATTTGCTGTGCTGCCTTCACATTGGTCCGAAATCAGCAAATCTTGAAATGGTTGCTTAAAATGGGACCTGTTTACTTTCTTGGAATGTCGTTTTTGCGGTGTAGATTTATTTTCTGTGTGTGAGTCTGTTCTTGAATTTAGAAAGTTTAGAAACCAGTGTTATTCTTAATTTAAGACAAATCTATATTCATCTGTTGTTGGAGCATAATCCAAATAAGGTTTTTAGCTTTTTATTAGAAAAAAAGAAAACTCATTTCTGCCAAAAAATATCCTCAAAAGAATTGGCTGGCTGTACTTTTTTAATATAAGATTATTTTTCTCACAAAAAATTGCTAGACAAGATTTATTTTTTATTTTTCGGAAGAAATGGTTGCTTAAAATTGAACTTTTTTTTACTTTCTTGAAATGTAGCTTAGTTTACCATGCCATCTACTGGCTGGAATTGTAACGACAAGCTACACAGACAAACCTCCTGTAATGTGCGTTCATGAGTGAGGAACAGGTAGGCCAAATCTAAAATAATAAAAAGGTAGCACCAACTGGATCTGTGGCGGTCCGAATGTATTCATGGCGGCCCGCCACTAATCAGGGAACGTATGTGAAAAACTGCCATCATTAGCTGACATCTGGGCATTTAAGTAAGCAGTCTACAGCGATCAAGAAGTATGACGCTACATTTGAAACGTGGGTTGGCTGAGAAGGGAACCGTAATGCACCTGAGCATGTGGGATTCCACTTCTGCCAACCAGGAAGTGCAAAAAATTTTGCAGTATTGTTGTCATGCGTACAATTTTCTTCTAACAAAAACATTAAAAGGCCCACTGGCGTCAACAAATCTGTGACATTATTGTGATTATTTTATCAGTAACTGACAATTCTATTCTGCTGCTCGGATGAATCACTGCCATTCTCTCGGGCTACGTTCACACTGCAGGTCAATTTCGATTTTTTTGCTCATATGTGACCTGTATGTGGTGTTTTCATGGCGGTCTGAGCAGCACAGTTCTAATTTTTCCAAACATGCGACTGCAGTATGAACGGTCAGGTGGCATATATCCCACACATACGTCACGGAAGACGTGGAACGCCGTGCTTACCGAGACTTTCATCAAAGGTACTCACTCGCCCACGTAGCCAAAAGCTCTTCTTGTCATCCGGAAATTATTTTTAAAAAGTGTCGTCACACACACGCTCCTCGGCAAAGACATCGCAGCGAGTTGCCATTGCCAACATCCTCGCCCTCTTTCTTCTTAATCTGCTGCGCAGGATCATCTGGGTAAGAACATATCGACTCCCGTTGCACAAAATCCTAGAAATTGCCACAAACGCGCCGAGGAGCGCACACGCTGCCGTAATCTTTACGCTGGAATGCGTGTGACTTCCCGGACGCTTTGAGTTCACATTGACGAGGGGCATTTTTTTGGCAATATGAACAACAACATAAAAAATCCAATTTAAAAAAACATGCAAATTGGGCATCATACCCTGCAGTGTGAACGTAGCCTCATTGAAGACTTGGAAAAATAGTCCCCCTCAAGTGACTGCCAGCACTAGTGTCTTTTGGGCTTGCAGAGAACCCGTCTAAGGCTTTCCTCTTGCCAGTAAATGGAGAGACGGACAGTGTGCCCGGTGTTATCAATGAAGCCAGCCTCTTGGCTCTCCAAAAAGTCTGGCTTGGAACACGTCCATGGCAGGGCATTAGGCCTGGAGGTTTGTGTCGTTTGTAATTTATAACACTAGGGGAAATGGGCAAGAGGACAATATGGAGAGGAGAGGGAGAGAGGGAATGTGGAAGGAGGGGGAAGGGACTTGCTGAACTAGCATGCGGCTGTACCGTGTGCTGCACTGGATGGCTCTTCAAGACTTACCCTGGACGGGCCTGATTTTCTGTTCAAAGTTAGACACTAATTGAGATAATGGATGCATGGAGAGCTACGGCAACAACGGCTTTCTTTAGAAAAATACGTCATGTTTTTAGCAGCAGGATCTACAGGATACATGAGGATTAAAAAGATGTACAACCTGCCAGTCAACCAATGGTGAAGCAAGTACAGTACCGGGCAAAAGTCACTTTGAGCTTTTGGTTGGGTTTTTTTAATGAATAAAATACACTGCAAAAACTAAACTAAAATAAGATAAGTTCTTATTTTAAGCAAAAATTATACCAGTAAGCAAAATTTACTTGGCTAAAATTCATCCATCCATCCATCCATTTATCTGCTATGCCGCTTATCCTCACCTATCCGCCTATCCCAGCTGACTTTGGGCAAGAGGCGGGGTACACCCTGGACTGGTGGCCAGCCAACGGCAGGGCACATATAGACAAACAACCATTCGCACTCACATTCATACCGATGGACAATTTAGATGAATGAATGAACCTAACGTGCATGCTTTTAGAATGTGGGAGGAAGCCGGAGCACCTGGAGAAAACCCACGCACGCACGAGGAGGACATGCACGCTCCACACACAGATGATTGTGTGGCCAACATGCTAACCGCTCGGCCACCATGCGGTCTTATAATAATATATAAGGAGTCCTAAAATAATAATTGGAGTCTAAGCTTAAGCAAGTTGTTGTTGATCACATAGCTAGATTTAAGTAAAGGTTCTTCTTCCACGGTAAGAATTAAGTCAAATGCTCTAATAAGATTCATAAATTGAGATAACATTTGCTTTTATGAGGCTAAATTAAAGCAAAATGTACATATTCTAGATTTGGGAATATTCCATTCACACCTTTGGACATTTTTCAGAGTCTCCATGTAACCTATCATGCATATTCTTGGGATGTGAGAGGACAGTACAGCGGGTACATGCAAACGGGTATTTAAACCCAGGTCACCTGATTGTAGGGCCTCCATGCTAACCAGTAATTATTATTTATTATTATTTGTTATTATGGAACTTTCTTATTAAAAAAATAAAGTTTGATTGTGTCTAAAATTCCTTTCATTTTAAAAAATGTATTGTCACAAACACTATCTAAAATCTTTTTTTGACTTGAATGGCACTAGTTTTTACATTTATAAAGACGATAAAAAAGAAAGAGTCATATTTTCTTGAATCAAGTTTAATATTCTTACACTTGTAGCTTTTATTTAATGAAAAAAATCTCAAAACACACAAATAATATGGCTTTATGACTAGAATTATATTCATATATATTGACAGTGACAGGTGGCCCTCTGAGGGCATCCATACCTGTGAACTCCTCTATGAAAACAAGTTTGATTGATTTGATTTGATTTGATTGATCCTGGCTTACATGGTTCTATCATTCGGGAAACAGCAATCTACCCTTGCAAGGCAGCATGCTAACCTTCCCACTGGTTTTACTGTGGCTGGTCCTTCAGGATGGACACATAGGTAGCTAGTTTTGCTCGTCACATTGGAGTCTTCAACTTTTATGTTTGTGACGCTGATTCTTATCCCTGAAGAGAAATTCAATGTACACTCCGCCGTATATTTTAGTTGCACGCGACACAAAGAAGCAGACTGCACACATGCAGGCAGGCAAGGAGCGATGTCAGAGGGAGAAGGTGCTGCGCTCCTTGAACTAAGGTCGAAGGGGTTTGGTGCCTGGCTCAAGGGCACGAGAAAAGAAAGCAAACTAGCACCTTTCCAAGAAATAGTTGCCATTTATTTCTGCCTTCAGCCGGATTCCAACTCCAACCTTCCAGTTCCAAAGTACAAGTCCTTCCGGATGAGCTACAATTGCCCCCAGTTCACCAAACATGCGTGTGTTAGCACTGTGAGCAGAAACCCACACAAGCCAGGAGAGCATGAAAAACCAGAACCACTACACTGCAACCGTGGACTTTTCCCGATGTGGGACAATGTTTCCCATACATTCCACAAATACATTTGGACGCATACAGATTTAGTGCTGCCTGTTCATGCTTGCCCAGAAACACATTATAATCGGACTCCCGCTTGTTACCACATAGCCTGATAGAGAATAAGAAGAGATCAGTGAGTACGTTTACATGCAGTCAAATAATCCTATCATAACTGGAATATTAGCAATAACTCGCCATGTAAACACCAATAACTACTTCACAGGTTTCACTTATTGCAGGCTATTTTGGGAACCTATCCTCCACGATAAATGAGGGAACACTGAATAGTAACATGGAAGTAGCACTGTGCGTGGCATTTTTTGGAAGTGCACATTCAGTGCTTTACACACACCTTGCAAGCCAACCTACCTCGGTGTTCACAGTGTCAGCAAATGACGTGTGGCTTTGAGTTGAACAGCTGCTTGCAACTTGTTGACGTCCAAGCCGAAGCTGTGGTAATTCTACATTTGATCGAGTTTACTTAAAGAGCTGTCAGATCAACCCATGTAGATGTTCGGACTTGTCTGCACGCTTAATCACAGAGCGGTTCTATTGACGCTCACTGCATTTGCATCACTTTCAAGCACCCGTCTCTCGTCTCATCTTGTGAGTTGGGTGTCTCGTGGCACCCCTAAAATCTCGTGAAGCGGCTTTTGGAATCTAAAGACGGAGAGGCTCTGAAAAGGATGAGATTTAACTGCTTAAGTGTGGCAAACGTGTGTGTGTTCAAGCTATTTGATTGAGAAAGTTATGGAGAGTTTTCATTTTTGCTTTTCATAGCGTGTAACGGTGATGCGGTCAAAGACAACCAAACAAAGTGTTGTGGTGAGGGACTGCAGGGGGGGCGTGAGCGTTCAAACATGCTGTACAGTATCCCGCCCTTTTCCCGCTCAGAGCCTGCAAGCCACACTCACGTGCAGGAGAAGGTGACGTGAGCTTCTCGGAGACTGCGTGCACGTGCGTGTGCACGGGCAGTGAGTGAGAGACAGCCATTCAAGCCACCCCCCCTTTTTGTGAGTGAGCTGAATGACAAATCCCATTCAGTTTATCTCGTAACAGTGAAGATTCTGAGACCAAAAGCAGGCTTGCGGGTGTCTTGTGGTCTTGGGGGGCTCACGATGGTGACCCCTGGGCTATATGATGTGAAAGTGGAACCATCAAATTTAGACCAAAACACATTTGCCTTACTTTTTCAAAGTCACTGGTGAAACTTAGAGGATCAGGCGCCTTCTTTAAGGAGAATGTAGATGCGAGATCAGGTTGATGGCGCTCCACCAGGGGCCCCAGGCAGTCCGACCAATCCAACCTGTTTTTGGGCTATCCGCCGCCGCCTGCCGCGCACACACGGGCGCTACATTAGCCGCCGCCCGACAACCGATAACTCACCACACCCTGCCAAGTGCCCGCCCCCCGAATGCCGCACCAAACTAAAGGTTTCTAACGCGCCACCCCGGACGGGCATTTTTCATGGCGTGTTTTGCAGGATGCAAAACTTGTATCACTCTCACAACGACAGGAAGTCCCACATGGCAGCCATGCTTGTTTTGGATTTGTGAAGGGAAAGTGGGCGGGAGACGGCCGCTATAGGCCCGATGCTGCAATGGGGGCGGAGCCGATCAGCGGATGGGATCAGCGTTATAAAACAAGTATCGGTATATTCTAATACTGTGCTTTCTCACGGAAATCGGCCGATACTGATCACTGGCCGATCAATCGGATCACCCCAGCTCTCATATTTTTTGGGGTTAAAAAAAGTGAAGGATAGCACCTTTTAAGGCTTCATGAGAAGCATTATCAGTGAAACAAAGACATAAACATGTAGAAATGAACAATGATGAAAGGTAAACAAATGAATGATAACAAAATCATTTGTTTATTGAACCGTATTATAAATGTATTTTCTGTAGGATTCCACTTGTTTTTCTTAAATAAAAACTGCAGAATTTGCACATTTCTTGATCAAACAGAGCAGAAGCCTAAAATGAGGCTGCTGCCAGCGTCTCTTCTGGGGTTAGTGCACTGACTTGGATCATGGCGCCTGCCAGTTTGTCAGCAAGTGGCCATAATAATAATAATAATAATAATAATAATAATAATAATAATAATAATAATAATAATAATAATAATAATAATAATAATACTGTGTAATGTCTTTAATGTCATCATTATTCTCGCTAAGCGGACAATAGAATACAGATAAATGTCATATACAAAGGCGCTGCAGCACTCTCCTCATCATGAAGGGTGGGGTTTGGGGGGTCATGTGTAAGCTGGAAAGTGCCTGTCAGCGCCGTCCTTCCATTTTTTTGTATTTTTTTCATTTTTCCCCGCACAGCCCCAGCATCAGCTCGAGTGCAAATGCAAGATATTTTCATGCTCTGCCGAATGAATGAATGAATTTGCCCATCTGGAGGATAATATATCCAAACTCTCCAGAAGGTGATCAGACTTTTACACAGGGATCCTACGGTGCTGTCATTTCAATGAGAGGCAAAACAAAATGCCTTCTAAGACAACCTGAACAGTTCCGTTGCGATCGATTCAATGCCCTGAGAATTCAGTACCCCGGATGAATGAGAAAGAATATTCATAGGCATACAATCGTCCCTTGTTTATCGCAGTTAATTGGTTCCAGACCCGACCGCAATATGTGAATTTTCATGAAGTGGGATTCATTCATGGAATATTTTCACAGTTAGAGCAGAAAACCAGTTTAAGACCTTTAAACAAGGTTCTACCATGATTAGAGCCCTCTAGTCATGAAATCACAACCCATTTCAACTCACCTTCATACTCATATTGCCTAACATAGTAGACATGATAATAAGCCATACTAACTTGTTGTTATTATTATATTATTATTATTATTATAAGTTGCTGTAGTAGTGTAGGCCTGTCACGATAATCAGTAATCAATTCATCACATGAAAAATAAAAACAACTTGATAATTTTGCCCGCCTGGATATATTGAAATGTGCATGTGCGTTTGTTTTCCTCCTCGCTCTACCAAACAGACTGGGTGAGCAGAGGGTTCACTTATAAGAAGATGAAGGAGGAGGGATCAGTGTTGCCAACTTAGCGACTTTATGACTGCATTTAGCTAGTATTCACATCCCTCTAGATTCTCTTTTTCAAAAAAGCAACTCGCGACAAACCTAGTGACATTTTCTGGTCTTACGGAATACTTTTTACTAATGTAGACTCTAACGTGAAATCACGTATCGCTCTTCTCAACGAGCAGCCGATGATGCTATGGCCCCATTGTTATTATAATAGCAATACAATTATGATTACTGAAAAGGATTAATTAAGTATATATCTATTTTTTTTAAGATTGTTTGAAGCTGTGGTGGTGGGCTGCACCTTCTGGAGAGTTTCAATAGATAATCCTCCAGCTTGGCAGTCAAACTCATTCATTCATTCTTTCAGCAGAGCATGAAAATATGCTACACCGCCTTCGCATATCATATTTGTCTGTATTTTATTATGAAGAATAATGGTGACACTTACATTAAAGACTGAGTGAGCGGGGAAAAAGGACAAAGTAAGACACAAAGAACATACCAATTCCACAAGGAATGGGAGGAGAACTTTTTTCACGATGTCATCCGTGGCTGATGCCATGCAGTGCAAGTTAAGGTAATATGGTGCCATGATGTCACCATTTCAATCCAGGAGATTATAGCGAGGTCACGTAGCTCATACAAAGAGTTAGAAGAGGGTAAGAGCAGAACGCTGGCCATTGAACTTCAATCTTCCCAAAGGTTTTCCGGGATGTCTCGCCCACTGTGTGCTCTCACACAAACCTCTTAGCTGCCCGAGCACGCGCCTTACAAAAACACATCATTGCATTTGTTTTTTCCTTTGCTTATTCATAATTTTAACTTTCAGAAAACAGAGCAGTGGTAACATGAATATTTCTCCATGCTTGAGATTCCATTTTCCATACTTTTCCACCTGGAAATTCAGCAAATCCAATTCCATACGTTTCCAAACTTGCGGAGGAACCCCATTTTCAACAAGTATCAGGTCCTTTCCTGCTTGGAGAATGCTAGGGCGCACGTACTTCTTGTAGAAATAAAAAGGTCAGACCGCTAATGTTTTTCCGTTAATAAAATTGTTTAACAAAAGGGAATTATTCTCTTCTTTTTCTTGTTATCCTTTTAATGAGAAACCTGTATTAGCGTAAAAAAAAAAAAGCGCATGGCTTTCTGACAGTGTCTTTAGTTGGGCCGCCAGCTTGTTATAAAGAACATTGGTCGTGTGTCCAAAACGTTTAGAAGGTTTCATCATTACAGAAGTACCAGTACACCGCCGTTGGACTGGTGGTTTTGCGTCCATGGGATGAGATGGGTGGAGAGGGGTGATACATGTTAAGAACGGTCATAACGCCCGATCAGACTGGCTTCGGGAATGCACTGCGCCTTGATTCACACTCCTCCTGTTGTACTAATCTGGTCTTAAAAAGCCCATTCCATTTTGAACCAGAATCTGAAGAATGTAGGCTAATTCAAAAGCCAGCCTTTTAACACAACAAACTTGGTCAAGGAAGCCCAAAAGGTCAAAGCAGACATGTCAAACACACCTTTTTTTTCACTGCACCTATCAGCTGACTATCTTTCCGTTCGTTCTCTCACCTGTCTCACTTTATTGTCTTTTATCTATTGCATTTTTTTTCAGACAAGGTCAGAGAGCTGCTATCAGTGATGAATGACCACAATGTCATCTCTTCAACCAGCAATTTGAATTCATACAAAGGCCGTTGCCACCAAATCTTTTTACACAGCTAATTGGGAGAAAGTGAAGAATTCCAAAACTGCTGACCCGGTGACCGCCAGTGAACATGGACATTACAGGCCGTGGAGACCTGCAAAAGCAAGTGTTTCACTTGCGAGGTCGTTGATGACCATTTTGTAGCTTCCATTTGTTAATCCTGTATGTCAGGATGTTCATTCAGTTCAATGTGGACCCCACAAATAGATTTGGCCACAGCTTTTCACCCTTGCTCATAAACACATTATAATGGGACTGTCGGTATATGTAGCTTGTTGTTCCAACTCCATACAGCAGATGGCATCATAACTCTGTTTCTTAACACACCTCATACGCACCTGGTCTGCCGGAGAATAAGAAGACCAAGGAGGAGGGCTCAGTGTTGCCAGCTTAGCGACTTTATGACTGTATTCAGCTAGTATTGAGCTTTAGTCGTAAAATTGGGACAAGCAACATTACTACATCTGACAAGCCATTTCTGCAAATATGGTGCCTCATGTAGTTCATACTTTACACCAGCAGATGGCAGAGTTTAAATGTTTATAGACTTTGAAGCCCCGTGTGCGTGCAGCAGTGTGTCCGCTCGTCATGACAGTCCACAGGCAGCATACTTGAGCCTTTGATGCTTTGCTAAACCGTGTTCGGGGTGGCAGGAGGGTACGTGGTGGGTTGTCAAAACACCGCTAATGGTGAGGGGAGTAGTGGGAATGTAAAAAAACCCCTCAGAAACAGCGGCATAAAATAGACTGCTAATAGATATGACCTGAGAATACAATGACCTGAATGAATGATAATATTCACAGGCATAATAGACAGCGAGATGCTTATAATAGCAGTAATAATAGCGGTTGAGGCAGCAGTGGTGTTCAAAATCCCGCTATAAATGACGATGATGATGGCTGGGTTTGCTTGAGAGATGAGGAAGAGTAGCACAAGTGGATCAGACATGTTGATGAGCCGGTACCGTGGAGACGGGGATCTGACCAATTCTATGACATGCACATGAGATGAGCCAATGTACTCATCACACACTGTGTGTCATACTGATGATTTTTCTCATTTACAGTACGCCTTCATCTCTAACCATTTTCAAGCTACAACCTTTTGGAATAGTAACGTCAGAACTGAAAACAACAAAGAGTTAAGATCCCTCCCGCTTCTCTTTTCCAAAACGCGACTAGCGACAAATCTAGTGGATTTTTCTGGTCAGACTGAATACTTTTTACTAATGTAGATTAATCGCTGTTGTCATCGAGCAGGCGGTGCTGCTCTGGCCCCCATTGTTAGGCAGAGCTTTTGATATAGCTGTAATAATAGTAATTCAGTTATGATTATTGATGAGCATTAATTAAGTATATATATTCACAGTATTTATGTGTCTATTCAGCTATCTGTGTAGAATAATATTGTCTGCAGACAGGTAAAAAAGACATGACATTATGTTGCATATTTGTAGGCCTGCCACCATAATGAATAAATCAATTAATCACACGATAAATAAAAAGGAATTTTGCGATATATTGACATGTGTGTTTGTTTTCCTCCTCTCTCTACCAAACAGGCTGGATGAAACTCTGTGCATCTGCCTCAACACCTGGGCGCGTTGGTTCTATAGCAGAATGAACAGAGAGAGTGAACCCTCCTGTCAGTCATTCAGTGTCTTTGTCCCAGTGGGGAGATGAGGGGCGAGATGAGTGCACACACAGAGTGCTGCAAGTGAGCACCGTGAGAAGTAACAAGCAAGCAAACCCAAAAGAGTGATTCAGCTGAAAGGGGTACCAGCGACAATGCAGTCACTTCGAGGGTCATGACGCACAGACGAGAGTGATTTGAAGCCATCGCCACGTGAAAATCCATCCAACCATTTTCTATGCCGCTGCCACGTGAAAACTGAACAAACAGGGCATGACAGTGTCAAATACTTCCTTGCTTTCCATGCCTGTTGTGTATTAAACACCAACTGATGCCAATTTCAGCCCGTTGGTCATTTTGTGACATGAAAAGGTTTGTGACAAAGACAATGAAATAAATAACACCAAACAGTGGAACTTGCGATTCAGCTGCCGTGATTCCCAGAGTATAACGCCGCATTTTGCTGCACCCAAAACAAGCTCCGACAAAATGTTACACCTCATTAAACGTAAACAGCGTATTACACACACGATGTTGATAAAAGTCAAGTGGAAGTGTACATGCAAATGAGCTGATGTCTGCATTGACACACTGTGTCACCTTCTGAATACTTCTGGGCTACTTATCTGTTTTTTGTCAATACTCCGACAACAAAAATGACACTGATTCAAAATCAGAAATGTTGTGATTGATTGTTATTTTTATTTAACTCATTCAATACTACAGACGTAAATATGCGTTTTTATAAACCCGAACACCAGATCCCAGCAACGTACGTCTTGTATGTTTTCTTGTTTGTTTGTTTTTTGCACAAGAGGCTAAAGAAGGTGATGATTCAACTCTTCACCAATGGATTAGGCTTCAGAGCAATTTTAATGCCATAAAAACGGCCACTAAGTGGCAGAAGTGCCACACATGACAGGAAGAGAAAGCCATTGCATAAAGACAGCTGTTACATTGCGTGTTGTCGGGACATTTTAACGCATGCACACGCACACACACGCATGTGCACACACATAGTTCAGTTCCAAATGTGAAAAATGTAAATAGTTCATTGTGTTATATTTGTAAATAAATTGCTATTTTGATGTTTTTTGTGTTGTTTATGTTGGTGTACTTGTTTAGATATTTGAGCTGTCACAAAAGCAAAAAATATTTGTGTTAAAGTGCGAGTTATGCTTGAAATGTATCTTTTCACAAAAAGCTTTTCTCCCTTTTTTAGTTGGGAACTGATATTTTCCTGACACCTGCCTAAGTTCTACTGCTGATTACTCCAGAACGGAAATAGGAAGAAAGAAACTTTTTTTTCTGATAAAAGACGGGAGTCTAACCTTTCTTTTGGTAGGTTCCATGTTTATATAACCATAGAACACAATATTCTGCACACCTTGAAAGAAGTGAACAGTGTTAAAATAACAGCAGAAAGCCCAAACTACAGATGTCGGGGTTCGCGATCGGACCGATTTTTGCCTCTTTTATTGATCAAAGATGGGGAATGATCAGCCGATCGGCCCGCCGACCTTGACGGCATCTGCTCTCCGCCGTGACATAGTGAAATGACGTTACCTCCCATTCCGTGTGGAAGTGGCACGTTTTTTGGTTACTTTGTCCTTTTTTCCTCCACTCTGTTTGAAACACTTTTTAAGTTTAGAATACGTAAACTGGAGAGGTTAAATAGTTAGCTGGCAGCCGTCTCTTATGTCCTTGCTAGGCCTGTCAAGATAACAAATTTTGCTGGTCTATAATTGTGCTACAAATTATCGTCACTAATCAATTTTATCGATAACATTTTTCCATGTGTGCGACATGAGCGTGACACAGAAGTTGCCTGTACGTATGTTTTTACAATGTAGCCATCGACATTGTTTGTGAGAGCGCACCATTTTAACTGTTGGTTATATTTGCCAACCAAACGCCTCAGTAAGCGTTACAGTCGGGACGAAGGCTCCGCTGCCCGAGGCACCTACATCGGTAGTTTTTTTTCCCAGGTGAGAAAACTGTCCGTGTCGGTCATCGGGGTTCATGCGCTCACTGTGTTTGTTCTGTTTAAAACCGAAATGTTCCCACATTGTGGCTGTCGGCTCTGGCATTCGCCTAAAAAAAACATTGCTTCTGCACCTTCTTCATGTTAGCGCATGCTGTCTCACGAAGCTAACTGCTAACCCTCACTAGTAGCACCACCTCCACAAAGAGGCTGAATGACATCAGGGTCCACTCTCTCCGTTCATTCCAATATAGAACCAATGCGCACAGACAGATGCAGAGTGAACCCTCTTGTCATGCCGCCTCTGTGGCATAAAGAGACGAGCGGATGAAAGACACACATACATGCACATGTCAATTTTCGAGGGCGTCAACCTGTTGTTTTTTTTCTTATTAGATTAATTGATTTATCGATTATCGTGACAGGCCTAGTCCTTGCAGTGATCCCGTGATGGGTGGTAGGAACAAAGATAAAATAATAGGAGTGTAAAGGTGACTATGGGGGCGCTACTTCATGTCTACAGGGCTCTAATAATGGTAAAAATTGTATTTCGAAGGTTATAAACAGATTTTCTATGCTCCTACTACCAAAATATTCCATTTATTAATACTGAATCCTACTTCAAAAAAACTCACTTATCGCAGTTGGTTCTGGAACCAATGGACGGCGATAAACGAGGGAGGACTGTACTGTAGTCCTAGAAAGTCTGCAAAATGCCAAGGGGTGGTACGAGCAGAGCTGCATTCAATACCAACACAAATTGAATACGTCATCTGAAGACCAAATATAAAACGCAGCACAAAGCAGTTAGCAAGGCGGAAAAGGCTCCAATGTCAAAGAAACTAACTCTGGACTTTCGGAGGAAAACCAAATATCCCAAATATAGCAAAAATGCAAAATGGATCACTGAAAAGGTAGGTAAATTTGTTGATTCTGAAAACCTGCCCATCTCTGCTGTGGAGAATGTGGGGTTTGTGGGTCCGTCTTTTAGAATGTATGGATCCACGCTGTGTTGACGCTACCTTATTGGAGTTGTACAAAAAAGTACAGGAAAACATACAAGGTGATTTAAAACTAAACTTGACAGCTGTCACATTAAAGTTGTCATTACATTTCATTCATCATGCACCCCAATAATAGCATCAGAGTATCAGCTTGGGACTCAAAATCAGATCGGATCTGAGGACAAATAAATGTGATCGGGATCGGACGCCAAAAATGCTGCTTGGGACGTCCCTCGTCAACCTGTTTGTGACATTGCACCTGCTAAAAATAGCTCCAAATGCGCAAAAAAAATCAGTGATGGTGGCCAGCCTATTTCATCACGTCTGCCTTTTCACAAACACTGCGAGTCTCATGCCCAATTCATCTGTTATTCTTTGTGGCAAGCCGTTGTCACACCACACACTTGTGACTCAGGCTGTAACTAACGATTATTTGAATCACCGATTCATCGATCTTGATTAATCAATGAATCGGATTAGAAGAATTTTTTTATAATTATGGCTTTTTATTCAGAAATAGAAGATTTGAGCTGACAGAGCAAATAAATTCACAAACACCAGCTTGCCGCTTGATTATTCTGTTAAAATAATGTTAAATCATAAGAAAAAAAGCTTCAGTAAAACAATAAATGTACACAAAAATACAATCATGATCATTTTCTTAGTGGATGAGTGTGAGGCTTGTTGTTTGAATGAATGGGGTAACGGGTTAGGCCATAGATCATAGTGGTTGGGGCCGCAACATATCACGCCCATCACTGTTTTCAAAGCTGACATGTGTGAATGTCTTGTTTTGGCTAAAACACAAAGATAATAGGATAATAGGACATTTTTTAAATATCCACATCGGAGAGGCTGAAATCAGAGGATATTTACGCATTTAAATAAAAAAAAAAAACATCAATCCAATTTGCTATTCATCTTCAATCTTCTTCAGTCTTATGTTTCGGCACACTACTGCCACCTGCTATTCAACTAAAGCTCAAATGAAACTTTCTTTGGATGACCAAAAAATGCAGGAAAGACATAATAGCTAATTGAAGAAACAGACGAAATGTAGTCTTATAAACGCACACTATGACTGTGTTGTATTTGAGACACTTTCAACAGGAAAGTGAGCCGCAGTTAGTTGATGCAAGTCCGTAAAACACAACACAGAGTGGTTCCAAATCAAACTTTTTTCTCTATTTTCAATTTCTTTACCATAAATGTTACCTCCAGTGGGTTGCCACAAGTAAATGTGGACTGCCACAAATAGATTCTGCGCTCATAGACACATTATAACGCACTGGGGACATCCTGATCCCATCTTCAGGATCGGGATCAGCTGCAAGTCTGTATTTTGAAGATCAGACAAAATACACGAGATCGGGCCGAGCTGGTTGTCGTATGTTGTTCGGCCACACGCCAACGTGGTAGGTTTGTTAATGCGCCTCAAAGCCGGTTGCCACTCGACTCCCGCCACCCGCAAGAAGAAGAAAAGGCAACACCACCATGCAGACATGTCCGCGGTGTACCGTGGTGAAGTTAGTTGGATATTGGGCTACGTAGCTACAGCGGTAGTTCCCCCTCACTGTGCCTGGACTGCTGTGTCATAGTGCGGAGAGCTCACACAGGAAGTGCTGCTGTAACTGCTGGCTGTTTATACTAGGGACCGTCAATAAATTACCATTGCGTGAGAGTTTGTCAAAAAAAAAAAGGGCAGATACCGTATTATAAATCACACCACAAATTGGTCTGTAACCATGTCAAATGATTAGTCCTGCCCTAACAGAATTTTGCACGCCCATTTTTTCCAATTTGATCTTTTAGTGGATCTTTCATTGGATTAAGGACCTGACTCACAGAGGTTTGTTACAAAAGCCAAACAATATTGTTGGGCATGCTGCGGAATAAAAAGGTAAATACTTTGCTTGCATTACTTGTAATGCTTTGAAGAAGAGCTATTTTCATAACCATATTCAGTTCCAAATTCATGTTTGTAACTACAGCTTATTATTAAAAACAAAAAAGAAGGATCGGTACCGGATCGGATCAAATTGGACGCCAAAAAATGTGGATCGGGACATCCCTATAACGCACCCGGTCTGCCAGAAAATAAGAAGACGCCCCAGGAGGGTTGAGTGTCGCTAACCTTTTGATATTCTTTTTAAAAAAAATAGCCACAAATCTACAGTAGTGAGGAGACTTTTAGAGAGTCGCCCCCGTCCCCCCCAATCTAAAAGCACTCACAGATGGCTGTATTTTGTTTGTGAAATTAAAAGAAACGAACGTCAAGAATGGACAGAGTTAAGTTCATTGGTAGTTCTAAACATTGTTTTGACTCACTTTCTGCAAGTGCATCACGGCCAATTTGGCAAATTTCGAAACCACCACCACAAATAGATTGCAGTTCTGTGGGAACACTGACCTCACAATGTGAAGCTCCAACAACAAACATTTGGGTTTAATAGTTACATGGAGCATTGATGGCAGTTAAGTGTGTTGATAGAGTTGTATCTGCTTGTGAATGAAACGTCTGAATCTATCTCTATCGGATGTCAATAATGTAACTTGATTGGCCTGCAAGTGAAACTGCCTGTGCCGCGTAGACCACATAGACCACGTAGACCACATGTGCCAAACTCGAGGCCCGAGTGCCAGACGTGGCCCGCTATATCATTTTATGTGACCTGGGAATCATGTGTGTCAACAACGCACGTCACCTGTTTCCTTCTAAATGTATTTGTTCTTTCATTTTGACACAAACATTGTACTTCTAAACTGTAATATTATCTGATCGTGCAACAAGACATTCCAAGCATTTTTGTTATCAACAATAAATACTTGACACCTTCACATTCTCGCTTCACTTCTCATTGCAAAGCAGGTTAGCCATCCATTTGTTAGTAAAAATATAATAATCAAATGCATGGGCAATTGTTTACAGTCGTATTTATATTCATATGCAGTACAGGACAAACGTTTGGACACACACACACACACAACACAACTGATGGTCCCAACCCCCCCATAAACAAGAAATTCCACTAAGTGACCCTGACAGAGCACACCTGTGACGTGAAAACGGCTTCAGGTGACTACCTCATGAAGCTCATATATTTAGAGTTATTTCACACTTTTGCGTTAAGTACATCATTTCATATGCGTTCATTCATAATTTTGAGAAGCTACAATGTAAATAGTCATGAAAATAAACACATTGACTGAGAAGGTGTGTCCAAACTTTTGGCCTGTCCCGTATGGGGACAGCTGTTACAAGCGGCCCTCTGACGGCAGCCACAAGAAAACGAGTTTGACACCTCCGGTGTAGACTATGAAAGACTCGGGACTCCTTTTACCCAGAGGAGTAATATGAACTCAAAACTAAAACCCATTTTTAATAAAAATTAGTGGAAGAGCTACACATAATGAATTGACTGATATTTTATAACAGAAATGTAATATTATTTTTCAAGTTTTTATTCTAATTATTAATATTAAAACATTTTCATATTAATATTAATATTAAAACTCCACAAATCATATATGGATAAATACTTTGATGGGAATGTTCATCTCTGCAGTGGTTCGCTTCACAAGATATCACTAAGACGCAAAAATGTCGATTGCTCTTTTCCAAAGTCAAAGCTGGTGTGTGTGAGTACCTTGCTGTGCCTGAAACACAAAGAGAATAGGTCTGCTTTCATGGATGACTAAGGACGTTCAAAAATAGTAGCATTTGAGAGGCTGACATCAGGATATTTACAGCACATCTTTAAATGAAACCATTACTCGATTACCAAAATAATGTTCAATTCATTGGATAACCAATGAATCATCCATTCATCGATTAATCGTTGCAGCTCTAGTTCGTTGAAAGGCATTTTCAAAACAAGCACTCATTTTTTTCTGAAAAGTAGTCGTGTTTTGCGGCTCAGAGCGTTTTTCTTCACTTGAAGAGCAGGCAAAGTGGTTCTTTTGATGCTAAAGGTTGCCGACCCCAGCCCTAAGAGATATCCGGAAGGTGCTCAGAGTAGAGACGCTGCTCCTAAACAGCGTTCCGTCCGTTGGTATCACTACGTCCTGTTCATTGTTGTTTGTGTGTTCTACAGCGGAGGAAGACTGATGCGCTTCTCCATCCGTGCATGTAAACACTGTGAAAATAACGCAGAGCGACTGAGAGGTCTGACTTTTTCGTTAGCAACGGTTTTGTGATGCTAATGTATTACTCTTTTGAACGCATATTGTTTTGAGAAGGCAAACTCTTTACTTAAGTGACCAGAGCAACTAAGCGGAACTACGTTCCTCGTCACAAAAATCAGACCAGAACTGGACTCGAGGGACCAAGTGGAGGGTAAGTCACTGTTGATGGGCTACACTGCTCACGGGGATGTCATGTTTTCACATGTCAACTTCATGTGAAAACATCCCAACTATCCCTTTAATACCTACTTCGCGGAAATCCACTTATCGTGGTCGGGTTTGGAACCAACTAACGACTGTATATTAAATCCATCCGGGTGCCTAACAGATTACTTGATTCATCACAACAAAAAGCTTCAGATTAACCAATTAAGAAAATAATTCTTAGTTGCAGACCTAAACTAGAGTAACTTCTTCCATACCCACCCGTAAGATACTAGCTAACTTGTTTTTATTCTTTGTCAGTAGGGATGACTAATAATAGCGGACACTGATAATTATCGGCCCAATATTGGCATAAAAACGTGATGTCAGCCAACATCTGTACAGTTTTTATCCCTACAACGAAGGCCGATATAGAGCTTTAAGTGCAAACGTCGCAAAATTGCTGCATCATGTAGTTATACTGTGCTGCTCACAAGCCTATGAGGAACAGGTAACTCTATAATTAGCAAGGGGAGTAACAACAGAGCTCACAATGAACTTAGGAGCTCCATAGAAATTGCCTAGGGGGGGTTTACCATTCCACATGCCAGTCTTACTCACGGTGTCTTTAAAAAAAGAGCAGTACAGCAAAGTACGCTGGGAAACAGGAAGGTCTGTTGTCAAAACTATTTACATAGCAGCATCGAGCGCTGAGCCAGGCGTCAACGTCGCCGTCATATTGGATGTGGCAAGGCTGCGCTGTAAGTGAATACACATATATGTACTTAGTCAAACCTGTCTTAGCGGCCACCTGAATATAACAGCCACCTGCCTATAGCGGCCACTAAAAAAAAAAATTCCCCGCAGAAAATTTACGTTACAGACGTAAGAGGGGTCACCTGTCTAATGCGGCCAGGGGCCACCCATTTTTGTATCCCTTGGTCAATATCTGACCGCATGTAGCGGCCAAAATACCGACTCAAGCAGAAGCTTCATGCACGAAAAAGTTTCGTTTTTTAATCAATGAAGCCGTCGTGTGTAGACTTTAAATACTGAGTCCTAGCTCAGTCACAATCATTCACAAGATCCACACAAACTGTCAGTTGTTCGACATAAAAGAGAAAGCCGTCTTCTTTGGAGCTTGTTGCAGACAGTGACACCGTTTATTTCCTGGTGTGAGACAATGTGCACTCGTCAATACTGTAATGCCACTTGTTGTGGGGAAGGAGAGACTCATGTCGCCGATGCACTTTAATCGCTTTATTAACAGCGGAGAACAATGCAGGACTTTACATCCACGCCAACATAAACACACTTTCCAACTCTCTCGACACTCACAGCTAGCACTCAGCCTAGCTCTCCTGCTCGTGACGTCGCACCGTCACTTCCCGTCACTTCCTGATGAACTAAAGCTGTAATGATACTCTGCCATATATATAGTAGCACAGCTTTGTTCTGTGGGTGGTGTGGAATAACAAGCCTAGTTGTTCTTTACAACTTTTATCCGCCGTCCCACAGTGCCCTCTACTGGTCAACATGTAACAGTATAATTATATGTATCTGCAAACACAACAAGCTTCTAATCACAGACATGTTAATATGTGCGTGCACAAATTCAAAATGGCCGCCAACTTGTCTATAACGGCCACCTGCCTATAGCGGCCACTTTTGCCGTTTCCCTTTAGTGGCCGCTATAGACAGGTTTGACTGTACTTTCATAAAGCACCTTTCTACAAAGACATTTAAGTTAATACACTCACACACACACACTAATATACTTGGGAAACAGTTAGGCACCAAAAACAATGTATTTTATCTTCTCAGATGGCTAATATAACAACTTTATCAACTAAATAAAATAAAATTAATAAATTAAATGTTTCCAAAAATAACATAAATCAAGGCATAAGATACACAAATGTATTCGTATATAAAACATGTAATACATGAATTATCTACTCAGAGATGGGTGGAGTAGCCAACCAAATAACTGTAGTAATTTCAGAGTATTTTTACTATAGAACAATTTTACTCAAGGAAAAGATATGTGAAGCTACGCATATCAGTATTGGTATCGGTTGATATTGGAATCGGAAACTGAGAGTTGGACAATATTGGCATATTGGCAAAAAAGCCAATATCAGACATCCATATCCGTAAGTATAGTATAAAAAGCAACAATACACCTATAAAAGGTGCACACAACTTTGGAACTGAAACTGCGGGCGTTAATGACATCACAGGAGAGCTCACTATTGGTAATGCGACCTCAAAAGATTAACTCTCTGCATCCACCGTTTCCCCTAGGCTTACAGCTTTGGGTGGCAACTGGGGGGGAGCATCATCACAAACACGCGCCAAGGTCCTCCACACTTACATTTCATCACAAACTATCACAGTAAAAAGCAAGTGAAAGACTCCAATTGAGTCCACTGAGTCAAAATAAGGACATTTAAGTCATGTAATTAATGCGATCACTCATCCGGCAGCAGATATGCACGAAAATATGTGACTCAATATGTGACCACGTTGTGGCAGAAATGGCTTGCTGTCGGGTAATTAAGATAAATGAGGTAAGATAATTAGTTTGTTTAGTAAAAAGACAATGTATAAAAATGTTCTCTATGAGTATCCTCCAATTACTTTTGAGAATTGTATAGAAAATGAGTATTAAATTACATTCAATTAACTTGACCTGCTTGTGGGGTGGGGCGCCCCCAGTATAACAGTAGAGGATACACTGGCATGTGTTTTGCTATAGCTTTGGCTTTCCATGGCCTTTTCGCAGCACATTCAATATGACCAAGACTCAGCAACGGATGTGTAAAGATGACGAATAAACCAGACGTTGCTAAAGTAATGTGACTGACATTGGCATTATAATAATATTAACAGCGTTTAACTTAACTTTATACTCATATGGTAATTGAATTGAATTCAAATTAAAAATGTCTGTACAGGTACTAGAGGTTTCACGATGGCAACAGTTCAATTAGAGGTCAAATGCGAGTGGACGTTGGGGGGGCGATGGGGTTCCGCTGCACTGGCAGAAGAAGTGGTGGTGACGGTGATTTCAAAGGAATGTCCCGCATCAGGAAAGATTAGGTGGTTTTCCCAACATGATGCCTGTTGAACACGATCAGCACAATTCTTACATAATAAGTACCAAAAGGTGATCGGGCAAACACTCCTTCCTGTAACATGCCCCACAAACAAACGCAAGGAGGAATCAGAGTGTTTGAACCCATGCACACAGTTACTGTTAGTATTTGAGCGTGGTCAACAGGGGAAGTGTGTTGGGTTGGAGCTCAACTAAGCATAGATTGGCCTATATTACAGCAATCAGGGATCTAGATCAAGACGTGCCGGGGCTCATGTTGGCTCTTTCCCACTGCTGGCCTTACTCCCAAACAGTGCAGTGAGGGCTACGAAACACTGACTGATGGTAAACAGAAGGAAGGGAAGGTTGGGAAGGGTTTATCACAATCAGTGAGGAGCAGCCCAGCACATACTGTATTTGAAGGCAATCAGAGAGTGCACACCTCGACTACGACACCAGAAATTCAGCCAGAGAGTCCATGGCCCAGCCATTCATCCATCCATTCATTTTCTCTACGGCTCCCTGCTCTGGTTTGAGTTTGCGGAGAGCTGGAGCCTAACCCAGCTGACATTGTGTAAAAGGCACTACATCCTGGACTGGTCTCCAGTTAATCACGGGGCACATACAGAGAAAGACAACCATTCACACTCACACACAACAGTCACATGACTGAGTGGTAGGCGTGGTAACTGAACCCATGCCGCCTGCACGGAAGCGGGCTGAGGGTACCAGAGACACCAGAGAGTAAATCAGCGTTTCCCAGAGATGGATTTATCTGTGGTGGCCCGCCACAGTAAATTTTGGCACCACAGAATGATGTGGCACTATTTGCTCACCTTTTCTCTTGCTTGACAACACAGTTCAACAGGCAGATGGTCACTCAACACAACGAGTATTGGGCCTGGTCCACACGGGAACGTTCCTGGGATATTTTTTTTTGTCGGGTTGAAAAAAGTCGCGTCCATACTGTGCCGGATTTTTAAATAGTTGCATCCAGAGTGAAAACGATGTAACACACAAGCACACCTACGTGTGGTGCTGTGAACAACCACTAAGGCGGAACCCACGTGACACACCAAACCATAGAAGAAGAAAGAACGCATGCGCATAAGTCCGTTGTCTTCCGCTTCCGAGAATTGGAATTACTTCTGTGAGTCGATATGGAGTAAGAGACAACAACATATAAGTCGACCGTCATGTCCGTCTAAATATTCAGATATTATGCTGGCTTGTCGTCGAAGCTCACTTCTGGTCACCTGACGGAGACGAGGCGGCGGTGGTTTTGTAACGTCATCGTTTTCGTATCCCCTGTCTACACGGCAACAACAAGCCGGCGTTCTGAGATTTTCCCACCCTGGAAGCCGTTTTCAAAAAATACCATTTCAGGTCAGCCAGAACGCGGTTCTCGTGTGGATGAGAGGCTCAAACCATAAAATACTTTGCCCTTTTGACCTCTAAACGTTTCTGTGTCGATAGCCCCTTACTCACAATGCAAACCCAAAAATAAACATCTCAACATGTAACAGGTAAATTAACACACAACAACAATGAATTCCAACTCTACATGGGTAACAAAGACTAAGCGCTAACAAGAAAAACATAAGGTGAAGTGTTATTTACAAACTCCAGTGGAAATTCCCCTGAACGCTACAGTACAGTGAGACACGAGGTGTAAATACATATTACCGTAAACGCCGGTGTATAACCCGCTACATTTTCCTTAAACTTTGAACCCTGCGGCTTTTACAGAAATTCACAATGCCCGCTAACCACATGCAGGTTCCAGACAAGAGGCACATTTATTCTTGCACCCAGCGCGTCCTAGCCGTCAAGACACCTTCTCAACACGCACAACACACTTCCAGCTTTCAAAATAAAAGCACTGTTTGCCGCGTCTAACTGTCATAAAAATATCTTACATTAATAACGCTTTTGGAATGACATCCGTGACTACGTCTCCCTTGATGACAAGCACGGGCATTACAGTTTGTTGAAGATTTAGTAGCAATATGTGCTGAGGCTGACATCCCATAAGAAACGTTAGCCGAGCTACATCCATTTCTCAATGACTGAACAAAATGGGCCAATGACGTATTGCATCAATGAATGCATTTCATTCATGGACATTTTATTCACTGACTCAAAAAGCACACACTCTATGCTGGTAAAATAAGTAGAAAAAGAACAATTAAAACGGAAAAAAACATAATTTGGGGAAAAAAAATCAAATGGATTTTTTAAAAACATGAGATAATGCCACACGAGCACGTTTTGCAACATGGTCAATAATGCAACTTTGGTGATGATGCCATCTTGGAGATGATCAGGAAAAAGTTAGCCCCTCTGGTCTGCCTCCCATATTCAAGTTAGACGGGTGTCCTGCCTTGCCAAGGGGCAGAGGAGCCAAAAGCCTGTGCATAACCTGATCCGAGCTCTTCAAACATCCAACCTCACTAAAGGCTGGAATGAACAAAAAACTTCCACTTCCAGGGATGTAATACATGCTGGAGGGGGGTTGATAAATTCCTTTTTTCTGACTCTCCTCCTTGATTAGGTCCCAAATTGCACCAAGTGACCCTCTCATTAAAGGCTAAACCTGTTGCTGGGCAAGTAACCCCTGGATGCCAGTAATTGTGGAAGTCGCAGGAAGAAAGAGCGATTAGTGAAAGGGTCAAAAATTTCCAGAAGGGTGTCGGTCTCAATTTGTTAACTCCAAGTCTCAGTGAAGCCCCCAACCCAGACAGCGGTACTGAGTTGAGACTAAACCAAGACCTTTTTCAAGGCTACACTGTCCTTTTACAGTCTTTTCTTTCACTAAATTGTGATGACTGATGTTTCTCTGGAAAAAAAAAAGACTATTTCTATGACATGGTTGGAAACTTAAAGACACACCTTCGTGTTTTCACATTTTATGTGAAAACATTTTAAAATTCTGTGGTTCCTGCGCTGCGCTGTACACACTGTGCTGAATGCATGACATCACATAGGGAACCAGACCACACACAGACGGGTGCAATGGGAGATGTCAGAGTGGTAGAACACAAAGGGCCTGATCTACTAAGACCTCAAATAACAAACACGAAATTGTGTGAGCAAAGTACAAAAATGGCACATACTATTAGTGGGCGTTAGGGATGTTAGGGGTCCACATTTGTTTGGCTTCCGATCCGATCCAATTTTTTTAATAGTCTTGCCGATCTTTCTTTTTTTTTTTAAGAATAAGCCTTTGTTGCAAACATGAATTTGTGGAATTGAATATGGTTATGAAAATATCTCGTCAAAGCATTAAAAATAATGCAAGCAAAGTATTTACTTTTTTATGACACAGCATGACCAACAAATATTGTTTGGCTTTTGTAACAAACCTCTGTGAGTCAGGTCCCTAATCCAATAAAAGATCCAATAAAAGGTCAAATTGGAAAGAAATGGGCTTGCAAAATACTTTTAGGGTAGTACTACTAATCATTCGACATGGTTATAGATCAATTTGTGCTGTGATTTTAATTATATGACATTTTTTTTTAAACAAACTCTTTTAGGACCTGTGAAATCCATTTATTTTTTCCCAAATTGATTTTTTTCCATTTTAATCGTTCAGAATTGCTTTTTTTTTTTAACCTTGTTTTTTTTTTACCTTGTCCACTCATTTTACCAGCATAGAGTGTGTGCTTTTTGGGTTAGTGAATAAAATGCAAAAATCCATTGACCCATTTTGTCCAGTCATTGACAAATGGATGCAGCTTGGCTAACGTTTCTAATGGGATGTCAGCCTCAGCACATATTGCTACTAAATCTTCAACAAACTACTCATACACACACACACACGCGCACACACACACACACACACACACACACACACACAAGAATGACTGACTATCAGGAGTAGAAAAGCTTACGCACGTGTAGGCTTCTCCAAGTATTCCCCACCTGTCCAGAAATGCCACACACTTCAAAAGCTCAGATCAAACGCAAAACAACACCTAACATTGCAAGGTTTACCCTTTGTGAGAAGACTTCAGGCGACCGTGAAAGCCCACAAATGAATGAACGATGACCTACAATACAAGACGCTTTGAACTGAGCGTGTGCTGTGAACACAGCCAGATTGGCGGGAAACTTTGACCCCGCAGCCCTCCCTTCAACAGCCGCTTGAAGAAGCCAGAGCGATTGCTTGGAAGTTATAGATATATAGATATATATACCAAGAAAAAAACTGCATCTCAGCTTTGTGATGTAGGTGAAAAAGCGTATCATTAGTATGAACTTCCAAATATTTCAACTATCTTCTTAATCTTTCTAAATCTTCTTTTGGTAATATCATGACTTTATTTCCATAATATACATATTTCCCCAACCTAATTTTCCAAAAATGACAACTTTATTGTGTTTTATTTTTCACAATATGATGACTTTTAAAAAATAACATTTATTTTTTTATATTTCAACTCTATGCTAGTAAACTGAATTTCATTTTTCCTCATATTACAAATTAATTCTCTTGAAATTTTTCTCTTAATATTTCTCTTAATATTTTTTTTTTTTAACTATTTCAGGTTTCTTTTTGTAAATGTTCCTCATGTAATTATGACTTTATTCCCATAATATCTTCTCATAAAGTTCAATTTTTTTCTCGTTAGATTACAACTTTTTTCACTTAATATTAATAGATGTATTTTTGTAAAATTACTGGTGTTTTTTTCCATTTTGGCTGTCGTTTTTTTTGTGTTTGTTTTCTTGTTAAATTCTGTTTTTAGAATGTGCTCCGGGCCAACAAATGACCCCGAGGCCACACTTTGGACACCCCTGTTGTAGCGGTGCCCGTCACAGCGCGACATGTTTCTAATAGTTGCGCAGCTACAAGTAGCCCTCAGCTCTCTCAAACGACAAGCACAATAATAACCGTATTGTTAGATGAATACTTCTCTGACAGTGCCGATGAAACATAGAATTATTATTGTTGCTAAAATAGACGTGGAACCTCGGTTAGCGTCACTAATCTGTTCCCGAAGGGTCGACTCAAACCGAAACGTACTCAGATTTTCTATAAGGAACAATGCGAACCCTTCCGCACACCCAAAAATGTTAACGCAAAACACATTATTGTTTTACAATTATAGATTTACATGCAGAAATCAATTAGAAAAGCATAAAAAGGACGAATGAAAGGAATGAATGACCATTAAACTTCACTTTTACCCTCTCTGAAGAAGTGATTGTTGACAAAGACAGCTACGAGGCAGCGAGACCTACACGAACAAAGAACAACCCCTGTGACGTGATGACATGGCCCCCCCAGGACAGTGGAAAATGAAACTGGCGTTGGAGTCAGTTCGCAGGCAACACGCACGTCAACGTAATCCAGCACCAACACCAAAGCTTGCTCCAGTGGAAAAGGCGTATAAGTTAGTTGATGGAGAACCGAGGCGCATTTTTGCGTACATTCTGAGCGCGGTTCCGCTCGATCTTAAATCGGATCTGTAAAATGGTGATCCACGCTTCCACGTGAGCATCAAGATGAAGCCAATCCTCACACACGGCCAGTAATAACTCTGTGAGATGTGCCTCTTGCGCGGGGTGGGGATGATGAGGTGTGAGTGAGGTAAAACATCTTTCTCAAACATCATGCGCATACATACAACACAACGCGAGAGGGGGGGCTTGAGGGTGTTAGAGGCTGTTATTCATTATCCACACGACTGCATTCCAGGGCTGGACAAAAGAGGTTATCACCACCATCACTCAGGCGAGCAACAGAGAGGGATTTAAGCAGGTTCTCAAACAAGATGCCCCCACCTGATAACATTAGGCCACTCCCACGTGTCCTAATGCATTGACAAATAGGAGAGAGATTGAATGAGAGGGGGCTGAGATGAAACTTAGTGAGTATTAAAAGCCAGTGGAAGTGATGTGGAAAGATAAGGACCCCCCCCCCCCCCCCCCCCGCCCCCCCCCCCCCCCTCTCCACCAAACACACACACACAGGAAGTAAGTGCTGAAGCTGTGGCAAGTGCACCTTATTAATGATGGAACCACTTCACTCCTCTGTAAGGTCAAACAAGAACAAACATGCCCCCCAAACCCCCACCCCATCAACGACACCACAACTTGACCTACAAAAGGTCATTTCCTCCTCCGTCCAGGGAGGTGAAAGGTCAACTCGTGATGACCTTTGTCACTCGAGGGTTAAGGGAGATCATGTCGGCCGTGTCGCGCGCTCGTCTTGCGGAGTTGGTGCGTGAGGGAACGTGAAGGATAGAACGTGGATAGAACATCAGCACTTACCTTTCTTAAACTCTTCCAGCATGGCGTCCAGCTTGGTGTCGTTAAAGACAAAGTGCAACGGGTGGCTGTAAAACTTGGTGATGGTTTTTAGCGGCGTGCAGTCGTCCGGGTCCACAAAAGCCAGGTCCTTGACGAAGAGAAGGTCGACTATGTTGGACCTCTCGCCCTCGAAGACCGGTATGCGCGTGTATCCGCTCTTCATGATTTCAGACATGGTGTTGAAGTCCAGGGTGGCATCGCCGGGGATCATGAAGCAATCCCGAAGAGGTGTCATCACGACCTCCACGGTCTTAGTCCTCAGCTCCAGCGCGCCCTGGATGATGTTGAGCTCCTCCTTGACGAGATCGTTGTAAGGATCTGTGACGCGCAGCATCTCCAGAAGTTTCTCCCGGTTGTACACGGTTCCGATCTCCTGCCCGAGCAGGTAGTCCAGCAGCTTGCTCACCGGGTAGGAAGCAGGGAAGGTGAGCAGCATGAAGAACTTTGTCAAGAAAATGGTGTTTGCACCCACAGCCAGGCCGTGTCTGGAGCAGATGGCCTGGGGCACAATCTCCCCAAAGATGACTATTCCAATGGTGGACATGACCACAGCGATCAAGCCTGAGCCAGCAATATCATCCAGCAGAATGGTCAGCGTGGTGTTCACCAGCACGTTCCCCAGCAGAAGCGAGCAAAGTAAGTAATTCCCTTGGCTCCTGACTGGCTCGATCTTTTTGGCGTAGTTCTTCTCCCTTTCTGTGCCACAATTCTGGACTATCTGCAGCTCCATGGGGTCCAGAGCCATGAGCCCCAGGTTCAAGCCGCTGAACATTCCAGACAGACATAGCAGCATAGAGATGAAGATGACCTGGAGCCAGAAAGGCAGCAAAAACTTTTTTTCCTCCACTACGATCACCCTGGTGTCGTCACCGTCGTGGTAGATCCAGGTATTCTCCGTCCACGGGTCGTGCGTACCGGCCACGGCAGGTGTGGAGGTGGCGATGCAGAGGTAATAGGATTTGCTCCTCTCCGTCTTCCGTAGAGGTTTCACCTCAATCTCAACTATTCCGGACGTCTTTCTGTTGACAATAATGTTTGGCAAAATGATGATATCTGAAGTCCTAATGCCGCAGGGATGCAAGCCGGACGAGTCCTCTCGGCTGTTGTTGTCCCCCGAGGAGGAAGCGTCAAGGCTCCCCACCGCGCGGCTCCTCTCGTGCTCCGTGAAAGCAATTTTGGACCAGGTCTCGTTGTTGATGTTCTGCCCGTACACTCTTAATTTGACCCGAGAGCGCTCACTCACCCGCAAGAAGCCCTTATCCATGAAGGAAATGTCGTCCGTGTCCTCCAGTCGGAGGCCAGTAATAACGGTGTCCTCGGACCCTTCCTTGCCACTTGTGGGGGTGACCAAACAGCCAGTGACAGTCAAGAAAATTAACGTCAACGCACGGACCCGGTTTACTGACGCCATTTTTGCAGCGGAGGGTTCTGGGGATAACGGGGCTGTCATAATGACAACCGTCGGCAAGCAACCTGCTGAATGAAAAATACTTTTAAAAATCAGAGCCAGTCGGAGTCCGCCTTCATCTCCGCCGAGGGTTGCCGTGACTTGCGCATCAGGACCCCTTCGTTCCCACTACGTGGACTACACTGCTGCTTCTGGAGCGCAGGCTTACGGGCTAACTCGTGCCTGTTTCAATTTCCTCGAGACGGACGGGGACAGGGGCCAATCGGGAGAGGGCTACAGGCCGGAGGCGGGGCGTCTGCCGCCACAGTGACGAAACAAATTTCAAAACAAGTGCACCTCATGTTAACAAACCGACGGGATCCCTCTCCTGACTTTTTAAACATGTATCACCGTATATTATAATGCCAAATATGAACCAGGATGGGCCACGTGTACGATGATGTCCCTAGTTCTACAATATGACATTGGTGCCCAAAGTGCAGCCCGAGGGCCATTTCCACATTCTACAAATAAAATTAAACAGAGAAGAGCTGAAATGTTCACACGAAAAACTACAAAGCAAAACTTTATCTTTAAATATACACAGTACGCAGCATCGCAATAAATTTGAATATATATAAAAAGTTCATTTATGTCAATAGTTCAATTCAAAAAGTGAAATATTCTTTACATTCACTACACAGAGTTAAATATTTCAAGAATGTGTTTAATCATAACAATCTTAACAAGTGTCACCGCATCCTTGGAGTTTTCAGAATGCACCCCTCTGAGGGAAAAAGTTTGGACACCCCTGCAATGTGGTGTCAAATCGTATCATCTGCCTTAAATAATTCACACTTTGGGATAATGCAGTTTATTGATCCAAATCTTTGTTCAGAACACACAAAAATGGTGAAAATGTTGCCATCTGTAGGTGTTTTGTCAAGACAAATAACAAATACGGAAATCATGTTGACACTGCTTAACGTACAGACTGTAATCAATGATGCTGATTCACTATAGCCAATCAATACTCCTACAGTATCTCACTAAAAGCTAGTACAGCCCTGATCCACCATTTTTATACTGTATACTGTATCTTCTCAGGGGACAATACAATAAAAACGAAACATGGATATACTTTCGAGTAGTCAGTGTACAGCTTGTATAGCAGTTAGCCATTATTGTCTAAATAGTTGGAAATACAAGTGAGTATCAAGATAAGTGCCTACAGTCAACCGTGGTGGCGGTAGCGGCATGGTCTGGTGCAGGAGTCCATCTGCGGGAAAACATCGTGACATCATGGAGGAGGATTCCAGTAACATCCTGTGCAGCTCTGATCAATTTCGTGGCAAAGAGGACTATAGCAGTGCTAGATAACAATGTTGCTCACACCAGCAAGAACACATCTACAGTATATGTATATCTATCTATACGTTCACTGTGTTACCAGCTACTGTATTTAGACCATAACGGCAGTGTGTTGATTCATTTTCAGTGGAGAGTAACTCTAAGATGCTGTAAGAGCTGTACATGTACTACACTAAAGTACTTTCAAGCTTCATTTCTATAGTATTGTCCTTTAAGAAGATACTCAGTGTTAAATGCTGAAATGTGAGGTATGTACTCACATTTGTAAGATACTCTAATTCCATATAGGAAAAATAGGCCATGTTTTGAACCAAATATAAGCTGTAATATACAGTGTTCCCTCGCTCTATCGCTGTTCACAGCTGTTTTCATTGTGGGAAGGTGAGTGTCTCTCTCTCTCTCTCTCTTCCCTCTCGTCTGTCTTCCCCGCCCATTGTATCCTGTGTCCTGATCCATCTCCTTTGTGTGCTGCCCTGCCGTGTCTCCTGTGTCATCGCTACCTTGCTAGCGAGCAGACTTTGTATGTTTGCAAGTTTCTCACCGACAAAACCCACAATGTCGACGAAACGCTCTGCGCCCAAAAGGCAGTGGAGGATGATAACCATCGCACATAACGTTGGACTTGTGTACATGCTGAAGGAATGTAGAATATACGCGGCTGTAGGGCGCCGTTACGGCACGCTCAGAGGAGTGAAATACGCGTTTCTTGTGTCCAACCTCGTAGGTTGATCATTAAAATTCTACTTTCACTTATTGCGGGCTATTTTGGGAGCCTATCCCCCGTGATAAACAAGGGAACACTGTAAATGTTAGACTGAGACTACCACAACCAATTCTGTTTAGACAAGGAGTTGTTATGTTGTCCAGGATTCTCACAAGGCTGCCTTTACGTAAGAACAAACATGTAAGGTTTCAAAAGGAGAGCAATGACTAGAAAATACTAAACATCCGTTATCATGAAATCATCATACGTGTCCCATCAAATATAAAAACCAATAAACCAAATTTACTGGGTGTGACTTTACCGCTTGCAGCGCATGTTATTGGATGTAGTTGGATTGTGTAAGTGAGCGTACGGAAAAACAAACAAGAATTTGTGACACTGAACTGCTTGTTTATCACCATGTGATTCTACTGAGATGCTGGCGTGCTGGATGTATTTCCAACCATCACTTGCAGCAGGCTTCAGGCTCTGTACTGCAGCACCCCCCCGTGGCTGAACCTGGACTTTGTTTCTGCAGCTGCGCAGCCAGCTCGAAAGGATCCCCAGTGCCTGTCTGAATGATCAGTTCAACAAGGAATGGGAGATGACACTTTTGTATTTTCTTATGTTAACTTTCATTCTAGACAATATGCCAAAAAAGTTGAAACAACATTGATATTTATGTTGGCCGTATTCCATATATTAGAACACCAAAAGGCTTCTGTTATCAGTGTGGGTTTGCTTGTAACGTGTGGCTCTTTATCTCTTTCTATCAGACATTGGTTGTTCATTAAATCAGCAAAGGACAAAAGTGGCGCTAACAAGATCAACCAAACAAAAGGCTTTTGATTACTACCTCACAAACAAGCATGGTGGATTACTGTAAAATAAAGCTTGATTTCCCTCCGACGGTACAACCACCAAGCATATCTTAAAAGCACTATCCACAAAATAAGCATTCAGCCTCTAATTTATGTCATTGAAAAGGGTGTTCCGTAGGAAATGTAAAGATTATGTTTGTTGAAACATCTACAGTGTTGTCTGGTGATGTATGCGCTCGCAGAAGGACCGTGAGAGCTGATAAGATGGCAGGCTATGAGCTGAGAAGAGAACATTCATTCCTGTTCAAGGTTCTCAGCATGACTCCACAGTCTGGTTATGACTCTGAGACAGCTGCTTGACCTTGCGCTTGTGCATGAGTGCATATGTGTGCTTTGAGAGAGTGTGTGTGTGAGAATGTGCGGAATGTTTCTTCGAGTGTGACTGTGTGCGAGCCCAGTTAAAGCGGTGGGCCGTCTCTGGGTGTGTCCCCCATTTTCAAGCTGATACCACAAATACATTGACCTCTGGTGCTAAAGTAATCATTTCCGCTGACCTTTCGTTTGACTCCACAGGGTTCACAGGAGCCTCCTGGTGGCTGGAAAGTGAAGGCCTGTGCATATCTGGAATGGGTCAGGATGGAGGCTACTTCCCCATCTACCTCCATCACTTCATCAGCCTGTCAGACGCAAACGTGCAAATATTCACATGAAAAGCCACAGCAGCTGATTTGATTGTCCAGAAGATACAAACCCTGAAGGTGTACTGACAGTCGAAGCGGAGGGTCTCCTCTGCCCCTGTAATGTTACCATTATACACGACTTTACACCACTTGGTGCTGCCTTTAGGGACCTTAAACAGGCGGTATGTGGCAGAGACAAACTTGAAGTCACCTGCAATGAATAACAGGAGAAAAGTCAATTATTACAATCATCAAATAACAGTTTGCTCAACAGTCTGATCTTAATGGAATACAATAAGGAAAGGAACCAAACGACAAATATAGATGACAAGCATCACACCCAGACTGGCTTGCATGTCCTTGTTGTCAACAGTGATGTGGCTGGCAGTAACAAGCCTCGGGGGGCTGAATCCTACTTCCTCGGCCAACTGTAGAAGGTCTTTGTACCACAGCGCGCCACCAAAGCCCTCACCTGCATTGAAAAAGTACAGTGTCATCCTCGGGCATTTGTCTGCAGCGTATGTACAGTGGTGTGAAAAAGTGTTTGCCCCCTTCCTGATTTCTTATTTTTTGCATGTTTGTCACACTAGTCACAAAAGTGACTGCCCCCCCCCCCAACCCCTGTTAAAACATAACTTAAGTGAGAAGAAATGTGGAAAAGGTTATAAAGCCATTTCTAAAGCTTTGGGACTCCAGTCAACCACAGTGAGAGCCATTATCCACAAATGGCCAAAACATGGAACAGTGGTGAACCTTCCCAACCAAAATGACCCCAAGAGCGCAGCAACGACTCATCCGAGAGGTCACAAAAGACCCCACAACAACATCCAAAGAACTGCAGGCCTCACTTACCTCAGTTAAGGTCAGTGTTCATGACTCCACCATAAGAAAGACTCTGGGCAAAAACAGCCTGTATGGCAGAGTTCCAAGACCAAAACCACTGCTGAACAAAAACAACATTAAGGCTCGTCTCAATTTTGCCAGAAAACATCTTGATGATCTCCAAGACCTTTGGGAAAATACTGTGGTCGGACAAGACAAAAGTTTAACTTTTTGGAAGGTGTGTGTCCCATTACATCTGGCGTAAAAGTCAGTTCATCATAGCAACAGTGAAATATGGTGGTGGTAGTGTGATGCTCAGGGGCTGTTTTTTTGCTTCATGACTTGGAAGACTTGCTGTGATAAATGGAACAATGAGAATGTCAGGCCATCTGTTGGTGACCTCAAGCTGAAACCAACTTGGGTTCTGCAGCAGGACAATGACCCAAAACACACCAGCAAGTCCACCTCTGAATGACTGAAGACTTTGGAGTGGCGTAGTCAAAGTCCTGACCTGAATCCTATTGAGATGCTGTAGCATGACCTTAAAAAGGCACTTCATGCTGGAGAACTCATTGCAAGTTATGGCAAACGCTTGATTGCAGTTGTTGCTGCTAAGGGTGGCCCAACCAGCTATTAGGTTTAGGGGGCAATCACTTTTTCCACACAGGACCACGTATGTTTGGATTTTTTTCTCCCTTAATAATAAAAAGTTTCATTTAAAAACTGCATAAAGTGTTCAGTTGTGCTGTCATTGACTAACATTTACATTTGTTTGATGATCTGAAACATTTAAGTGTGACAAACACGCAAACAAAACAAGACATCAGGAAGGGGGCAAAAACTTTTTCACACCACTGTATATCATTAGAACATGAACACTACTCACCCCACAAGACTTTATTGTTTTTAATCTCCTCCGTTTGTCTTCCATTGCAGTACATGTCACTGAAGAAAAACTCGCCACCATCCTGAGTGAGTGTGTACATCGCCAATATCTGAAGTTGGCATGTCTCATTACATTTTTACCAACAATACAACAAGTTTACCTTCAGCACACTGTAGGCTTCATTCAGAACTTTCTTCTTGTCTGGAGAAAGGTTGACCACACAGTTGGAGCTAAGTGATGAACCAAAACTTGTAGTTAATGCAAAACAAACAGAGAGTGAGCAGGAGGCATAATCTTACATGATGATATCATAAGAGTTCTTTTCCAGACCCGCCTCTGTTAAGGCCTCGATGTAGCCGTGGACAAAAGTCACATTGGGCTTCTTGTAGCCAAATTCCTTCATGTGAAAGTCCACATGCTTCCTGGCCACTTCAAGCTACAACACATGCGAGTATGAGTGAGTATGGTGTTCTTTGGTTAGTGTATGGTGCAAGCACATAACAGAACCACATCTACACTACCGCAGCATCCGGTGACTGTATGCATCAATCCAACACACAGTAGCCCACCTGATCCTCGGTCATGTCGATGCCAGTGACATGGCCAGTCTCGCCCACAAACTGACTCAGCAAGTAGCAGTCTCTACCACTCCCGCTGCCCAGGTCCAGAATCCTGCAGCCCTCCAAACACTCTGGCACCACCAGACCACAACCAAAATATCTGCAAGAGAGAGAAGCTCATTTAGGAATATTACAATTAATACTCAGGAGACACACTTCATGTATTACATCCAGTTAGCATTTGCCATCAAACATGACCCATATACAAGAAATGAAAATGATCCAGCCCAAGTCCAGGCAACATATTAAAAAGGTTTCAGCAATGGGCACATCTTCCATGTCATGAAAAAAAAGTTTAAGAAGCGGACGTGTAGAAAACACTGACTTCTATTGTGGAGTTCATGACGGCAAGAAAAGCAAAAATCAAACAATACACTTTTTTTTTCCCTACATAACTAGCCGCTACAAGTGAACACATAACTTCTGTTATAGATATAAGTAGCTAACTGTTGATGTGCTACACGGCTGATGGGGATGTCATACAACTTCATGTCAAAACATCCCAACTATCCCTTTAATGTCTTCTGTTGAGACAAAATGTTTTAAATAAATATGGTACTTCATCTGTACCTTACGTTGGATATTGCAGTATTTGTGTTTGTTTGCGTAATGTATCCAGCGGCATCACATCAAAAGAAGCATCATGAGTTCTTTCATTATAAGAGATACTGTACGATCTGATTCTTAGATTGAGGAAAGAGATGCTGCCAATATCGATAAGAGAGCGTCTGTCTCTTTGCCAATAAAAAGTGTCAACATGCGTAAAGATAACCTGTCTGTGACATCAGCATGGACTTTCTTCAGCGCCTGGAGGATGAATTTTGGAAGGGGCGCAGCTAAAGCCACGCAGGGATTGCTCTTCAGGTCTGAGGTGTTCTTCAACGTCTTTCCATAATAATCCTACATGAGAGGGCAGACACGTTGACGTCACGAGTAGTGATGTTAGGTCAGTGCAGGTCTGCGAGAACAGCTGCTAATAACAATAAACATCACATCACAATTAGCTTTATTGGCCAGTTTTGTTCATCATACAAGGATTTGTCAGTATTTTCAAGTGTTACTCTAGTATTCTACATTAGTATAAACAGTGTGTACACTATAGAGTCAAAATATTTAGACAACTTACAGAAACTGTAGAAAGAATAATGTAAACGGCAGCGTTTGTATTCTAGTTTTGCCATGAGCAGGACTTCACAAGTCAAAGTATGAAGTAATAACGTCAATAATACTACATATATGCAGTATATAATCCTATAATACTGCAAATATGCAAATATGCAGTATTATAAACGCTAAAGTTGAAAACAATAAGAAACTGATCATTCTGCTATATTTAAAATAAACGTAAAATCCAACCTTAACATCCAGATGTACGTTGGTATCGGCAAAGCTTTAAAAAAGAAATTAAAGTAAGTAAGTAATACAATTCAACAGTTTAGTAATATCACTCGTATAATGATAGCCTCACAAAAGTTAACTAAAGATGTACAAGCACAAGATGCAAAGCTAAAATACAACAACTATACTGATGTTTAATAGTCGTGTAGATTGCCATAAATGTGTCGTATATGAAATATAAAGTGGGGACATCAACCATGAATGGCCACCATGCACGAGCTCAATGTGCTAAAAGCCAAGCTAAAAGCCAAACGCGTACGTGTTTATAGTTTTTTTGTTCTTACCTTGTTTTGTCAGACATTATCGGGGACCAAAGTCCGCTACACGCAGGAGAAAGTTGGGGAGGAAAAGTTTTGTTGCGAGCACTTTGGACAGATTGACGACTAAAATGTCCGTTTAATGTTGGGTTCGGAGTCCACTGTGTGTCCAAGAGCACCCCCTGTGCTTCACTAACGGGAACAACAGGAGTCCTACTCGGTCTGCATACAAGATGATGCTGTGCAACCACACATTACAGCAGGGGTGTACACACTTTTTTGGTACAAATTAAAGGAAGCCTTGTGCCACTTTGACACATTTTGTGCATTGAATATCATAGAATTGGAGGACATGTTACCATAAAATTGAACGTAATCCAACAACCAAATATTATAGCCATAGGGAGCCAGAGGTTTTTCATTGGGGTACAGTATGCAGTATGTTGATACCTGAATTGTCTAGCGGGCCAGTGGGGTGGCCACCCAGTAGCTCCACCACTGCTTTTGCAGCGTCTATTAGAGCAATTAATAGCTGAGCAGTGTGCCGAGGACATGTTTTCAATGCAGTTTCTGGAATCTGCGCACCATCATGGCGGCCAAACCCGCGCAGGTCTACTACGGAAGTAACAGCCGATCACCACTCCCATTTTAACTCTTCACTCCTAGGTGTTCATGCCAACTGGTGCTGCTACAGACAGCTTACATTATTAACAGAGTCATGCGCTGAATCACGCTTCAGAATTTAAATAAAAGTCAACATAGTCAGAAAACTTGACCGGAACCGACCAAAGTCATCATGGAAATCTTACTTACAGCTTGCAGTTCATGCAAGATGCCCTTTTATTGACAGCTCCTCCACACGGAAAGTTGTGTGCTGCAGTGAAATGCGTCCAGGCGGAAACGGCGGTTAGGCCGAACTAAAGTTCTGCACCACAGACCCGCGTTTGTCAAAATTGTCCCCCAGCTGTGGGGGTGGCCGGAGTGTGACCGGTGGTGGCCGCGGCCACTGATTAGAGCATGCAGTTAACCTGGGTAAAAGATTGATTCAATTTAATAAATTAAAGACATAAACGTCTGGAGTTCTCCCGAAAACGCCCCGCCCCACGGTAGAAAATAGCATGACGTAAGTGTGCTGGCTAGTGATGGAAATTTCGGGTCTTTTTAGAGAGTCTGTTCTTTTGGCTCTGCTCACTAAAAAGAGCTGACTCTTTCGTCTCTAAAGTGGCTCCTCAGATTATTTCTTGTCTTAAATTAATTTATTACCAAATTCTGTATGTATTGGGTAAAAAGAGTTACTAATGTAAAAAAACAACAACATATTAAATGTTTATTTAAATTTATGTATTTAAACCTCAATGAGCAGCTCCAAAAATATATTATATAACATCCATCCAACCATTTTCTATGCCGCTTCTCCTGTATTGTATAACATTATAAATCAAATACAAAAACAAAGACCCATCACAATAGACAAATTAAGTCAAAATAGGTCAAATCACTTCATGTGCTAAACATTAGCACGTCTGTGAATATTGTCAGCTCCAGCCTGACTAGGTCACAACTGGGCTGTTGGGGTTGCCACAGAAGACACTTAGCTTCTCATCTGAGCTGAAATGTCTTAAGACAACCTAAATACAAAAAAAACAAACATACATATTTAAAGATAAAACTTTGTGTTATTATTAATTATTAGTATCAGCATTTTCTCTACAGAATGTGTTTTGCTGTATTTTTCTTTTTTTTTTTAATTTAGTTTTTACAATGTGCCACACGCCAATAAAAAGCACACCACTGGAATTACACGAGAAACAAAATGATCAATAAATTATTCTTCGTACAAAATAACAAATGAACAGAATTGTACACTCGTTACTAAGTCTTCATTCTTGTGAGTTCTTTGTCAGTACTCACCAAACTATGTTCTATTTTATACTCATTCTTTATTATGACTGTTATATGAATGATTTACACTGACAACTTTGACCACATTGTTACATTACATTACCATTTCCCTATAGATTTTAAACTTGCTAAAAGTGCATTTGGAATACAGGAAGTGAACAAATGTATTGCAATTGATGTGAAACAGATGGGGGGTAGGATTAAACTCGCTATTTCTCTCGCTTCTGTCTGCATCTCCCATTGTCTTCTGCGTCCTGATTGGCTGTAAACCACTGCCAATTGATCTCCTTCGTACCGTCTCCTGTTGAGGTCATGGCTACCAAACTAGCTAACCGTGTGAGCGGCTTGATAGCCGTCAATACTGTAAACCACATGTGTCAAACTCGTGCCCTGGAGGGCCGAGACGCTGCAGGTTTTCTCTCCAACCAGTTTCTTCAGCAGGTTATTTAATTGATGAACTCCTTCCCTCAAACTGAAGGTGTTGATCATTAAAATCACCTGCTTTAGTGACTGGCTGGAAAGAAAACCTGCAGTGTCTCGGCCCTCCATGGCACGAGTTTGACACCCCTGCTCTAAACAATAGAAGAAACTAACCCTTTGAGGCAAATATGACGACAGGAGCAATATGTTTTAACAAGGATGCAAAAGCTACAGCGGAGCGGCGCCAGGACAACGAGGCAGAGGAGTGAAATGCACGTGAGTCACTTAATTTCTTGTGTCCAACCTGGTAGGTTGATCAGTAAAATTTGAACTTTGAGTGTTTAAACGAGAGAAATGTGATAAAATGTTCATGCCTGACTAAGAAAAGTGTGTAAAGTGTATAGTGAGGGCTTTTACAGCCTTAAAACATTGGAAACAAATATCTGTCAACACAACAACTGTCAAGAAAGGGTTTAAAAACGATTGTAAAAAATCAAATACATGTCTACTCACCCATTATTAATGCAATCCTTACTATTTATTTTCCTAATACAGAATAATTAGCTCAATATGCTGGTTTAATCATTTCAGATTTAATAATGACTCAACAAGTCAATCAAATGGAAAGTGGTACTGCAGAGATTGCACCCTTTGCTAGGTGGACTCGTGTTAAAGGTGTAAAAGTACTGCAATCTCAGGTAACTACACGTGTACATTTATATACACAGTTGAATTTAAGAGCTGCAATCTAGCAACTTCCACGGTTTTCTTGATAATAACTTCTTACATATAGCTATAGCATTGCACTGCCACAAAATGAAACTCTTATGAGCTATTTTTGTTGTACAAACAAAGGTTTGTTTAATCGTATCAGTAGCTCAAGAAACAAGGTGGTCTAATAATTTTTTTTCATGACTAACTCAAACAAAATAGACAAAATGTATTCATTTAATCACACATATAAATAATCTCAACAAGGGTATGAATAAATTTGATAACTGCAATATGTATGTATATGTAAAATCATATATATATGTAAAATCAATCATGTCAAGACATTTGAATGTTTCTGAAATGATTCCAAGATGTGATGATGACGTGAAGTCACTTGCATCACGGAATGAATTACTTGCAGCACGTGGGAGACTTGGTACTGCAGCACCCCCCTGTGGCTGAGCCTGGACTCTGCAGCTGCTCAGCCAGCTCGAAAGGATCCTCGGTGCCTGCCTATATAGTTGACATTGTTTTAAAAGAAATGCAACACAATTTTGGACTATTTTATATTAAGTTTCATTGAAAATCATTCTAGAGGATGTGCAAACAAAGAAACATTCATAGTGTTGTTGCATGTCATAAAAAATAAGGTATCAAACAAGCCCGTCAGTGCGGGTTTACTGGTGGTTGCACTTTCTCTCCTTTATCAGACGTGGGTAGCAGATAAAGTGGCAATATAACAGAAATGGAGATAACAGGTGCCAAACAAAAGGTATTGCTGAACAAGTACCTACGCTTGCTATCACATTAGAGAAACAGTCCAAAGGTTGACGTGTGAAGAACATCTGTAAACATTATCCACAAAATAAGCAAGCACACGCTGTGTTAGGTCACTGAAAAGTGTGTTTTGTGCGTGATGAAAATGTATTCGTGAATGACCACAGGAGCTGAGAAGATGGCATTCAATGAGCTTGAGAAGAGAACGTTCCTTCCTGTTCAAGGTTGTCAGCATGACTCCGCAGTGTGGTTATGACTTTGCAACAGCTGCTTGACCTTGTGCATGTGCATGAGTGTATACGTGTGCTTTGAGAGTGTGTGTTTGTGAGAATGTGCAGTGGGCCTCTTTGGGTGTGCCCAATTTCAAACATTGACCTCTGGTGCTTGAAGTAATCATTTCTCGATATTTTATATAGCACCGCTGACCTTTGATTTGTCTCCACAGGGTTCACAGGAGCCTCCAGGTGGCTGGAAAGTGAAGTCTTGTGCAAATCTGGAATGGGTCAGGATGGAGGCTACTTCGCCATCTACCTCCACCACTTCATCAGCCTGTCAGATGCACACATTTGGGTAAAGATTCAGCTGAAAAGCCACAGGAGCTCATTTGGTTGTCCAGAAGATACAAACCTTGAAGGTGTACTGACAGTCGAAGCGCAGGGTCTCCTCTGCGCCTGTAATGTTACCATTGTACATGACTTTACATGACTTGGTGCCGCCTTTAGGGACCTTAAACAGGCGGTATGTGGCAGAGACAAACTTGAAGTCACCTGCAGATGGAAATAAAATCAAGAAAATGTTTTTTTTATTGACACAATATACCATATCACATCACATGACCCAATAAAACAGACTTAAAGCAGATATTTAACACACTTTCCAATGTCATCAAGTTTAAAACTGGATTTGCCAATCTGCCTTGGCAAGAAAAAACAAGCACCGTACCCAGAACGCCCTGCAGTTCCTTGTTGTCAACAGTGATGATGCTGGCTGTCGTGAGCCTTGGGGGGCTGAATCCTACTTCTTTGGCCAACTGTAGCAGATCTTTGTACCACAGCGCGCCACCTAAACACTCACCTGTCATGAGAGAAGCAGCTTATGAGCCTCACTGCGCTGGTTACCTGTCAGATTTAGAATTGAGTTGAAGATTCTCCTTCTGGCATATAAAGCACTACACGGTCAGGCACCAGTATATCTTAAAGAGCTCCTAGGACCCTATCAACCCAGGAGAACACCAAGCTCCCCACCATTTCTGATTACTTGCCACTCCTAGAATTTTTTTTTAGATCACCCTTGTTTCTTCAGTTTCTTGATCATTTTAATGGCTGGTACAACGCAAGGTACCTTTGTTTGGACAAATATAATAATGATAACAAATATAGCTCATAAGAGTTTCTTTTAAGAGCTGATATCTCACAACTTCCATGCTTTTCTTACATGAATAGCTATAGCATTGCACTGCCAAAAAATGTAACACTTATGAGCTATTTTGTTGTCACTGTCCAAACAAAAGGTACAGTTAAGTCTGATCGCGGATGTTACGTTTTGTCGAGTTGCCTTTTGAGCACAAAGCCCGACTTTGTTGAGCCACTTTCGCCGTACAGTATACCCCCATATTCTATTTTTTTCTACTTATTTTTATACCTCAACCAGTCGAGACAGACGGCCGCCCCACAGAGCCTGGGTTCCGTCCAAGGTTTCTTCCCCAGAGGGAGGTTTTGCGCTGTATCAATACAATTGAATTATGCATGTCAGGAGTACACTTATCGTACTCACCCCACAGGACTTTGTGGTTTTTAATTTCCTCGGTGAGTCTTCCATTGCAGTAGACGTCGCTGAAGTAAAACTCACCCCCATCCTGAAAATCAGTAGAGGACAGTACATGCTTAACATTGACATTGCCTTAGACCACAGCAACACCACGTTGTCCACAGAGGGCCACATACTGAAAAACGAAAGGCTGCAAGTGGCACTTTGATATTATGTACAGTAAACCAACACATGTAGATAGGCTATATCAATTAGAACGTGATCAGTTTTTTTTTAAACCCATTTTTGATGTTGGTTTGTTTTCAAATTTTCCTAATCTTTCAACTTCCTTTGTAAATAACTTTCGTCAACTTTCTATTCATAATATTTAGGGCTGTCAAATGATTAAACATTTAAATCAGATTTATCACAGTTTTTTTAATGAATTAATCATGATTAATCACCATTAGCAACTATGTGTGTTTTGACTGCATTTAATGAAGAGAAAGCTAAATGACAGGATGATATATTTGTATGTGTTAGCAGCTCCAAATGAACCCAATATGTCAGCCAAGCTAAAAATAATACTAACACTCGTCTCTTTAATAGTAGCAGAGCATTTGAATCACACATTAAAGCGTATTATTATGAGCAATGAGGGGTTGCGTTTAAAGACACCACGTCATTGAAGGTTACTCGTTTTCAGTGCATTTTCCAGCATACTTAAATGTAGCAAATTGTACGTCTCAATTAAGAGTTAGGAAGTGAGTGATAAGAATATCCATATTTTCTTTAGCTTCCTCTTTATTTACAGTACACACACATGCACATGCACATGCACGCACATTCTAAAGCAGTTTTTGTGATGCTGGGAGTGTCCCTGAATGCATGTGGCGTTCTTGTGGTGAGAATGAGCAAGCGTGGTTCCCAGGATGAAGGGACAATCAAGTTAGAAAAGAACGGCAGACTATGTGGCGGTGTGGGGACGCTCCACTGTGCTTCCGTCTGCCGTCATAACAGAGAGGCGCGCTTGCGCTGGTGTTCATGCGTTAATTACACAAAAAAATTTAACATAATTAAACAAATTAATTGACGCGTTATTTTGACAGCCCTTTATTATACATTTTCCTGACCTAATTTTCCAAAAATTGCAATTTTATTGTTTTGTTTCTCATAGAATTAAAACTTTTTATTTATTTTTCTTTAATATTTTATCTCTATGCTACTAAAATGACATGAGTTTATTCTCATAATATTGTGACTTTTTTCTAGTAATATTTTGACTTTATTCTAAATTGCAGCGGGTTTTTCCCCAATTGATCCTGTTTTTTTCCCCCCCCAACTATTTGAACTTTCATCTTGTAAATGTTCTTCTCGTAATTATGACTTTATTCCCATAATAATTTGGATTCTTGTAACGTAACTGTTTTCCGCAACCCAATTTTCCAAATTACAACTTTGTTCGTCCGTCGCTTTGTTTCTCATAATATTACAAGTATAAAAAAATAACATCTTTTTTCTTTCAACTTTATGCTACTAAATTATATTACTAAGTTATTTTCGTAAAGTTATAACTTTTTTCTCTTATTACTGTGACTTTAAAGTCTTGCTCCCGGGTCGCACTTTGGGCACCCCTGCCTTCGCCAGGGGAGGACTTGATGGGGATGAGTGGTTAGGGTTAGAGTTAGGTTTATGTGAAGCTGCAGTAGAATGGAAACACATAGAAAATTCGCCGGGAGGATAAACACATTTGAAAGGAACATCAAACAACGTAATCTATCCTGCACACATCTGACTGCATTGATCTTTTATGAAACCCTGAATGCTATAGAAGGACATGTTAGGCCACAGTAATACATTTAAACTCAACTTCAAATTAGTTTTTCGTGTACCTTGAGCACATTGAAGGCTTCGGTCAGGACTCGTTTCTTGTCTGGCGAAAGATTCACCACACAGTTGGAGCTAAGTGATAAGAGTGACAATTTGAAAAATATATGTACGCTCATCCCTCGCCACATCACACTTCAAATTTTGCGACTGTCTTGTGGTTGACTGCGGCCTATTATGAGTCGAAATATATGCATGTTTAAGCAAAATGTGATGTAGTTTTAGCCTAAATGAAGCATTTTCAAGCATAAGCATGTCTAAATAAACTAAAATAGAAATATAATGAAAGACATGTTGATATGTAGTATTCTACATTGGTCACTAGGTGTTGGTCGTGTTACTTAACGACCTGTTGGCGTTCTAAATTCTGATGTTCGTATTATTCTTCTTATTATTATTATAATACGTGTAACATGACATATCTCCAGTGGTTGAATGAACACATACTCTATGTGTTGTGAAGCTAATTGATAGAGCATCAGCAATTAGCTTGTAAACAACACTGTAAAATCCCTAATTATTATTATGTCAACTATATTGGGTAATAGGAATGTGAAGGTGACTATAGGGGTGTTATTTCATGTCTAGAAGTCTCTAATAGTGTTAAAACCAGAACATGTTTAGTCTATTTAAAGAAGGGTGTAAATAGGTTTTCTTTGCTGTAATTGAAGTAATATTTGATTTATAAAAAAAGGACTCCTACTTCACATCACTGCTGGGTGATTAACTGCGATAAATGAGGGATGGCTGTATACACAATTACCAAGCAAGTGACAGCAAGAGGCAAGAAAATGTATTTCTTACATGATGATATCAAAAGAGTTCTTTTCCAGACCCGCCTCTGTTAAGGCCTCGATGTAGCCGTGGACAAAAGTCACATTGGGCTTCTTGTAGCCAAACTCCTTCATGTGAAAGTCCACATGCTTCCTGGCCACTTCAAGCTAGAACACACAAGAGATTTACACATGAGCTCAGCATTCATAGTATAGCTGATCAACTGCCGTACCTGCAGTGGCAACCACAGGTGGGAGGAAGTCAATGTTTTGCAAGTCTCATGTAAGTCTCAAGTCTTTAATCCCAAGTCTCACCCTCGTTCGTTCTTAAACCTGACTGGACATTAATAGGTGCATACAATTCTGTGGGAACATGTGTTGTCTTGCTGCAAATGACATAACAATGGTCACATCAGGTCAACACTTTGAAGTAGGGCTGCACCTAACGATTATTTTAAATAACCCATTAATTGGTTGATTATTTTTTGGATTAATCAATTAACTGGATTTTAAAAATCAACACATTTTTAATTTCTTTATTCAGAAATAGAAGATTTGAACTGACAAAGCAAATAAGTGCACAAACACCAGGTTGCCGCTTGAATATTCTGTTAAAATAATGTTAAATCATAAAGAATAGTCAAATAGCTTCACTCCATGCACAAAATAAAATGGCAAATAATTCACAGACTCAAGAAAATTGCTGTAATACAGCAGCAGAAGAGTGATGGGACCATCAACCAATGCTCAGCGAGTGCGTGTACCAAATGGATTTACCGTAGCCCACCTGATCCTCAGTCATGTCGATGCCAGTGACATGGCCAGTCTCGCCCACCAGCTGACTCAGCATGTAGCAGTCTCTACCACTCCCGCTGCCCAGGTCCAGAATCCTGCAGCCCTCCAAACACTCTGGCACCACCAGACCGCAACCATAATATCTGAAGCAGAGGGAAGCCCATTCAGGAATACTCCTGACTGCTTTGCTCATCAAATGTGTGAACATGTGTGGAGACAACCTGTCCGTCACATCGGGATGGACTTTCTTCAGAGCCTGGAGGATGAATTTTGGGACCGGCTGGGCTGGAGCCACGCAGGCATTGCTCTTCAGGTCTGAGGTGTTCTTCAATGTCTTTCCATAATAATCCTACATCAGACGACAGGAAAGACGCCAAGATCGAAACGTGGACAGTGGTTAACCACTGGACTGGCCACCACCAGGGGGCACCTCAGAGTGGTTCACCAGTACAAAAAGTGGTTAAAAGCAAAGACCAACCACACTTTTTACTGGCATTTACCGCTTTTATATCAGTTTACCACTGAGGCCACTACAGTGATGCTCATTGCATCAATGGCTGGCCGTTGTTTCAGCCATTGGTTAACCACCGAGTAGTAGGGCCACATTGGAAAAAAAATAATAACCTGACATTTAGAGAATAAAGTTGGAAATTAATTTACCGGAATAAAGTCGTAAATTTTAAAGGAAAAAAGTTGTAGATTTAAAAGAAAAAAGTTGTACATTTATGAAAATAAAGTCATACATTCACTTTAGTCGTAAAGCTAATCTAAATGCTAAACGCTCAACTACTCTGGTTTGCTGCCACGTTATAAATAAAACCTTTCTTTCCTTCCTTCCTTCCTTCCTTCCTTAAGGGCTATGCTCTACTTTTCCCTCACATGGATGACACCTAATATTAAACTCATCAATTTAACACTTTATTCCCATCAATTTTCCACATTTTTTTCTTGTAAATTTTCTGTCTTTTTTCCTCGTAAATTTCTGTCTTTTTTCACATAAATTTAAACATTTTTTTCCTCATGAAATTATGACTTTTACCTTGTCAATTTATAACTTTTTTCTCATTAAATTGACAACTTTTTTTCTCGTAAATTATTTTTTTCCTCATGTGTACGACTTTTGTTCTCGTAAATGTGCGATATTTTTTCTCATAAATTTACAACTTTTTTCTTGTAAATTTACAACTTTTTGCTAGCAAATTTACGACTTTTTTTCTTCGTAAATGTACATTTTTGTTCTCGTAAATTTTTATTTTTGTAAATGTGTGACTTTATCCTCATTAAATTTACAACTTTTTCCTCAAAAAGGTACGACTTTTTTCCTTGTCAATTTACAGTTTTTGTCTCATAAATTTACGTTTATTCTCATAAAGTTATGACTTCTTCTCGTAAATGTATGACTTTTTTCTCATAAATTTACTACAAATGAAATAAATTTCTCTTAAATGTACTACTTTTTTCCTATTCAATTTACAGCTTTTTTCTCGTAAAATTTAAAACTTTTATTCTCATAAATTGACAACTTTTCCTCGTAAATTTAAGAATTTTTTGTCATAAATATGTGACTTTTTTTCCTTGTAAATCTACGACTTAATTGTCAAAGTCTCCAATTATTATTTTTTCAATGTGGCCCTAATGTTACCACTTTTTTCTTTTAAATGTACACTTTTAATCTCGGAAATTTACCATTTTTATTCTCAAAATCTCAGATTATTTTTTCCCCCAATGTGGACCTAATACTCAGTCGTATCCCAAAATGGGGCACACGTACGTGGAAAAAAAAAGAAAAGAAACACTCACAATTACGAGTGCGCCTGAGCAGAAAGGAGACGGAGCATGAAGTGGTTCATTGTTCTGTGTGCGTCATATGAACAAATAAGTAAGTTTGATGATTATTTAGTGCATTAAGAGTGTTTTATCTTGAAGATGTCATTTCTATTGGTGTTCCAATCCCGGCACGGCGCAGAGGTGAAAACCAGCTGTCACTGTGAGTGAGGATTCCCTGGGTTAACTAATATGAGACGCCCCCCTGGTGGTGACCTATGCATTGGTTAACCATTTGCCACTGCTGGCTGGTGGGGACAGAGATAGTGACGTCACAAGGTTACATTAGGTGAATGCACGTCTGAGAGAAGAACACCGAGACAATAAAAATCACATTAGAATCGGCTTCACTGGCCAAGACAAGGCATTGTTTCATGTTACTCTACTACTACATATTATACACAGTACACACAGTATATGAAGTATTTGTACAGATTATTGTGTAAAGGAGGGAAAATAAAACTATGCATCAAGTGTAGTCATACTGGAAAAACAACCTCAAAACAGTTGTTTTAGTATTCAAGACCATGTTAAATGTTTTAATACCTTACCTTAACATCCAGGTGAACGGTGGTATCCACAAAGCTTTAAAAAGACAATTAAAAGCATTATCTTTCAGATCGTAAAAAAGCTAGCTAACACTCGTATGCTAACCGTAACTAGCTCAATATATAAAGGTTTCAAATGCACGAATCAAATCCCTTCTTAAATATGCGTATTTGCCGTGTAATTCATTGTAGTACTTTGTCAAGTAATACTATAAATATTCCGTATCGGGAAACACAGCCACCACTCGGTCAGTACGCTAAAAGCTTGGCTAACAGACGATATGTTTGTATGTTTGTTCGTAGATGATGCTTACCTTGTTTTATCAGCCATGACTGGAGATGAAGTTCCTCAACGTGCAGGAGAAAGTTGTGTCGGAAAAGAATCGTTGACAGGACAAGAGTGATTTAAGGGAGGGTGGGCGGATCGAGCCGAATAGCCACAGCATCAACAATGACGGTAGTATTCGTATCGAAGCGATGCTACCATGATGAGATCGATATTTTTCATGTTTCTTCTATGATGAAGTCACATACATGTGTTTTGTGTTATGCCGTTGATATTGTTACATTAATATAGTTGTATTTATATATTGTCATGTGACTTGTGTGTCTGGCCCTTTAAGGGGCGTAGCCTGGGAGGTGACGTTTGCGGCGTCACGCGCTATAGACTAGGTGTGGGAGCCATAAAAGGCTTATTTTTCTGATAAATCTGTTGATAATTTTGACCAAATTTGTCATCTACAAATACAAACATAGTAAAAAAAAACAAATTTCACTTTTTTTACTCAAAGATGTTGAACGATATATTCAACTTTTAACAAATCTGGCAACAAAAGGCTCTAAAAAATACACAATTTGTTGTAATTTAAATGTTTTTACTTGCTATAACCCTGGCTATGTTCTTTGGTTATTTGTTAATGGTATACTATTTTTGTATACTTGGCTGTTGTTAATAAAGATTGTTCAAAAAAAAGGTTGGGATCCATAGACATACATTAGAGTGACGCCGCCGCCGCTGCGATACGTCAACGTCGCCGCCATATTGGAGGAGTCAAGCCTGCGCTGTAAATGAATACAAATCAGTGTACTTACTTTCATATAGCACCTTTCTGCAAAGAAGTTTAAGTTAATTCCTCTCGTTTATACATTCGCACACGCACTAATATACTTACAAATAAGAAATTAGGAAGGGGAAAACACTTCCTCACACCACTGTAGATACGTTTGCCTAGTTTTGATTTTCAATCATCATGATTAACAAAATTAAGGCAAAAATCAGTCATTCAAGGATCCTGAAACATTTCAAGTAAATAGTATTGTTATCGACAATACAGTTGCTGTATTTAGTTGGTATCGGATGGATAGGGGCCACCAACGTTTTTTCTTGCAAGAGCTACTTTTAGAAAATGAAAATGGTCACTAGCTACTCATTTTCGTAGAAATTATTTTCATACCTTATTTCAACCCAAACAGATCAAATATGCTTGTTTTACCAAAACATTCCCAAAATGCTGGTATCCACAACTCACATTTTATGTTTCAGAATACCTTTCTTTCTAGTGTTCTCACATTAACTGAAAACCTGAATGAAAAGCAGGCTTGCGGGCACCCCATGTGGTCGTGGGGGGCTACCTTGTGCCCGCGGGAACCACGTTGGTGACCCCTGAACTTCCAGCAACAACTACATGGGAACTCGTGGGGTTTAGAAAAGGAAAGACTATTTGTCATACAAAGACAGTACAATTTAAAAGTAAAATTGAAATGTTTATTCAAAGTACATCCAGCTTGGTTGATGTTGGCATAGTTAAACATTGAAAGAATATGTGCACATCCACACAATGGATGGCCAACAAAACGAGTCTTTGGCATGACTGAACTTGATGTGGTTTAACAAGCATGTTCCATCACAGTGTAGCCTTCACACGACTTTACCACCATGGGAGCAAAACAAATAAAGCTAGTGATTTAATTTGAATGTTTTGGCTATAACCAGTCACGTCATTGTACACATTTTTTTTTTAAATAAACATGGTTTATGATTTTTTTCTAAATCACTTTTTTAAGATGAAATACACTCAATGAAAGAGAACTCATCCTTCCACTACTTGTACCACAAAAACAATTTATATGTTGCAGAAACTGCTCTGATGGGGGTAATCACACGAAAAGGTACACCATGACTGTGCTTTCAGAGGCGGCTTTGTTTCAATGTATGCACATCAACAATAGATAGAAACCTTGTGCTTTGTAAAGTTTGCTAGCTGTTCCATAGACTGTCTGCAAAAATGTGTGTGTATAACTGAGTGCATTTGTAAAAAAAAATAAAATAAAATAATTTTTTTTTTTTTTTTTTTTAAAGTTGACTGTATTTTTTCTAGGCACATTCTTCATCTGTGTGTTAGAACTGTTATAAGATTTATAGGGCGGGTGTAAGACATTCTGCCAACACCGTAGAAATCAGTTCACTCACCTTCTACATGTGGTCATCTGATTTCTGTTGCGCAGCATTGTCCTTTTCAACTGTTCACCTCCCTGTCTCTCGTTTGTGGAGGCATATTCAGTCATAAGGTATTTGTACAATGAAGCCATTTTATTAACGTGAGGTCTTGCCTATTCAACAGGGCTCCAGGGTGCAGTTGTTGTGTTTTTGCCATGTACACGTGGTCCTGGGATTAACACCCTTTCAACCGTGATGTAATGGGGAAAAAGCCCTAAAAGACACAAGTCATTCCTCAGGTTTTTAAACAGCACACAATTAGAAGATGGGCACATAGTGAACATGGTTTTGTGCAAATTATGGCTTATGCATGTGTTTGTTGTTAGAAGTGTTTAACGGGAACTTGTGAATACCGCTGTAGGAGAATGGTACGATATGTTGTTTAATTTAACAAAGTCCATGATAAGTGGAAACGCTGCCACTGGAATCAGTGCTTTTATACGCTGCAGCGAGTCAAAGTGATTATTTGCTGACACAGAAAACTGAGACAAATGTTAAAGGGATAGTTGGTGGAGGGGGGAATTCACGTACTACACTGCTTATGAAGTTCATGTCAAAACATCCCAACTATCCCTTTAAGTCCTCATATGAGAATGCGTAAGAGGCCCATTGGTTTAGTACATGTTGTGATTGTAGGCACATACTGCTAACATTCATTAAGTTACCAAAAAGACCATTTATGACCCAAAAAGTAAATCTCCTCCATTCGAGCCCCTAAGTAATGAACCACGTAAGACTGAATTATGAAAAAGAGAATGATGGTCTTGTTGTTAAAAGCTTCATTTATAAAAGATAAATACATTTTGTGCAAAATAGGAACTGCTCATCATATAAAGACTTGTTAATGCACTTAACTAGTGGTTCAGACAGAGCACAAGAAAAGGACCCAAGTGGAGTTTGTTTTCTGAATAAAGGACTTCCTGGTCAGATGTGGCTACACTATCTGCTTGCTCGCTCAAACACACGTTTATGCTAGAAGGACCTGTTGAATGTGTCTCTTCCTGCCTATGGAGGCAGCCTTTTAGAAATACCGGTAGTTGCAATTGGTTGGATGCACCTAATGAGATCATCCATCTGCTGCTGTTGTTGCAGAGGTACAGTCTTTGGCATGAGTCAAGTGTTCAGGAAGATGCAAAGCCACCGAGGGAGCTGCTTCATGTGCAGAAGATGTCTGGTGTCCACGCTCCATGTTCCAGTGTGTATCCGGGCTGTTTTGTCATCAACCGCTCCATCTTTGCTTTGAAATTCGGCTTCCTGATCCCACAACTTATCTGCACCAACACACAGATTCAAAGTCTTTCTGCCGTATAAAAAGTTTCCACATCCTGTGTCGAGTGTGCCGTAAACGAGGCGTCTTTCAACCCTGCGGCTCTGTGCTGGTGCTCTGGTGGGGACCATCCTGCTCGCTGATGGTGTGCAGGAGGAGACACACTGGAGCGTGCAATGAGGCGCCGCCCGTGTGGTGAGGTGTCTGAGAGGATCCCGGCACCGCCCTCCTTTCCAATCCGCCCAACTCCTGCTCTTCTTCCACACTGAAAGACGACCGCTGAACACAACTGTCACAGAAGTCTCCGGCCTCCTCATCATCTCCCTCGCGACCGAGGAGGCTGTCCAGCTCCCTCAACTCCTTACCTTCCTGGCTGCCTGCTCCACTACAGCCAATGCTCCCGCGGGAGCCACACACACACACCTCGATCCCAGAGTCCCCAGTAAATCGTCGTCGCCTGCCATTAGGGAGTCGATCTTTGTCGTCAGACATATCCTTTAGAAGAGGATCCTTGCAGTCGCTTCTTTTCTCCTCGTGGCCGAGTTCCTCCCTATTGAGCCCCTCTGACAAAAATATCATGGCCGAGTCTTGTGCTGTCTGCGCTGGTTTGCCGTCCGCCTTGGGACTTAATTCCATGGTAGGGGGTCGTGGCTCTTCTAGACTGGGCCTGCTACACAGGCGCTCAGCGTCTGGAGGCACTGGGATGGCTTGAATGGTTGGACCATGTCCATCATGCTGCTCAGAATGAGGCTGTGAGGCTGCTGTGGATGGTCCCGTGTGTAAGGCACTGTAGGGTGGGGGCGGGGTAGGTGGCCGATTCACTACTTCTTCATAATCTGGCAGGAGGTAGCTTGGTAGAAACCCTTCGGAGAAAGATAACGAAAAACACTTTGATTAATAAAGCACTAGAGAACATGTACAGCCCTGGCATGTCAGTGTTGTTGGGCACGGCTGTACAAATCACACATTGGCATGCCAAACACGCACAACCTTATCAGAGGTGGCAGGGGTACATGCTGCCTACAGTCCAGGAAGGAGAGCGGCGAGGGCGCAGCGTATGAAACTCATCGTGTTGTCTGATAAGGGGCACAACAGGAGCGAGCGTGCGAAAACAATACTCATAGTCCCGCTGAACTTGCTGTGGGGACCGTGCTACCTCAGGAGAAAATGCCAGCAAGGATTTGAGCTTCACTAGCGGGCCGCATTGTACCTCTCGGCGTCTGTGTTTCCTGGGAAGCAATGCCTTCAACTGCTGCAAGAACTCTGTTACGTCAATCGGGTAAGAGGCTGTTTGATGCAATTTAAGGCAAAATTAGGTCCGGACTTTTGCTGTAAAAAAATAAAAATGAAATAATTTTTAAAAAATGCATAAACGGACCTTACTCAATTGTAATTGAAGACCGCTGCTGTAAATGAACCAATATCGTCCTTGAATCGTATCGGCAACCAGGAATCGTGATACCAATGGATTCGTTGCTTTGCTTTTTTCTCTGTACATTACTCACTTTTTGCAAATACGTTACGGCCACTTCTGCAAATTCTACGATTACGTCTTTAAAATCACCATCATCATCACATGTTACGGCTCAAGGCTTGCTCTTCAACAGCTCAGAACACAAATTTGAAATTGTCATGTCAGCCTGACTTTAGTTTCTATTTTGTCAAAATATGTTTTTCATGTTTCTCCTAAAAGACGACGTACAGCGCGTGTAGCACGGGTGGTCAAAACATCACTAATGGTGAGGGGTGGTCGTCTAACCCTAACCCTACACTTCTAATAGCTGAGGAGGCAGCAGTGGTGTTCAAAATCCTGCAGTAAATGATGACGATGGCTGGGTATCACAAGTGGATCAGACATTTTGATGAGCTTGTTGGGTATCGTGGAGACGGCGATCTGAGCATTTCTGAGCCTGGTGATGTCAGAATATGCAACTTAGACGGGTAGATTTACACCCATTACAAACTTTGGGTCATACTGATGATTTTCTCATTTATCTCGAACCATCTTCAAGCTGCAACCTTTTCAAATAGTAATATCAAAACGGAATATTTTCTTGAAAAGGGTCAAAATTAATAAGGTTAAAACGAGGTCGTAAACAGGTGGTCTATGCACCAACTACAAAAAAATATTCAATTTATGAATAAGGAATTCTACTTGACAGATATTCGCTTGTCACAGTCGGAGGGATGGATGACTGCATAGTCTACATCCAGCTCAAAGTTGTCAGGATAGCGCTACAATTCAACAGGCCAACATATTATTTTCCGTATGAAGCAATACAGTGGAAGTATAGTAGGTCTTACTGAAGTAGAAGGGCACCGAGGGATAGTTGTGTGCTTCACGATAAGCAATGAGGTTGATCTCGTGCTGCCGCTGTTGTTGCTGCAGTCTGTGTTTGGTGCGCCGATGGTGACACACACAGCAGCAGCTCAAAATGAAGATGATGGCCCACACCAACCAAAACCCTACAGTGAGAGAGATGTTAGTGTGGTGAGTTGGACGTACGTCATAGGTCATAGCCACAAAGCACTGAGCCACTCAGTGCTTGCGTCTTAATCGTATTTCTGTTGGAACCAGCCTAATACTATACAGTCGACCTACACTGGACAAAGTTATTTTTGTCACAGTAAATGTTACTTTAGTTATACATGTAAGCCATGTGAGAAAACATGTAGTTAATGTATTTATTTAAACAATCTTTATAATATGAATGTGTTGACTTAGTATTAGGTAGTAAATGTTGTATATTGTTTTTCTTATGTGTATTTCGATCATGATACTTCAGTAGGATCAGTAGATCACATTTTGAGAATACAAAGTCAAATCTACTCAAAAAGTTCATATGGTGATGTCAGAGGCACTCATGAGCTCCCTCTGGTGGCAGCCAGGTGTGGCTTTGCTGGGAGTGATGCATGCTGGGTAAAAGTTAAACTAGCTGTTGTTTGCTATTATAAACTCGTATTTGATACTTGTCTTGAAGCCTATATTATTATTATTATTATTATTTGAGTGTTAAGTTGCTGTGTGATGACTTTAAAGTTCTTTGTAAGATGACAACGTGAGTCAGACTGTTATGTTGAGTAATGACCTCCTGTGATTTCCGATGGTTTGACAAGCTCCTCAAGTGCTCCCTTATAAACTCGTGATTGGCTTCTGCTAGAGAATGAGCTACCAACTTGTGAGCGGCACAGTATTTAAACGATTAGCTGTAGCTGTAGCTAGGATTACTTGAGAAAATGTAAATAATTTACAAGCACAGTCCAAGTAAAAAAAACTATGCATTTTTAAGTGAAGTTTCAGGAGGTAAAACATATGCTAGTAAATGTTACTTAAGATGTTTTTTTTTTAAAAAGCAAGTAGAGCTTTCTTGAGAATGATGTACAGTTTACGTGAGAATATGCTTTGTAATATTTCCTTAGACTGTCCACTTGGAAAAAGTGTATGCTACAGCTTTGATTTTTCATATTGACAAAATTGTCTATGTAGTAGCAGTAACCTCTAAAATTGACTGCCCCTACAAGAAATAGGGAATATTCTGAGTTTGAACCACCACTGTGTTTTTGCTTTTTTATAGCACTTTCTTCAAAAAAGGTCCAGCCTCAACTTAGGATGCTCAGACAAGAACATGAGACGACAAGAGGAACTCATCTGAGTATTGCACATTCATTATTTATCATTAAAGTGAAAAGTAGTTTGTTTTACCATTTAACACTAATATTAAATGTTAATATGCTACCAGAGAGATTGCTTGTACAATTCAGAAAGTTGTAAGGTGGAACAAATTATTTTTTATTCCCATTATTTCCTTTGGGGGGAAAAAAACAAAACATTTCCAAATTTGAAAAAAAAAATGGAGGTTGACCAACATCGACACTATTTGAAAATGACTGAGCGGCTAGTGGTAGTTCATTAGTGGAGCAGCACACATTAGCATAACAAAACAGGAGGACGCTAAATGGTGGGTGGTGTCAAACAGTTGCACAGGTTTTATTGTTTTTTCAGGGCTTCGAGTCCATTGCAACTGGACTGTTCAGGCTGTCTTAGAAGAAGGTTTGCCTATTGTCCGAGCAGGCTTCATCAGCTCAGGCTCAAATATTAGATAGGACAGCGCTAGTCTGAGAAGATGCAGGACCCAAAGTACACTCCTGATCAAAATGTTAAGGCCAGTTGAAAAATTACAAGAATTTGCATTTTGCACTGTTGGATCTTAAGGAGGTTCTAAGCAGAGCTTCAAATGCAAAAAAATAAAAAAGACAAAAGACAAAAAAAATAGAGTAAGCCATTAATTGCAACTGTTTATCAGCTGATCAGCCTTTAAGATATAAGATACAAGGTATGCCTTTATTAGTCCCACAAGGGGAAATTCCACGTTTACAGCAGCAAAAGCAGAGTACAAAAGCACACAAGAGCATAGAAAGTGCAAAACCAAGGAAATATAAATCAAGACGTTCTATACACTATTTACAGCTATGTACTGTATATGTTGATCAGCCACAGGTTTATTGCACGGTTATTGTAAAGGATTATTGAAGCAGTTGATGTTATGGAGTCTGGATGCGGTAAGACAGTTATTTCAATTTTTTTGAGTTTCTGGGGTTTTGTTGTTGTTGTTGTTGTTTTTTTTGCTATGGTGCATTTGATCAGCTGCTCAACAGCCTATTTCACTTGAATGCTTCTTTGCAATACATTGCTTACTGATTTTTTTTTCTGTCTCACTCCCATTTCTTGCTTTTGCATTTTGAAGCGCTACTTACAACCTTCTTGAGATCCAACAGTGCAAAATGCTAATTCTTGCCATTTTTCAACTGGTTTTAAAGACCACTTAGCTCGTATAGAAATCAGTGCGTTCCTCACTGCACTGGACAGCAGACATCAGACTGTTTTTCTGGAGATGGGTGTACCAGCCTAGGTGTCAGGGGCGTGCCTCTACCTTAAAGGATACTTTGGATCCTGCACCATCCACTCAGACCAGAGCTGTTCTATCTAGTGATTGACCATGAGATGAGAGGTGAAACATCTTCTAAGACCACCTAAACAGTTCAGTTATGATCAATTCAGTGCCCTAAAATTACAATGACCTGGATGAATGACAATACTCACTGGCACATTGTTGTTTGAGTCCCCCCCCCCCAAATTTGTTACTCTCTAAAAAAATTTAAATAAAAAAAGTGGTTCTGCTATTTTACCTTCAAGAACTTAAAGGACAATATACAATAGAGCAGATGTATAAGTGTGCGATCACCAAAAGACCAAATTGAAATGAAACACACGTTTTTTTGTAAAGGAACTATCAATACTTTCCTTTAGCATTAAGAATTGCAAACACGTTTGTACTCGCCAATTCTTAGTTAGCATTGGGGGGACACTTCTCTATCTTCATGGGAACCTGATTGTGCTGACTATTCACAATCGTATCAACGTGATACTCGGCAAGATGGACTTTGAAGATGACTTATCTTTACGATCAGGAATTAAGCTGCCTCACGTGGACAGCATGAGTATGTAATGTGTGTATTAAGTGTGGGCTAGAAATAGCAGGACACTTACACCAGAGCTCATAGTAGTAACTGCAGCACTGAGATTCTCCACAGCAGTGACCCGACTCGCACATGTAGCTCTGGTTGTTGACACCTTCACAAAGCAGTAGGCTCTGCAAGATAAGCAGGAAAAAAGCAATTTAAAGCACAATTTATCTTGAAAAATAAACATCTCAAAGTACACAGTACATCATGGGGTGCTGTTAAAAAAAAATAGGGCTCACATAGCAATGTCTGAAGCGATTCAGATAACTAAACTTCATTGCATTCAATCTATCGCAACTGGACTTTTCGGGTTGTCTTAGCTCAGACTAGAGCTGTCTTATCTAGTCTGACTAGTGTTTGTCCCACTTAGTCATTGAGCATGAACTGATGAAGCCTGCTCGGATGGCCTAACATCTTCTAAGACAACCTGAACAGTCCAGTTGCAATCAATTCTATTCTCTGAGAAAACAATGTCAATATTTACAGGCATAAACTTCATCGCACATTTCAGCAGGCTGTTTATACAAGCTACTAATAGAACATACTTTTAAAATAACTTCCTAATTAAAAAAGAAAAAAAAAATCACTGAACTTTGAATCTAAAAAATAAAATAAAATTAAAACAAAACAAAAGCAAAAGCTCAAAAAAGTTGAACAGAACAGCTGTCATTAACTGCTATCATGAGTGTCATTCCATGCAAAAACATGTTTACATCTTTCACATTTGGTTTCATCGTGGGCAACAACATTATGCTAGTACAGACAAAAGACACGTACAGTACGTGTCCATGAATTAGGCTGCAGCATACCCGCGACCCTACTGAGGACAAGCGGCATAGAAGTCCGTAAATATAAATGGAAAGGTCTTATTTCATAAAAGGAATATGTGATGTCTGCACGTAGGGTATGCTAAGCACTGATCTATCATGAAAAACATCCCACAAGGCAATATCACGTAGCAGTCGGCAGCCACTTATTCTTAGCTATGCGTGCGGAGTAAACAACTGCAAAGCACTTGTGCTTGGAAGCTGTTGGAATTTCAGTGTTTACCATCCATATTGAGAGCATTTCTTTTTTAAATCTGCTGGACCAAAATACCCTGAAAAGAAGGCATTTGTCAGAGTGCGCTTGGATCCTCAATCAACAAGGATTGGTTCTAGTTTCAAACCACCAACATCTGACATAATAGGTGACAACCAAGTAAACCACAGCTCAGCACATTACTGACATTTGCCATTGACCTGAGTTTCATGAGATAATGTGAAAGAGTTTATGTAATCAGAGATGGAAGCAGCAAACGACAAGGCACCACTGTCATCAAAATCTCATGAGAAAGGTGTAGGGATTTTTCCAGGAGGATGTTTTCTTTTAAAATAGCTTAATGATTAGCTAGAGAAGGAACATCTGTACAAGGTAAGTCTTCCCTCTCTATAAAATTACCAGCATGGGTCCCGAACTGAAAGGCATGATAATCCAGAGTCCAAAATCTCAGACTAGTCCCAGCACCTCATAGGTCACACTCTCACACAAAAAACAGCTCTCAAACATACTGTACTGCTGCTTCACCCTTCTTGCCTCACACACCAACCCACCCCCACACACACACTCACACACAAGTCTCGGCCCAACAAGGATTGCTCTACGGAAATTTCCAAGCAGCAGCAGCAGCAGCAGCAGCAAGCCCAATCCACACAACCCTCCTGATCAGCACAAACTCAGCTGTTGAAATGAAAAGTGGCCACAGCCTCACACCTGATGGAGTCATCGCCTCAAAACACAAAGTTTTTTTATTTTGACTTTTTTGAAATATTCCAAAAATGATGCTTAACATTGAAATCACTGAGTAATACACACAATGTTCTGTCCCGCCGTGCCGGCTCAGATAACTTCAGCTGTTTTCACCGATGTGCTGGCTTTTCCCAGCTTCTGCTCATCGTGGCCGCCTGGGCTGCTTTTGCCACTTGATACGCACAACAATTCAGTTTGTTTGCGTCTTCAGCCTGCGCTCTGTTGTACTGATGTGGCTTGGGATTTTGCCAACAGTCTTTTTTATACAAAAACAAGCCCTGCTGCACCACAACAATGTGATGAAGCAAGAGACGTCAATTAAACATACCGACCTGTTATTGTTGTTGTATGCTTTATCACAGAGTAACCGAACGCACACGCATGAGTTTCAGTCCGTTTTAATTCCTTTGAGAATACAAAAATCAAGTTTTGGTAGTTTGGTTTGGTCGGTTCTAAACACCGATATACTTGTATGTGTCCAGGCGTCATGTCACATTACAAGTGTCTTCTTCCAGAACACTGACATTTATAGGTTTTATTGTATCCTTATACCTACAAATATGACTTATTTTAGCATCTGTAACTTTTGTCTCCTTTTTGGTGTTAACCCCCTCCCTCTTGCTTTGTCTTCTTCTTTGTTAGGAGGGGCGCCATGACACTCCATGGAGACTGCCGTTTAGGTACCAAAACATTGGTACCTTTAGATTTGATGTGAATCGGTGCTCGGGAGTACCGACTAAATTCAGTTGGTGCCTATAAAAATACCACATTCAGTACCCATCCCCATGTATGGTGTCGGTTAACCTCACTGCTGACACCTTAACAGTCGCGCTGGATATTAAGTTGACGATCCAGGCTTTTAGTTGCATGGCTAGCGTTCCAACTCTTACTATGTGGGCCCCGTTTCGAGTCTGGGTGGAACACAGGCCTGGCTGAACCGTGTGGATTACATGAAATTGGGCTGTCCCAATCAGATATTGATATCGGATATCGGCCTGCATTGAAAAATCTCCAATACAAGCGGTCCATTCCGGACTCCGCTCTAGGACTTCTATCCAGCAACAGTGCTAACAAAGTAGGAGCAGGCCCAACGTCGGTCGCGTGGCCTCGCCAAAGTCCAACAAAGACGTCACACCCGAGTGCAAAACCTGCCATGCACAAGTCTCCTGCGGAGGGACAGAACCCAGGAGGTTCAAGACGACCAGTCCTATCACACATCCGAAGCAGCACGAAGATCCTCGTGAGACCACACAGGCCAAACAAACCTCCGCCCCTCCAAACAACCAACGCCGTCCGAAACATCCGCCAGGTGTGAGAAAGTGAGTTTTTCCTTACTTACGGTTGCTGACTATTGTTCTGTTTGCGTAATGTCACTTGATCAAACCTTTTCTAACATTCCACACTAGAAAATAAGTAATCCAACTCTGTAAGTGTCACATGACTGCAATCTATCTGTGGCTGCGGGCTGCCGGAAGGGGGTGGGATTTTTATGGATCCTGTCTGAGACAAAATGTGAGCAAAAACATTTCTCTTTTAAACAGATAGGCCTAAACATTTCCAATAAAATGTGAGCAAAAACTAAAATAGAACAATAGCTCAGCCCAGGGGTTTCCAACCTTCTTCCTTATGAGTTACTTGACCGAGAGCTACTCATTTTTGCAACATTTATTTTCATAGCTTATTTCAATCAAAACAAACATAATAAACTTGTTTTGTCTAAACACTGACAAGTCACATTTTGCACAAACACATGTTCATCTGCAGTTTGTGTTTCAGGACGCATTTATTTCTCGTGCAGGTTTCTCTCAACCTTCCAATCCGATCCAATTTTTTTATAGCCTTGCCGACCCGATCCTTTTTTTTGTTTGTTTGTTTTTTTTATAATAAGCTTTTGTTACAAACATGAATTTGTGGAATTGAATATGGTTCTAAGAATAGCTCTTCAAAGTACTAAAAATGCAACCAAAGTATTGCTGAATGTACTTTTTTATTCCACAGCATGACCAACAATATTTTTTGGCTTTTGCAGCAAACCTCTGTAAGTCATGTTCCTAATTAAAAAAAAGACACATCTAATTGAAACAAGTCCATCCAATAAAGGATAAAATTTGAAAAAATGTGTTTGCAAAATACTTTTAGGGTAGGACTAATGAGCACCGCAGCCATCTTGTTTACGTGTGTGTTCCAGAGCGGAAGCTGTATGTATGTGTGTGTGTGTGTGTGTGTGTGTGTGTGGCTCAGGAGGGATGAGTATATTTTTACAGTATTGTGTTTTACTGCTTTAACGTAAGGACTATTTTCCAATGCCCATTGCCGACGTGCAGGTTCTGAGTGAAAAAAGACGAGGCACGTTTATTCTTACACTCAGCATGTATCAACCGTCAACTGCCTCTCTCAACACACACAACACATACAACACATTCTGGCCTTCAAAATAAGAGCGCTCTTTGTCACATTTGTCTAATTGCGTAAACAAAATAAGGGTGTCATTAAAGTATCTTACATTAATAACACAATTGGCATTACATCTGCTACTACATCTTCTTTAATCACAAGTATGGGAATTATATTTTGTTGAGGAATTTTTAGCAATATGTGCTGAGGTTAACATCCCATTAGAAAAGTTAGCCAACTACATCTATTTGTCAATGACTGGACAAAATGGGCCAATGATGTATTGCATCAATAAATGTAAGGATTTTTGCATTTTATTCACTAACCAAATAGCACACACTCTATGCTGGTAAACTAAGTGGAAAAGGTAAAAAAAAAAGAAAAAAAAAGAAAGAAAGAATTCTAAACAATTAAAATGGGAAAAAAATGAATTGGGGGAAAAAATAAAACAGATTTCATAAGGCCCTGAGAGAGTTTGTTAACAAAAAAAAAAGTAATATATTCTAAATCACACCACAAATTGATCTACCCTAAAAGTATTTAGCACACCCATTTATTCCAATTTGATCTCTTATTGGATCTTTTATTGGATTAGGAACATGACTCTGAGGTTTGTTCCAAAAGTCAAACAATATTGTTGGTCATGCTGTGTCATAAAAAAGTAAATTCAGCAATACTTTGTTTGCATTATTGTAATGCTTTGAAGAGCTATTTTCATAACCATATTCAATTCCCCGAATTCATGTTTGTAACAAAAGCTTATTATTTAAAAAAAACAAAACAAAAATGATCAGTGCCGAATTGGATCGGCAAGAAAAAATAAAAATCAGATCGGATGCCAAAAAATGTGGACCGAGACATCCCTAGTTATAAGGCGCACACATACGCTTCTAAAGATGCACACCTGGAATTCAATAACTTCATGTTCTCTTCTTAAATAAACTTTCAACATGAGATAATGTCGCACATTTCTTATGACACAAACCAAAATCTCACTTTTACCAATCTCCACACAATAACAGAGCGGGTGTTTTTGAAGATCTCCCGTCTGGTCAGACTTTTCAGTCATGGCCAATTATGTAAATTAGATGATGACGTCCCCCAGCAACCCAAAGCCACAGGTAGATTGCAACCCTGTGGGAAACACTGTACATATGCCTGACTAAATGATTTTTGTCGAAAGACACCCCCAAAATGAGCAAATGATGTATACAGGGGGTGACTGTTTAGTTCTGATTGTGTCTAAGACTCTAATTAAAATTTTGTACATAACATGTGACGTACAAAGAGAGAATTATGTGGATAAACTGGATTCCACCGTCAGCCAATCTAACAAGCAGCAGTGTACTTTGTGTGCATCCCAGATATAATTGCTAGATTATTAAACTCCCTAAACCCTCAGAATTAAAAGCTGTTGAAAACCAGGAGACACCAAGAACAGTCCCAACTGTTCCTGAATGAAAGTGGCTATAGTTATTAGTTCATTCCTGAATACACATTCATTGTTGATCCACTTAGTTCAAGCCCTTACTTATTATGCTGTATGAAAGGTACCCTTTCATAGTCATGAAGGTTATTTGCAAATCAACACTGCTGGTGAATTTGTAATAAGGATGTCCCGATCCACGCTTTTTGGCTTCCGATCAGATAGGATTTTTTTTTTTTTTTTAGTCTTTTAGGGTCGTACTAATCATTTGACATGGTTATAGACCAATTTGTGGTGTGATTTAGAATATATGACTTTTGTTTTAACAAACTTGCTTCAGTAATAGTCATTTATTTCCGGTCCCTAGTATAAACAACCAGTGGCATTGGCGGAGCCAGTTATTTTCACTGGGGTGACCATTATTCATATAGGGGGTGCAGTAAGTTGATAACTGAAATGTCGAAATGGCCAGTGGGGTGGCCATGGCCACCATTGGCCGTCATGTGTCATGCTGCTGTTTGCGTCTGCAATTTTTTTAAAATGACAAACAGCAATTTTTTAATGATTTATCTACTGATTTCTTTAACTTTTTTCCATAAATATCAGAACATGAACCGAGAACACTGCAAAACTGTTAATTTAAAAAGGTATGGTTGGGATTTTTTTTACATGAAGTTGTATGACCTCTCCATTAGCAGTGTAGTCCACAAACAGCGCCTCACCCCCCACTTGGTCTCCTAAGTCCAGTTCTGGTCGAAGCTCAGTGATGAAGAACGTAGTCCCGGGTATTCACTGGAGTTTGGCTTCTTAAAACAATACGTTGAAAAAAGTAATACTAACTTAGTTGCGTCACAAAAATGCCTGCTCGAAAAAAAAAAATAAAAATCTGACCAAACAAATTTGTCGGTGTTATACTGTATTTGTCTCCCGTGTTTATGTTAAACAACATAGACACACAACTAGTGCTTTGAAGACAAGACAATTATTATGATGAATAACAAGAGAGCAAAGTTGTTAAGTGCCAAAAAAAAAAAAAAAAAAAAGGACGTTGGCATGTACTTCATAAGCGTGATATCCACTTGTAGCTTCCCCGTGGGACAAAAACGAGCTACCAACTAACTGCACTACTCATATGTTTTAAGGACAAAAGTCACATTTGGAGTCCGAAGACCAGATGGTAGGCGGAAAACAGCTGTTGCCAGTGAGTGATAGCCAGGCAAGGTGTGTAAACATAGATGTCAGAAAAGTCCAACGGCAATGAGACTGAAATGTGAGTGATCACATGCACCGGCATCGATAGGCTTAGCATGTGACCCGCTCTCGTCGACCGACTCCAAATTTTAGAGACTATTTTTCATTCTCATGGTAATTAGCAACAAGTGCATCCCTTGTCAACTCAATACAGGACGATTACTTTTATCTGTTCGCACTTGTGCAAGTGGATGGAAAAAAATGAATCGCAATGTCTCAAATTTTAGCCGCAAACTCCAAAGCCCTGTAAAAAACAAAGCATCTCGGCCAGCGTTGACAGTCACCAGTACATAGAAGCAACTTTGTGCTTGTATTTTTGTAAATATATGTTTGAGAAATTCCCAAGTTTCTTGTTGATTTGGGTTTGTGTTTGTTTGTAAAGTTGTCTGAAAATTCCCTGCCGTTTTGGCCTTGTTTTTAAGAGAGCTCGCCGTTTGTTTCTTCGCAAGACCTGGCAACAGTGTCTCGGCTGCAAATGTGCATGAGAAGGAATTCTACAAGCTATATTGTGCTGTCCGCCCTCTATTCACTTTATGACGAGCATGTAGACCTGGATGGCCAGCAGTCTGCACACAAACAATGCAGGTCACAGCAGTGTGATGGCTACTTTTTTAACATCACAAAGAACAACCATTTGGCTTCGTCCATTCATATGTACTGTTCTTTATGTCTTTAATAGCCACTTATGGGAGACACAGTTGTCTGTTTTTCTCCACATTCATGAACTACCCGGCAACAATTTGGATCATAGCTAAAGTTACATCCGCTGAACATTAACACATATTAGCTTAAACAGCCACTGAACGTGGACAAATATTAGCTTGAACGGCTACAGCAAGGTGCGTAGAGCAAACATTTAGCAGCTCCTACACAATCAAGACCCATCTGGCCACAATAAAGCATGGTCCGGTTACTTGTTTCAAGGTAGACCACGGTATGACAGAGTCACGGTTTCAAAACCACTCCAACTGTCACACCGTTCACGTGGTATGACGGACAGTGGTGGTCCAGCACGGCCACCTTGTCATGTCCTGTGTTGTTCCTCGCAGTTGGAACTCAGCTTCCATGTGCTGAAACCACATGCAAGAGCTGTGTTGGCAAAAATCGGGCAACTTGGCCGTTGCAGCACAGAAATCGCTGATGTTAGCTTCCTCGTTAGCATCGAACGGCGCCGGTGTGACGAGGCGTGCCTTCGTAGACTTCTGCACCCTGTAGCGTGTATTTCACGTGGCTTTGCAGCTATCCAACTAATGTGTAAACACATAAGACTAGAGAAGTACGATAGAAGTACAACACAGCTGTACCGGTGTACTACATAAGTACACTGTGTTGCTGTCAGTCGACATATTACTCACATGGAGGGTCGCCAAAGGGTGAAGATGTGATTTACTCTCCATTGAACAACAAGCAACAATCGCTTACTTAGCAACAGTTGCTACCAACAATCACATGACCTGGAAATAGAAATGACACTTGGTGACACAAGCAAATAAAACTCAGCAAATACACAATCCAACAACTACAAAAACACTTTCTCCAAAGTTATTTATGTCATAAATTTTTTGAGCCAGCAATTGCATTTTGATTTGTTTTTGTTTGTTTGTTTGTTTTTTACAAAGAAAACATTTATGGTCTTGTGACATGAGTTGCGGGATTAGCCACAGTAGACTGCATTAACAACTGAACTTTATTATTTAATTTATTGTTATTTATATAGACGTACGTATGTTCCACTTCCATCATGTTCTTGTTTAAAAATGACAGTTCAACGGAAAGTTTTTTTCTTTTCTTTTCAAAAGAAAAGAAGACATTTCAAAATAACACATTTCAAGATTCAAGAGTTTTATTGTCATGTGCATGGTAAAACAGCAGTTATACCATGCAATGAAAATCTTATTCTGTTCATTCTCCCACGAAAAGAAAGGAAACACAAGAAAGAATAAGAATTTTACAGCTGTAATTATAATACGGTGAAACCCAAGGTCATCATACCATCAGAATCTCATACCGGGCCATGCCTAACCATAGCCTAAGCACGCATGTGCCCATTTCCTTAATTTTGGGGGCTCGTCGATCGGCCTTACATATGAAACAGATCTTATCCATCAATCTTTTTACCCCCGCAAAAGTCTGAAAGTCAGCCACTGTCCCCTTTTGCTCTGCCAGACTGACAGCTAGCAATGGAGCCCAAAGCTAAAGCTTGGCGGAACAAAGAGTCAGGCCGCGGCCTGCTGCGGCCTGCTGTTAGCGCTTGCGAGCAGTGAAAAGGGCTACGCTACTGTAACCGGGGGCTTCAGGATGCCCACTGATGTCATGGAAGTTTGGTGTAAATAAAGGATGGAGGCCACGGCTGCAGGAGGCAGGTTTATACGTGCACACAGCTCGTCTCTTTAGCAACAGTCAAGAGACCTCCTCAACACACTTCAGCCTTCAAAATAAGAGCACTGCGCGCCACATCCTGTTTACTTGTAGTAACAAAATAAGGTGTTCTGTTGTTAAACGAGGTTTAAAAACATGATCATGTCACACATTTCTTATGACACAAACCAAAACTCTTCCTTTTACTCATTCACACACAAAAAAATTCTTATCACAAACCAAAAAGTATGCAAGAAGCTGCTACAGAACTTCCATACTGTGGTAGCTGGTGCGCTCCTGTATGCAGTAGTGTGCTGGGGGAGCAGCCTCAAGAAGAAGGACATCTGTGGCAGAGCAAAGGACACCGAGGAGGCTCCTTTCCATCATGGACCACCAGCATCATCCAATGCACAGCATCACCTCCCAACAGACGAGCAGTTCCAGTGGCAGATTACTATCACTGCCCTGCTCCACTGATAGAATGAGCAGATCATTCCTCCCCCACGCCATGCGACTTTAACACAACAGAGGGGGAGCCATAAAAACACACACAAAGCGTGACTTATTACCTCATCATGAATAATAATAATTATTATCATTGTAATGTATTATTGCACTACAAATTGGAATTGAACCGTTCCGTATTATTTATTTATTCTTATTCTATTTTCTTATTTTGGGATTTTTGGAGAGCTGCTCGAAACGTGACTTTCTCTTGGAGATTAATCAAGTATCTATCTATCCATGCTTTTTTCACCCATTCACACACAAATATTGAAGCTGGCATTTTTTAAATCTCCACTCTGGCTGATTTTTTTTTTTTTCTTTCAGGACACAAACCCTGACGTTTGCGTGTGGACAAAAGGCCAGAACACACAGAAAAGCATGTATTTGTAAACATCCGTGTTCGTGTGAACGTGATCCGAGCTGACTCTGCGGAAAACAGCGCTCCCCGCGTTTCGACAGAGAACTGCGCATCGCACGCTCAACCCAGGTGAAGCGCCATGAAAGGATCAAGAGATGTTGTGATTACGCAGGAGCATAGTCCAGCCTTTAGCCTGACGGTTATCTCGTTTTTCATGAGACAGTAGGAGACTGCAAAAGCACGGACATTGTATTTGCATCATAAAAACAAACTATGTTCGATTATCTCGTTCCTTATCACTGCCACAAACAGCCGAGTTAGAAACAAGGAACAGCTGTGAGATTTGAAGGTGATAAGGGTTTATGTTGCACAATCCGCACGCAGATATGGAACATGACGACAACTCCACGTGTATGCTTTCTGAAAAGTAGATGTTCTGCATTTTTTGGGGGTGGTGGGGGGTGGTTTCAGATAACTGACAAAATGACGGACAGAAGGGCGCTGGTAGAAGCTTGTCGTCATATACGACAGCGCTGACTAATTATAGCGGCACGGCTGATAGACTGCTAAAAAGCAGTTGAAGCTGTGTCATGTACTGTAAACAGATAAGGTCAAATGTCATGTACCGCGGGAGAAGGCCTGAGCTATGCTTCATGACTGCCGGCAAAAAGCTGCTGAATTCACACGCACTCACCAAGAAAATATGTGCACAACTAGGCTGCTGGTGCATGTGATTATAAACAAATATGCATACTGCACACAATACAACAGGTGAGAAACAAAAATAACTGATTTCTATTGCCGGTGAAAGCATGCTGGCACGTTACTGGCCTTTTCACCCCAACTTCTTGGACAGTAAGGAACATTTTTGAGAACTTTGAACTCTTCCGGTGACGAGGAGAGATCATTTTTGCCAACTATAAGTGTTAATATTTGCAGAAAATGTAAATATTTCAGAGAAACCAAGTGAAATTCAATTAAACACTTCAAGCACATGAATGGCCTTTTTTACCACACTATAGTGATAACCTGGATCAATACTTGCCATTTTTGTTACACATACTAATTGTAACTCTGTCCTCCTTATAAAACACACCGGGAATTGGGAGTTATTAAACATTGAAACCACAATTTATGTGATTTACATAGACTACAAATTGAATGCACTCCTGTGCTGACGAGCCGACCTAGCAAGACTTAAAACCAATCAAACATTCATACACAGTAACTGTGAGCCAATTTAGCATTCACAGTGCTAAATTCACTCAAAAATAAAAGTTTATGCAACTTTCTTGCTGCGAAAAGCTCCAAAAAAACAAAAACATAAAGCAAGGCCCTGACTCCCCGAGGGTTCGTGTACTTTGGCTATGCTAGGTGAGCTAGCGCTACTAGCGAACATACATTCTTCTCTTTTGAAGAACATACATTCTTCTTTAGACTAAAAATAGACTGCACTACTGTACTGACAAGCCAACCTAGCAAGACTTAAAAACAATAAAACATTCATACACAGTAACTGTGAGCCAATTTAGCAGTCACAAGTTGGTGTGTACACACTCAAAAATTAAACTTTATGCAACTTTCTTGTAGCGAAAAGCTCCAAAAAAACAAAAGAAAAACCATACAGCAAGGCCTTGAGTCCTCGAGGGTTCCTGTACTTTGGCTATGCTAGGTCAGTTAGCTAGTGCTACTAGCGAACATACATTATTCTTTGCTGACAGGACAGTGCGTCTTAAAGCTCGCTAATAATTAACACCAATATATAGCTACATGTTATATAACACAACGACAGTTGGCTTTATGTTTGACGAACTAGTGAATGTTTACCATGACAGTGTGCTAAGCTAGCCAGGTAACTAGCAGCTAGCATCCCTGTCAGAGAAAAGCTTGTTTACGACAGCTTACCCTGTCTGCTGTGGAGGCTGTAGGGGTGACAGAGGCAGCATTGTGCAAAAACAATCCCATTTTAAGAGCCACACACGCGCCTCTCATTCCTCCAAAAAAAAGTTTCAACGACTATGACAAAAACATGCAACCGTTGTAGTTCACATCCGAATACCCTCCACTACTTGTCGGGCGCTGACACGCTGAGAGGCCGCTGCATGTGCCGCCTCCCCGGCATCGTGGAGCTGTAAATAAGGCACGGAGCGGAGGGACCAACTCTTCTTCTTACAGCTGTTGCACAATTTGTTGCGCTAGCATGAGGGCTTGGCTTGAGTCTGTTGGGTGTGGTGTGGTCACCTCGACCCGATCCATGTGCGCAAAGTGAAGGGCGTTCAGCTGCGTGGATGGCTACTGGTTTAACGGACTCGATCGCAATTGGATAGCTGGGTGAAGGTTAACCAATCAGCGATAAATGCGTCTGTTCCCAGAGGCGTCACTAGAGTTTTAGTACAAGCCCCCAGGAGACGCACAGGATGTGACCGAACGTAGCGAGCAAGCGCAAAATTTCACTACCAGCTAACAAAGACAGAGAAATTATTTATTATTATATCCATCTGTTTTCTATACTGTCAATACTGTCATTTCGGTGATTTGTGTGTCTGCGCCTTTAAGGGGCGGGGCTTGGGAAGTGACGGTGGACGTCACGAGCAAGACAGCCCGACTAGGCGGTGGTAGCTCGGGGTTAAGGGGAGTTGAAGGTAGGTGAGTGTTGCGTTGGGTTGTGGCATACAGCCGCCCTTGTGTGAATGTGCATTGTTGCACTGTTCTCCGCTCTAAAGCGATTGAAGTGCATCGGCGACGTGAGTCTCTCTTTCTCCACAACCAGGGGCATTACAATACATTAGATATAAACAAACGCGGATTCGCACAGTAACAATATGTTTACAGCATTAACCACAAGAAAAACAAATTCCATATTGTCACAGTGCTGTATTGCTGTATGTACAAATAATTCTTACACATTAAATGTATTGTATACAAAACTACAAAAAGAGCACCGTGTTGCAAAGTAAACCTTGTATGCCATGTTTAAATAACAGATACAACTGTGAGTTGGGAGTTTAGAAAGTAAATATTCACCACTGCTGCAGGAATGAATGCTGACTCTCTTAAAAAAAACTTTCTGATATTCATTCTTGTTCTTCTCATGCTGCGCTAGTTGTCTCCGCGTGCTTCAAAGGTAAACGCCTGCTGCAGGTACAGAGAGCAAGCAAGGTCGCAGGAGTCATGTGGGTGCTGTCAATTGCTGGGTTGCAACCACGTGATCTAGAGGCAGCCCACATCCAGCTCATACCAATATCATTGAAGTCTTTGAGAGATTTGACTACCTGGGACATACCTGTTTGTTTTTTGAGATGCTGGACTGTCACCCGTTTGACCTGATTGTAGGACGAGAGCGGAAGCTCTGCTCAGTTGCCAAGCAGCTCCTGCTGGCCTTGGACTCTCTGAAGTGCCTTGGTATCTATCCTGCATTCAGACATCAAACCGGACAATATAATGTGTGTCCGCAAGCAGGACTGGCCCCTCAAGGTGAAGTTAATAGACCTCGGTCTATATCTTCTAGCTTCCGATGCCTGTCCTGGGATAAAGACTCAGCCAGAAGGTTACCGGAAGATGCCCTCGGCCTTCCTCTTGCTGAAGGTGCAGACGTCTGGGACATTGTATGCTTCCTGGCATTACTCATTGCTGACAACCTCTTTCCTGTAGACTGTGAATACCAGATGATTAAGTGTACGGTGGATGTTCTGGGTCAGCCAGAGGACCACCTGCTCTATGCTGGGAAATATACTAGGTGCTTCTTCACGAAAGAGGAGGCCAGTGGAAGTCAAAACTACAGACTGAGGAGCCAGAGGAGTATACGAAGCATCCATCCATGTTAAACATCTCGAGTGGAGTGGCTTTATTAAAACCCCTAGCTCTCTGGACGACTTGACCACCCATCATTATCCTGGACAGGTTGCTGAGGTGGATGATCGGAAGGTATTTGTGGAACTGCTGAAATGGATGCTGCACCTTGACGGAAATCAACAGCTCTCTCTCCATCAGGCCATGCTGCAGTCATTCATTGCAATGCTCACCTGAACGACTATGTCCACCAGAGCAGACACCACTGGGTTCCCGCTCACATCATGATGGTCAATAAGCTAGAGGAAGACCACAAAGACAAAGCTATAGAGGCCCAGTGCTCTGATCAGGACTCATTAAATCTACTAAACCTGCTTCTGCAGGACAATCTAAAAGGGGCTTAACCGACGACTGCCAAATCAACTAAAGAGTTTTCAGATGACTAATTCTTGCATATCCTTTGTGTTTCATGTCTGTCTAATCAGAGTCTTTCTTCTTCTACTTTCAGCTTGTCCCATTTAGGGCTGCCACAGCGTGATTCCATCTACCTCGGTCACTCCTACCATCTTCATGTCCTCTGTAACCACATCTATGAACTTCCTTTTTGGTCTTCCCTTTCTTGTTCTCCTTGGCAGCTCCATCTCCAGCATCCTTCTACCAATATAATCACAATCTCTCCATCTTGCCTGGCTTCTCTGACCTTGGCCCCCAGACATCTGAACGTGGGCTGTTTCTCTGCTTTGGGGGCGGGGCAGACCTGTCAGCAGCACCTGCTGCTGCTCAGTGAGAAAACAAACTGCAGATCGACACGTGCTTTCACTTTTAAGTATCCAAATACCAGAAAACTCTCCAATACCAGAAAAAGTAGTTACGCAGTTGCTTTTTGAGAAAATATGTCGCCAAGAGGGTTTGGAAAGTCATGTTGCCATGTTGGCAACACTGCTTGTCCATCCTCAACACTCAGCGCTGCCTCGTCTGTTGGTCAGAGCTGCCTCCTCCAGACTATACATCAGGACAGGACATCAGGACACAACACCATCCTGTAAATCTTTCTCTTCACTTTTGTCACAAAGACCTCCTGACACTCTTCTCCGCCCACTCCACTGGGCTGTCTAATCATCGTCCAATAATCATTTATTATTAAAGGTTATTCAATGACATCCCTTGGCTTGTGAAGGATGAGGAGGTAATCGGAAAGTGAAGCTTTTCAAATGAACACCGGTCATCCCTCCTCAAACACACACTAGATTCAAGAGAGTTTTATTGTCATGTGCATAGTAAAACAGCAGTTATACCATGCAATGAAAATCTTATCCTGTTCATTCTCCCAAGAAAAGAAAGAAAACACAAGAAAGAATAAGAACATAAGAAACATAAACACATAAACATATATACCAATAAATTAAGCAACAACAACAGAAGAGACATTAATACAAGTAAATAATGCAAATAAATAAATAAAGTGCTATGAGTGTGTGCGTGTGTTGCGTGCGGCGTGTGCGAGTGCTTCGTTGAGGAGCCTGATGGCCTGTGGGTAAAAGCTGTTTGCCAGCCTTGTGGTCCTGGACTTCAAACTCCTGTAGCGTCTGCCTGACGGTAGGAGTGTGAATAATGAGTGTTGTGGATGTGTGCTGTCCTTGATGAGGTTGTGTGTTCTGCATAGGACTCTAGTTTTATAAATGTCTTGCAGTGAGGGGAGGGCTGCCCCAACAATGTTCTGTGAGGTCTTGATCACCCGCTGGAGTGCCTTCCTATCACGTGTTGTACAGTTACCGTACCAAACAGTGATGGAGGCGGTAACGACACTTTCGATAGTGCATCTGTAGAAGCAACTCAGGATTGTGGTGGGCATGCCAAATTTCCTCAGTCTTCTCAGGAAGTACAGTCTCCTTTGGGACTTCTTCAGAATTTGTTGGGTGTTGTGAGACCAGGTGAGGTCCTCGCTGATGTACTCGGCGATCCAGTTGGAATCATTTGCTGCTTACCGGGGAGATCGGACTTTAGCGTCTGGTAAACACAGAGGTGGCGGCGTCTGTGTTTACGTAAACAAACGGTGGTGCACAGACGTACAGACGATGGAAAAGCACTGCTCGCAGGACATTGAGCTTCTGATGGTGAAATGCAGACCTTTTTATTTGCCTCGTGAGTTTAGCGCTGTGTATTTAACTGCTGTTTACATCCCACCACGAGCTAACACTGCTAATGCACTAGGCCTCCTGCATGACATCATTGATAAACTTGAGACCAAACACCCAGACGCTGTATTTATTATATCTGGCGATTTCAACCACTGTAACCTCAGGACTGTCCTCCCCAAATATTACCAGCATGTGAGTTTTCCCACAAGGGAAAATAACATCCTGGACCAAGTCTACAGCAACATGAAAGGTGCTTTGAAGGCTGTTCCAAGACCCCACTTTGGAAAGGCTGACCACATCTCTATATTCCTTTATCCAACATACAGACAACTTCTTAAAAAAGCTCCCCCTGTACGTACAGCAGTTAAAGTGTGGAATGAAGAAACTGATCAAGTACTTCAGGACTGCTTTGGCTGCACAAACTGGGATGTGTTTAAAACTGCAGCGGGGAGGGAAGATTGTACTGTTGATTTGGATGAATATGCTTCTGCTGTTACTGGCTACATTAGCACATGCATAGAGACTGTTACCACCACCAAGTATTACAGAAAATACCCTAACCAAAAACAGTGGATGAACTGTGATGTAAGGGCTAAGCTACGTGCTCGTTCGACTGCATTTGTCATGGGCACCGCTGATGACTACAAAAAGGCCAGATATGACCTGAGGAGGTCCATACGGGAGGCCAAAAGACAGTACAGACAGAAGCTGGAGGGCTACTATTCCACCTCAGACCCTCGGCGCATGTGGGCCGGGCTCCAGCACATCACAGACTATCGACAGCAGAGTAGCGTAGCCACGTCCAGCCAAACCACACTTCCTGATGAGCTGAACGAGTTCTATGCCCGCTTTGACACCCAAACTCCTGATGAGCAGAAAGGGTGGCTGAACCTGGGGAGCACACAGGACTCACCTCTCATGGTGACATCAGCTGATGTGCGCAGGGTTCTAAACAAAACAAACCCACGAAAAGCAGCAGGGCCAGATAACATCCCAGGACGTGCACTTCGGGTTTGCTCATCAGAGCTAGCTGATGTGCTTGCTGACATATTTAACCTGTCGCTTGCACAAGCATCTGTACCGACCTGCTTTAAGTCCACCACCATAGTGCCCGTACCCAAGAAGAGCAACGTGACCTGCTTGAATGACTATCGCCCTATAGCACTCACTCCTATTGTTATGAAGTGCTTTGAAAGACTAGTCATGACCCACATCAAAAAGAGCATCCCGGCGGCAACTGTGGACCCTCTACAGTTTGCATATCGCCAGAACCGGTCCACGGATGATGCAGTCAACACTGCCATCCACACAGCCCTTTCTCACCTACAGGGCCAGGACACATACGTCAGAATGCTATTTATAGACTATAGCTCTGCTTTTAATACAGTCAGCCCCCACAAACTCACAAATAAGCTCCTCACACTTGGCCTGTCTCCCTCCCTCTGTAACTGGGTGTTTAACTTTCTCACAGGCAGACCCCAGTCAGTCAGAGTCCACAATCGCACATCCAGCTCAAGAATTGTGAGCACTGGGACCCCACAGGGGTGTGTGCTGAGTCCACTCCTCTACACGCTCTTCACCTACGATTGCGTGGCCTCCCAGAACAACACCAGCATCATTAAATTTGCGGATGACACTACAGTCATCGGACTGATCACTGGTGGTGTTGAAACATCATACAGAAGAGAGGTGGAGGACCTCATAGCTTGGTGTCGTGATAACAATCTCCTTCTCAATACAGATAAGACTAAAGAGATGATCATCGACCCAAGAACAAGGGAAAAGGAGCCGCATAGACCCCTGTTTATTGGTGAGACTGAGGTGGAGAGGGTGAAAACCTTCAAGTTCCTTCACTAGTGTGGTTCTCTAAGCCCAAACAGTACCAGTGTCACAGGACAACTTGAATGCACTTCAGACAAGTCAAGGGGGTGCAGGAAGGGGTGTTGCCTGGCAACAGTAGCAGTAATGTGTTTGACAAGCATCACAAGCCTCAAATGGTCAAGGGGTCAATTAGAGGGCAGCCATGGTGAAGTCCTAATGACGGACATCACTTTTACACATTCACACGATTATCTTTACAAAGCATTATTTGGCAGGAAGTGTCATATACACACGTTATTTGAAATCAAGTAACATGAACCCTTTTGCCGTATACGGTACTCGTATTCTAATGTACAACACTTTTTATGTCCAAGGGATTAGAAAAAGTCACTTTATGGGGATAAAAGGGAGTTACAAACATTTACTGCTTAATAAATTTTATTACTGACAGGTTCCATGGTTTGAGCTTTAGTTCATTAGTTCACTGTATCAGTAAAATAGTGTGCATATAAAAAACGCTATACGTGCATGTTGATTTACTATTAGAGTAGTAAACCTTCTGAAGGAAGTATTGCAGAAACACAGACGAATCCGCGAGAGTCAGGTGACACATAGGTGGAGCTCGGATAATGTCAACATTCAAGTCAGTCTGGTGTGAAGAGAGTTAAAATGTCTTAAATTAAAAAGCGCAAGGTATTGTAATTGTCAGGAATTGTGCAAGGCATCACCAGTCCCTTTCACAAGGCTGTCTGTATGGTATCCCCAAAAGATGAAAAACATCGTTCTCTGTAAGCGTAGGCACAGGAGTGCCGGCATGCACCTTGGCGCTACCTTGACGTACTACACTTTTATTAAGTGAATGCTCTGACAAGCTCATATGTTTTGTTTTCGCCAGGGCCCTCATTGAGCGATTAAAGTGTGCAGAGCCTGTAAAATACATGAGAGCACAGGCAAACTCCTTGTAGGGCACCACAATGACATCCAGCCTACGATGGCGTTGCTGTGGTCCTGGCAGACGACACACGCCCATGTATTTCTTCTGCTCTCCGTTCTCCTCGTGGCTCACCAGGTCATCCGTCAAAAAGCCTAGGCGGAACACTTCAACATGATTTCAGTGGATTTGGTTGGGTGAGAAAACTTGTGACGGAGCTTACCACTGTCATGGAGGCTCTGAAGCACTTTGCTGAAAATACCCCTGTGGGACTTTCCATCAGGGTGTGATATTAGAACATCAACATCTCCACATGTGGTCTTTCCTCTGCGGTAGGAGCCACATGCCATTGCCACCAGGCCGGAATCTATTTCCAGGGCAGCGTCACTCACCTGAACGTAGACAAAAATACAAAGGAAAGAAAAGAAAAACCATAGTTACTGTATCTACATGGACAAAAGTAATAAGATACATTTCCCTGAGGTTTCCATATTACTTTTCGCGGTTACGAACGTCCATCCAACCATCCATCCATCTTCTATGCCGGTTATCCTCACTAGGGTCGCGGGTATGCTGGAGCCTATCCCAGCTGACTTCGGGCGAGACTGCTTTGTTCTATTAAACTATTTTGTATTTCCACGCTACAATTTTTTAATCCAAAAATATTAGAAAAAGTGGTCTATGCTCAACAACAAAGCTTGAGCGGGAGGGGAAGGACATCGAGTGTGGACTTAACTTGCCGTCTGCCCAACACACAGCTACATATCTAGATATCTGCTTGTAATATCTGCTGGACAACAGTGCGGCATAAAGCCCAAGCTTGCGTGGGGGAATTCCACCCACAATAAAGACTACCAGGTACAGTATGCCGATGTTCTGGGTGGTGTTTCATGCCCAATTCCATCAATAGGCCCAGGCAGATGGGTGGTCTGCAGAAGAAATGGTCCTTATATTATGAAACTTATCGATTGAGGGTTGAATTACAGCACCTGGACTCACATAATGTTTAACTACCAGTTTACTTCTCATCCAGGTCCATGTACAAACGCTCTGATTCTTCTTCCAAATATACCATGTACTCAAAACTGTGACACATTTTGAAAATATATATTTTTTTAATTTTGGAATTTGTGGATAAACACGTATTGTTGCTGAACTTGTCATGAAATTTGTTTTGCGCTGGCACACCGTGTTATTTTGCACTACCTCAAATTCAAACAGCACTTTAATGTCTTTTGCTACCTGGGGCACAGCTTACATTCTTGGAGCACAAAGAGGGGGCAGGATATAATACTTGCAACAAATTCAACAGTTAGCACCCTCTAGGCAGTCCGTTTATATTAAAATGTAAAATATGTCATTATTTATTTAGAGAGATATTTCAGAAGTTTACATGAAAACATTTCTGCAATTTGTATCGCCACTTGTCATTGAAAGGTGATGTGGGTCCTGCAGCCAAACCAGTTGAGAACCACCGATCTAGCAGACCCGTTATGAGCTCACGAGGTTGTGCACAAAAAGGGTGTCTATCTGCTGTAAGCTAAATACCGAGAGGTCAACCTGTTAAATCGTCACATGACATTGGCACATGCTACAGTCATCTATCTCACATGCAGTTACTGGCAGCTATAGAAAGAAAAAATATTGAAAAACTACAAAAAAAATTGTGAAAAGAGTTCCTTCCCCCCTTTGAGTTGCTTTGTTTTGTGGCCAGCTTTTCACATTAGCAAGACAAGCTGGTCATTTTTTCCAAACTTGAGCCTTGAGATGTTTGGGAGACTGAATGCTAATTGCTGGGGACAAATAAAAGCAACATACCACTTTTTCAATGGCTGCAGCTTCTTCCCTCGGCATTCTGTCCAGAAAATCATCATAGTGCTTGAGTCCTATCTTCTGAGTGTTGCTCAAGTGGGCTTTTGTGCGGATGTCCTCCAATGTGCGGAATCCCTAGCAAATTGAAAACACATAAAACACTAAACAAACGCTTCCTTCCACAGGTCAAACATACAGTGGTGTGAAAAAGTGTTTGCCCCCTTCCTGATTTATTATTATTATTTTTTTTTTGCACATTTGTCACACTTAAATGTTTCAGATCATCAAACAAATTGAAATATTACTCAATGACAACACAACTGAAAACTTCATGCAGTTTTTAAATGACACTTTTTATTATTAAGGGAGAAAAAAAATCCAAAGCTACATGGCCCTGTATGAAAAAGTGATTGCCCCCTAAACCTACAGTAATAACTGGTTGGGCCACCCTTAGCAGCAACAACTGGCAATCAAGCGTTTGTGATAACTTGCAATGAGTCTCTTACAGCGCTGGGGAGGAATTTTGGCCCATTCATCTTTGCAAAATTTTTGTCATTGAGCCACATTGAAGGGTTTTCCAGCATGAAGCGTCATGAAGGTAATGGAACAGTATCTCAATAGGATTCAGGTCAGGACCTTGACTACGCCACTCCAAAGTCTTCAGCCATTCAGAGGTGGACTTGCTGGTGTGTTTTGGATCATTGTCCTGCTGCAGAACCCAAGTTGGTTTCAGCTTGAGGTCACCAACAGATGTCCGGACATTCTCCTTCAGCAGAATTCATGCTTCCATTTATCACAGCAAGTCTTCCAGGTCCTGAAGCAGCAAAACAACCCCAGACCATCACACTACCACCAAGCATTTTACTGTTGCTATGATGTTCTTTTTCTGAAAAGCGGCGTTACTTTTACACCAGATGTAATGGGACACACATCTTCCAAAAAGTTCAACTTTTGTCTCGTCAGACCATACAGTATTTTCCCAAAAGTCTTCGGGATCATCAAGATCATCAAAATGTTGTTTTTGTTCAGCAGTGGTTTGGGTCTTGAAACATTTAAGTGTGACAAACAAGCAAAAAATAAGAAACCAGGAAGGGGGCAAATACTTTTTCACACCACTGTATGTTCTAAAGTGCTTGCAGGTGTGAATGATTTAGTAATTTATGTGCCAGTCCTGCGCATGGCAGATGATCAGTCCGTGTTTCTCACTCCGTGTCAGCCGGGATAAGCTCCAGTCCGCAGTGAACCCGAAAAGGATTAAAGGTATAGAGTCTGAATCAATGGAGAACAGATGTTTTACCTGTTGATACCACAGTTGTGCTGTCTTTGCTCCTGCACCCCAAATGTTTGTGAAAAGCTCCAATACTGGCACAGCCTCCCCAATGTGATCTAGCTTGCGCAGGTGACCACTTTCCATAATTTCATCTATTTTGTCGGCCATGCGCTTGCCAATCCCTGGGATAAGACATGCCTCCTGAAACAAAAGAAAAGGAAGAAAGTTACTCCTATGCAATATACTGTAAGACCTAACCAGCAATGGCGTAAGTACCTGAAAGTTGTAAGAAAATGGTAGATAAAAAACAATGTATACAGTATGAGGGAAGTACAGTAAAGTGAAGTAGTGAACAGAGGAGTTTGGGGGAGAGAGTGATAAGTACGTAATGAGGTTATCGTGCTGTTCGTCACGTGACACTAGACCCAGAGGCAGATTTTAGCAATTGTGTCTTCTTCCTCATATTTGTCTGCCTGCCTATCTACCAGATCCAGCTAATTATATGATTCATCTTTAATAATGACATAAAATTCAGTGAGTTCTAAAAAGTTTCATGACTTAAAGAAAATCTATTTCATATTAAAGAACTAAATACAAAATGTGAGTGGTGGTTACGCATTTCTGTATTTGTGATGAAACATTGAACTTGTTCCCAGGTAAGGGTTTCCATCCCACTAACAAACCTATGACTACGACACAATTCTATCCACTGCGTCTGCATTCGATCACCTGATGCGATGTCACCGTCTTGTGATAGCTCTTCAGTGCATTAACAGCTTTGGAGTAGCCCAGCGCCCTCCACTTGTCCCCCTGGTGTGTGTAGGCCTTGGCCAGCAGCTCCAGTTTGTCTGTGATGTGTTTGTTGAAGTTATTACTCTTGGACTGAGAAGACTGCGCACAGACCCACTTCCCCGAGATCGCCGTATGAGTGGCAGTTTCGTGACCAGGATCTAGGCTGGGTCCGGGAGTCTCGTCTTTGGGGTGCTGGCCAGTCATGAGAGCTTCCAGGTGACTCTGAGAGACACCGTCGTCTTCTCCTCGCACATCTCCTTTGCTGTCTTCTCCGCTCTGAAAACAGATGGCAATATAAGGTGACGCTGACATGGTTTCCACTGTTCCTTATGACAGTTCAATGCTTACATCCCAACCTTATTGATCCAAGGCGCATATTTTACATTAGAAAAAGCCAAGGCAAGCACGCCTGACTTAATTCTATTGTATGAATGGAAACAGGTGGATACAAGTTACGTTAATCGTGTACATTCTGTCATCTCGTGGAGGAGCATTTAATTGTTCCCTGGAAATTGTCGGACCAATAAGTAAAATTGGATAATTTCCCACACACACACCTGATGATCTCTCATGGCACACTAATGTGCCGTCACACACTGACACAATTGACCTTGACAATGACAAATTTCATTAATGATATTCAAAATATTATGGCTTTTCTACAAATTAATAGTCACCAACCGTGTCTATTTTCTCTTCTTCCTTGATTTGATCACACTTTACAGCATTTTCAGTCGTGGGTTTGTCATTCAACAAATGGGCATTATTTTCTTGTGGAGTACCAGGATCCCTAAAAATCAAGAAGTAACAACAGCAACAGGCAATCAATCATAGACACACAGTAACACAGAGGGCATCTTAGATGGCTCTCTGCAACACTGACAACTGCTATACCTCAAGTACAAGTGGAGCATCTGCATCATAAGGCTAGGCCTGTCACGATAACTCATTTTGCTGGACGTTAATTGTCTGGCAAATTATTGCCGAAAAACGAGTACACCTTATCAGAAGCAATAAACTTGAATTTCTCAAGATTATTTAACACTGCAATTGGAATGTCAAGAGTTTTTAAATCAAATAAATTAAACAACGTTGTAATGACAACGCTAACGGGGCTAACCAGCCCAGCAGTCAGCTATAAGCTCAGCGCCTGAGTGTAAATCCATGCGGGCCACGTGCGTGTCTCTTGCGATTTTCCCCATTTTTGTAAGTAGCCAGCACGTAGGAGCATGCACATCAGGATGTAACTCCCCCTTAAGGCTAATACATGTAACCTGAGAGGCAAATACATGTAAACCTGAGTTTTTACCACATCAGAAAAACAATGACTACTCATTTACCTCTTTGGTAAAACAATGCTGTAGCTTGATTCATCCAAGAGTTGTTTCTCACTGATACAGCCGCTTAGCCAACTGCATTTCACTAGATGGACTCCAGAGGGCATTACATCCACCTTGAGGAGCCGAAGAGCTCTGTCGCACTCCATGTTGTCATCAACAACAACATGCGTGACACCTGCACACAACGACCTCTCTGTCTGGCCTCCATTCTGCTGAATTTGCCTTTGGAAGATTTGACATCTGGCATTTCCGATTCCAGAAGGTAGGATGTAGATTGAGGTGCTTCTAAATGTATTTCCTAAGAAGAAAGAAAAGGACAGCAAAGCAACATCATCATTAACATCACCAGGCCTTTGTTTATAATGTACTGTACCCATAATATTACTAGTACTACCCTCTTATACGATCCTTTGATTAAATTATATATGCAGCACACAAATAAACTAATACAATACCAACCTGTCACATCAAATTCATCAGGTTTCTTCTTTACAGGAGGAGAATCCTTTTCCTTAGAAACTTGGGCCCTTTTAACTTTGGGGAAAGCTTTCATAATCCCATGACAAGGTTCCATCTTCCAAGTTAAAGGGGCGAGCCAGGGGCCTAGCAAGTGAAGATTAATTACTGAATGATACTTTTACACCAACTGTATATCCCCAACTGCTTTAGCATGTGATGCGTTCCATCCGCCCATCCATCCACTTTCTATGCCACTTGTCCTCACTTGGGATGCGGGGGTATGCTGGAGCCTATCCCAGATGACTTTTGGGCAAGAGGCAGGGTACGCCCTGGACGGGTTGCCAGCCAATCACAGGGCACATAGACAAACAAACATCCACACTCAAATTCATGCCAATGGGTAATTTAGATTCTCCAATTAATGTGATGCTTTCATACTAGAAAACTAGCCGAGTTCAAGTATTCAGCTTTAACCAGTTTTGTTTCAGAATTGTTTGTAAAATTACTCACAAGTACTACTGTACCATACACTGGCAATATTAAGTAACTGAATGGTTGTGAGGTCACTCTGGTCACTCTCAGGCTACCCCACTGGCAGTGACGGATCAGAAATTTTTCATTGGGGTGACCAAGGTTATAAAGGCAATAAATTCATACCTGAATTGTCTAGATGGCCAGTGGGGTGGCCGGAGAGTGGCCACGGGTGGCCACTGCTGTTGGAGCGTCTATTAGAGCAATTACAGTAATAGCTGAGCAGTGTTCCGAGGACATGTTTTCAATGTATAGTTTCTGGATTGTGCTCCGCATCATGGCAGCCAAATCAGCGCAGGGCATAATACGGAAGTGGATGCCGATCGACACACCTGTTTTAACTCTAGACTCCTTGGTTTACATGCCCAATCATGCTGCTACAGAGCGGTTCCATTATTAACAGATTTATGTGAGCTTCAGAATTTATGTCAAAGTCAACATAGTGAGAAAACTTGACCGAAACCGCCCAAAGCTCCTCCACACGGACTGTTGTGTGCTGCAGTGAAATGCGTCCAAGCGGAAACGGCGGTGAGACTGAACTATTGTTCTGCACCATAGAGCCCCGTTTGTCAAGATTGTCCCCCAGCCGTGGGGGTGGTCACCCTCCGGCCTTAGCTTAATTTCAGGTATCAACTTATTGCCACCCCTATATGAGTAATGGTCTCACCTTGGCCACCCCAATGAAGCATTTCACATTCCGCTGTTTGCATATAGGCTGTCATTCGCCCTTTCGTTGATATAATCTGATATAGATAATGAGCAAAGTGCTGTCCTTAAAATATACGTTTGTAGGAACAAATTGTCATTTTTGTAGACAGCAGTAGTTTGCCCATTTTAAAAGTATAACAATCTGCATTGGCCAACAACGTCTACGTTACGGTTACAGACAAAAATCAATCAATCAATCAATCAAAGTTTATTTATATAGCGCTTTACAATAGCCCACGGGCTCCCAAAGTGCTTCACAATAAGACAAAACATAAGAACACAGCATAAAACATAAACACAAAGTAAACACAGAATAAAAACTCTATAAGAAAATGCTTCAGTGCTGCAGAGTGCTAAAAGCCTTTAAAGTACATAAAATGGGAGTCAACAAGAACTAAAAATGCATAAAATACAAGACCGCCCTAGTCGGTGTTGAACGCCTGTCTAAAAAAATGAGTTTTCAATTTCGATTTAAAAAGGCCGACTTCAGTAGTGGTGCGAATGTCAGTGGGCAGTTTGTTCCACAGTCTGGGAGCAGCGACGGAGAAACAGCGTTCGCCCCACTGTTTGTATTTTGCCCGTGGGACTTCTAACAGAAGCTGTCCCGAGGAACGGAGGGCCCTGCCGTGATTACGGATAGTTAAAAGCTCCGACAAGTACGACGGAGCAAGGCCGTTAATGGCATTAAAAACAAATACTAAAATTTTAAAATCGATTCTAAAACGAACTGGAAGCCAGTGGAGTGATGACAGCACCGGGGTGATGTGCTCACGTCTGGGCGTGTTTGTTAAAAACCGGGCAGCAGCATTCTGGACCAACTGCAGACGCGAAATTGAGGTCTGGCTCAGGCCAACGTAAAGTGCGTTGCAGTAGTCCAGTCTTGTGCTGATGAAAGCATGGATCGCTTTCTCAAGATCCTGCTGACCTAAAAAAGGCTTCACTTTAGCCAGAAGACGGAGCTGAAAGAAGCTCGTCCTAATGACAGAGCTAATCTGTTTGTCGAATTTGAGTCCACTATCGAATATGACCCCAAGATTTTTGACATCAGGTTTAAAAAAGGGGGCCAGAGAGACGAAATTCGCTGTAACCAGATAGAGCAGAATCATTTTCGCTGTATTCCTTCATTTTGACATTTGTATAGGCGTGTAACGAAAAAGTAAATATTTTAGCCGCTTTAAATGTTATTTAGCGAAACTTTGTTTCTTACCCGCTTCCAAACGGAACCAAACAAACGCTGTAACAACCGGAAGACCATCTATGCGGAAAAAAAATCACAAACAATTACTTCCGGGTCATTATTTTTCCATTTAGTTTTATTTTCGAAAGATAATTGTTAATACCTTGCATAAGTAAGTCTACTATAATATCCAACCTCGTAGTTAGATAATTTTAAATAATTAAATGTATTTTACGTATGCAGTACAGTTGTACAGAGCAATCTTGCTTAAATCGTGTCAAACATTGTAACGACCTTATGGCAGAGAGGACAGGTCTAGATCATGTTTACGATTCTTTTTTTTCTTTTCGTGTGGTGACAGAGAACATTTTGATGAGTTAAGCGGCGTCAGATAACGTATGTTGGCACTGAGATACAAAAGACACATCTCTACAGGATATGCAACATTTTTTTTTAGAAAAGTAAGAATATAGTTTTCCCGTGCCTATTACAAAAGCGAAGCTTTAAGTAGTTAGTTTTCGGTCCGTTGCCATGGTTACGATTTGATTCCGGAAGTGGCTCTGCACAACACAAATATGTCCGTGCAAAGCTGGGTCGACGTCCTAAAATCATCAAAGAAAACGGCTTTGATTCACGATGGTGAGTACAATGAATTGAAGCTAAGTTTTAGTAGCACTGCATTTGGGATTTATCTTTATTCGTTTGATCAGAGATGTATTGTATGTAACTTACTACCACCGACTCCCAATGTTAGCAGACGTAAATGTGAACAAGGGGGTAACGGGTGGGACACAAACCCCTTTTTGCATATCATACGCTCTCGGTAAGAGAACAAATAAACAAGAACCACTCGAAATATTAAAATGGTTAGACAATACATGACTTTTCTACAGCTGTTTGCTGATGAAAGCAGACAAGTACGTAAGTAAAATACATCAAATGCAATAAAAACAAACAAACACAGTCCCCATGTACTTGTTGTATCATAAATGCTTGTGTATCAGTATTGTGCAATCAGCATAAACGTTAGGTGCATGGTCAAAATGTGCAATTGTTGAATAAATGCAGCACACAAGTTGTAAGCAGGTGTAACACATGCTCACAAATATATACACTGTGTCTACATACATAGCTCACAAATACACAAGACTAACTTTTATAAACATAAATACACAACGTTTGCACACATATATACTATTTGTGAACAAATACTGCACTGTAAGTCTGATGGGTGAAGAAATTAAATGCCAGGTGACTATGCTGATGATTAATGGTACCCAGTGCTAAAATTACCATGCTCATTTGCATCCCACTTTTAATGTTTACCTATTCCAAACCTCAGGAAAACGGAAAGTCCACTACCTCTTTGCGGATGGAAAAGAAATGGCAGAAGAGTATGACTTGAGAACAGATGAACTGCTTGGTAAGTTGTGGGTAATACATTTATTTTGTATATGGTTTATGTTTATGTTTATGGTACTTGTGGTGCTTTGCAGTACGAAAGTGGCGTCACAAAAGCACGCTTGGAGCACAGGGCGGATGGCAGGAAGAAGTCGGAGAGCCACGTGTTGGTCCTGTCACCTGTTTGGATGCTGAGATGATAAAAGAGAACTGTTCCAATGTACGTTTTTTTTTTTGTTGTTTTTTTTAAATATCTCCATGTCTTAGAGTCCAATGCTAATAGTTGGGTACATATAACTTTACTCACACACACACACGCGTACTGTACTATATATGTGTATTATATTTATGCACATTTGCACACACTGATTCTAAAGAGACATTCATTTTGTGTCCACAGCCTGTCTTTCTGCGGAAAGATACAAAGACCAGTTTTCAGTGGAGAATCCGGAACCTTCCCCACCCAAAAGATGTCTTTGATGTTTCAGTGCAGCCATCTGAGAGATGTATTGTCATCAAAACGTCAAATAAAAAGTAATTAGTCACACCTTTTCACTTTACTCATCACTCCAATTGAATTGAAAAGACATGAGCTGCACCAAGGTTGCAATGACGGTGTGTTTCCTATAGATGGCACTGTTTGCTCTACATTTGTCTTCTCTTTATGTACTACCAGGTATTACAAGAAGTTTGCTATTCCTGATCTGGATCGGAGTCAACTGCCGTTGGACAGCTCTGCCTTAAGCTTCACTCATGCCAATAACACTTTAATAGTGAGCGTAAGTGGACACAAAATGCATATTCTTTGTTGTCAGGGAGAGAAGGTGCTTCTGTCTTGAAGGAAGCGGGAGTTTGTAATGATGTAATCTTCCTCTTTCTCTTTGGCCCCCTTTCTGTCTTCTCTTTGGACAAGAAGAGAAGTCTTACTCCGTGTGAGCTGTGATTATGTCTACTGAATTGCTCTCGTTACCTTGGTTTTATACAAAAAGCTGACTTCTTTCTTCAGCTCAGAAGATGGTTGTGCAACAGGTGTCGCTTGCCCCACTATGACTATGTGGCTGGTTTCTATTGCTTCAATTTTATGGTGTTTCTATGGTGTTTCATTCAAAAATGCATAACTATAAAGTGCGGGCAGCACGGTGGCCTTGTCTATACGTGCCCTGCGATTGACTGGCGACGAGTCCAGGGTGTACCCGAAGTCAGCTAGGATAGGCTCCAGCATACCCGCGAGTGAGGATATGCAATACAAGATGGATGGATGGATGGATGGATGGATAACTATAAGGTGCATCTAGAAATGATCATGACAGTTGCATGGAGTTCAAGCGGTTCTTACGTACTGACGTACGTGCTAGCTACGTGCAAAAATGGGGAAAATCGCAAAGCCGCTGACAGTGTGCAAAAATTGGGATGCAAATTATTTTCTTTGTGCACGCAGGAAAACCTTGCACGCAGCCAGGTCACAAGGGCAAGGCAGAGGAGGAGAGTTTGTGTAAAAGTACATTGCCCGGCCACGGCAGCGGCCACGGCAGCGGCTCCTGCAGCGGCGGGCGACTCCTCCAGCTGTACACTCCGGTTCTCCTGGTCACGATAGCCGTACGTGTCGTAGAAAGCCAGTACGCCCATCTTGCAACTGAAATGAGTGGGCTGCATGAGCCTCGTACGACGCCCACACACGTACGTCCCCAGTGAGTGAAATGTACGACAGCCTAGCATGCACGAGTTGCACGTTGCGCTCACAATCTAAAAGCTACCAAGGGAAGGTGAGCGGCAGGCACGTGGGTGTCACGAATCACTTGCTCCATAAGTACGACACACTTGCAACCCCTCTGCAGTGGCGGAGCCAGAGGTGTTTCATTGGGGTGGCCAAGGTGAGACCATTACTCACATGGGGTGGCAATAAGTTAATACCTGAATTGCCTAAATGGCCAGTGGGGTGGCCGCAGCTCCTCCGTGTCTATTAGAGCAATTAATAGCTGACTAGTGTGCCGACGACAAGTTTTCAAGCATAGTTTCTGGGTTCTGCTCACCATCATGGTGCCCAAACCCACGCAGGGCTTAATATGGAACTCTAGACTCATTGGTTTACATGCCCACTCATGCTGCTACAAAGAGCTCCCATTACTAACAGATTTATGTGCCGAATCGCGCTTCAGAATTGAAGTCACAGTCAACATAGTGAGAAAATCTGACCGGAACCGACCAAAGTAATCATGAAAAACTGACCTACCGCTTGCAGTTCATGCAAAACACGCTGTTATTGACAGCTCCTCCACAAAATAGGCAGCTCTCTTCTGTTGTGTGCTGCAGTGAAATGCGTCCAAGTGGAAACGGTGGTTAGGCTGAACTCATGTTCGTCACCACAGAGCCGCGTGTGTCAAAATTGTCCCTCAGCCGTGGGGATGGCCACTGGGGTGGCGGGAGAGTGACCAAGGGTGGCCACCCCGCAGCTCCGCCACTGCCCCTCTGATACCTCACTTCCTCTACGTGCTGGCCACAGCCAACAAATTTCCCCAAAATTGTGCAGCCTGTGCCTTTGGAAAGACGTACGTCGGGACGTAAGGCCCGCTTTAGTTTTATTTAGAACAATGACGAAGGCCACAATGTGCCATGTGTCTTCATGTTCTTTGCCAATGAATCCATGAATCCAAGGATTAATTAAAATTGTTACAATGTTCACTTTTTTTTTCAGTCATTTGAATACTAGACAGAAAGTAATAATATTGTTGTCATTATGTTAAAATTGAACCTCTTAAGGACGCTTTAAACTGGTTTTAAGATAGAGTGGATTGTTCCAGTCGTGCTAGTATTCATTTTCTGTTCAAGAATGTAAGATTTGATCGTTTCAAATTAAAATATGTCTGATTTAATTTTCATTTCTGTAGAAACAGGTCTGAATTATGTAGGTTGAAATATGTTGGCATCTACTACAACTGGTGGCATAAAAAAAATAGCAGCACAAGGATTATAAAGGGATCCTTAGAAAATGTTTTCTCCTGTCAGGGATCCGTAGTCCCAATAAGATTGATAACCCCTGGATTAGAGCAGCCAGTAATGCGCAAGACAAAATCTGTTACAGAAAATGTTTTAACTCCCCGCACCCCTAGTGCACCTTGAAAGGATGCCAACGCGTGACCTGTCTGCTGTAATGAACACTCAGGCGACAATTTGATTCTTTTATCTCGATTGTCTACCTTTGCATGCATTTCAGTTTCTCTGCTGTTGTGTGACTGTTAACTTGCTAAATATTGTTAACATTTTATAGGCTCATTTTCTTAGTTTATGTTGAGGTTGTGTCATACAACGGAGTATTAGGGCCACATTGGAAAAAAAGATAAGCTGAGATTTCCAGAAGGAAGTCATAATCTGATCAGAATGAAGTCGTAAATTTACGAGAAAAAAAGGTGTAGATTTATGAGAGTAAAAGTCGTAAATTTACCAGAATAAAGTCATAAAATTACAAGAATAAAGTTGGAAATTTACGAGAAAAAAAGTTGTAAAATTACGAGAATAAAGTTGTACATTTACAAGAAGAAAGGTCGTACATTTATGAGAAAAAAGTTGTAAATTTACCAGAATAAAGTCGTAAATTTAAGAGAAAAAAGTTGTAAATTTACCAGAATAAAGTTGTAAATTTAAGAGAAAAAAAATTGTAAATTTACCAGAATAAAGTTGTAAATTTAAGGGAAAAGGAAGCTGGGATGTACTGTCCTAAATGACATCTTAAGTTATATGAAGGCATCTTTGTGTTGTTTTGGAGAAACAACAGTAGAAATTTGACTCAACTCTTATTGGATGACAAGAAAAGAACTAGGCTGAAGTTGGTTATTCTTTTGTCTCTTTTTAGTACAAGAAACCCAAAGAGATTTTAACCCTTGAGCAGAATCTGATGAAGGAGCTGAAGAAGTTGAAGGGAACTGGCGAAGGGGACGTTGACTGCAAAACTCAGTGAATCCTGACTTGGGGGCGGGGCCTGAGAGTACATCTGATCTGCATGTCAAGAAGGATCTCCTACACTCTTGATCAAAATTTTAAGACAAATTGCCTTAATAATATTTTGTCTTAATAAAAACTGAAGAATTGAAAATGGTAGTACTTGATGACAACGCATTCACCCATTCACTTAAACTACACTGACCAAAATACACTCATCAACATTTTAAGAGTTGAACAATTGCAAGAATGTGCTTTTTGCACTGTTGGATCTTAGGAGGATCTTAGTAGAGCTTGAAAATGCAAAAAGAAAAAATGGGAGTGACACAAAAAATGTGTAGAGTAACCAATTTATTGCAAAGAAGCATTAAAGTGAAATAAGCTCTTCATCAGATGATCAAAAGTTTAAGACCATAGCTAAAATAAATAAATAAATAAAAAGGAGTGAGTAATGAGTAGCTGCGTCATTCTTGTTAATCACCTAAAAAATGGGTTTGCTTTGATGCCATGCTCGATGCCAGTGTTTCCAGGAGGCTAGTGGGATTGTTGCTTCAGGTGGTGAAGATGGCTTCACGGAGGGCATCCACCGTCTGGAACTCATGTCTATTTTTGTAAATCCATCCCCAAATGAAGTGCAACGTTGTCCTGTTGAAAAAGCCAATCATTACCACACAGACGAGGGCCTTCAGTCATGAGGGATGCCCCCTGCAACATCTCCACACAGCCGGCTACCGTTTGACGCCCCCGCGCAACCTGAAGCTCCATTGTTCCATTGAAGGATCGTGATGGTGAAAACATCTCAGGTGGGATGTCCTCGTCGTGCCAGTCACGTTGGAAGCCATCAGGACCGTCAAGGGAGAATAAAACTTTCCTCCACCTTTCAATGTCCCATGTTTGGAGCTCTCCTGCAAATTCCAAACAGGCAATTTTGTGGCATTAAAAAAACGAGGCCTTTGAAGATGTTTTTTGTTCGTAAAACCTTCTCTGGCAGATGGCGTCTGATGGTTATTGGACTGCACTCGGCACCAGTAACAACCTTTATTTGGGCCAAGGATGGTCCCGTGTCTTGATGGACAGCCAGGGCCGGTGACATTTTTTTTTTCAACCACATGACTTTTTTGTTCCATGAGCCTCAGGATGTGTGAAGAAGTTTCAAATGACTGTCTTACTCCGTCCAAGCTCAGCAGCAATGGTGCTCTGCGAGAGGGAGGCCTTGCTTATGCGGCTCAACAATCCCACCGCCTTCAAAGAGAGAAAGCTCTGTTGCCTTTCAAGCGATCGTGACATGTGAATACACACATTCAGTCTACATTTTTGTCAACATTTTGGCTTTTAAAGGCTGTGCTCTTACACTTTTAATCAACTGACAGAACCTCCTTAAGATCCAACAGTGCAAAACATAAATTCTTGCAATTTTTCAACTCTTCAAATCTCGTCAAATGTTAATGAGTGTATTCCGGCCACTGTAGTTTAAGTCAGTGGGTGAAGGTTGTCATCAAGCACATTTCAGTTCTTCAGTTTTTATGAAAACTCTCCCGATGTTTAGTTTGAATAAAGATACTTTGTACAGTTTTTTCTGTCTGGATTTTCCCCCCCAGTGAAATAATTTTGTAAAAAGTGTAAAATGCTGATTTTTGCGTCAGAACAGTGTGTAGTCGGACCTCATGATACATGCTTTCTGCACTCGTCACTGTGCTTCTTGCCCAGCCTCCCTTCATTGATGTCCTTGTAAAGCACTCAAAACACACAATGCCCCATCCCTGTTCGTTCCGGGGTCACTGTTAGGAGCACGTCCCATTTGTGTTAACTGAATACCTTCATGTTCCTTGCGTGTCGCGGGCCACCCTGAAAGCCATTAGTGAAATTTTGGTGCTCAAACTGTTCCCCCGAGGCTTCATGAGGCTCGGCTTTGTGGTAAACATCATTGATGCAAATTTGGATTCTATGAGACTTAGTTCCAAATAGATGTCACACTATTGTTAACATCACACAAATATTTTGCCACAATTTCTGTCAGTGGCGTTCTGACGAGCAATTCGTGTGGTATCCAACGAGGAGTAATGCACTTTAATTTGGTGGGGAAACCCATTTTTCAGGTTATATAACCAACCTTTTTGATGCTCGATTTATGAATTGTACGACTAAGCCGTAACCACAACTGCTTTGAAATTAAAGCATAACTCTAGCAAAATAGTGTTCTCTACACAGCAAATTTGCTGTATGTCTGTTGTATTTTTGTGAAGGACTTCTATTGTTTTGTTCAAACTAAAACAATCCATGTGTTATTTTCGATACCGCGTGTCCTCATTAGGGTCACAGGTGAGCTGGAGCCTATCCCAGCTGCAGGGTACATACGCTCTGTACTGGTCACCAGTCAATCACACAACCATTTACACATATGGACACTTGGGGGTGTCCAAATTGCGGCCCGGCGGTCATTTGGTGTTTGCTGTTTTTTTTTTGTTGCCCCACAGCACATTAAAAAAATAGAATTGAACAGAAAAAATATATTTTACGACGCTCACCCTAACCCATAAAGTTGTGCTAAAGAAAAAAAATACATATTTTTTAAAGTCGTAAAAATTCTGAAAAACAAAACTAAGTTGTAATTTTTGTAAAATTAGGTTGGGGAAAAAGTTATAATATTTTGGGAATAATGTCATGATGTTATGAGAAGAAAATTTACAAAGATTATTTGAGATGAAAGTTGAACTATTTGGAAAATGAAAACGACAGCAAAAAAGGAAAAAAGAGCAAAGGTTAAACTAATAATAATGTGCTGTTTTCACTTACAGTAAATCACAAAGCTAAGATGCAGTTTTTTTTCCTTGAAATATATAAAACTTCTTAGCATGTCTACACGTGCTGATTTCCAGACTATCAAAGCGGCCCTTGCATCTTTTTGTTTTCCGGTACCCTGCCATCGGTGGAAAAAGTTTGGACACCCCTGATTTGGCGTCTCCGGTCTCCTAACATGCGTTTTCGCCACACACACACCTAGAATGCCACACACTGGTTCTCTAACAACGATTCAAACCCTCATTAAACATTTGAAAAAACGCGTTTTGAAAATAACACAGTATACCCTAAACCAAATTCCAAATTTGTGGATGAACAAGAATGCTTTGCAATGTGACAGTCATGCTGCTAAAAGAAAATAAGAAAAGCCTCATCCAGTCATGAATGCACTGCAGCGCTTTACTTTCAAGTCCTCGTGTGCCCTCATGCAGCTACACGAGCATTCACTCCAGGAAGTGTAGTGCTTTGAGAAATACCTCTTGCGTCTATCTTAGGGGACAAGATTATCCAGAAACTAAGTCTAAATAAACTCTCCAACTGGAGCACCGTCCCCCTAAATATCTGGAATAAAACAGCAAATCACAGAAACACACAATTTGGAGAAACAAGATTTTAGGTTATAGATACTTACAGCTAAGATCCTACTTTGAAAAACCCATTCAAATCACTGGGGGAGTACGAGCAAGCCTCGTAAACATTTTTGTTGATGTTATTCATGGAAAAACAATAAAAAAATGATTTGTAGAATTTATTCTTCCCTACAAGAAGAGAAAGGCCTCGTGACAATATAAGTAAAAAATAAAATGAACTGAGGAAGGTTGGACTAACATATGAAAAAGACAATATACTACATCTGGTTCCCTATGGGGGAGAGAATTTATATGAAAGAACAACCTGAGGTCTTCATCAGCCCCAGAATGAAGCAGCTCCAAGCTGACAAACCAGAGGGCGGGCGTTCAGCAGGCCATTGTCATATTTTCTGGAGCTGTCCCATCATTGTTACGTATTGGACAGGTGTTATTTCTGCAATCAAACAAATCATCAGAAGAGAGATAAACCCTACTTGGGAAACGTACCAGAGGAAGTTAGAAGAGGGGATATTTATTGCAGATATTATTGGCTGATAGTAAGAAAGCAATAACTAAAAAATGCTTGTCAAAAGAACCACCAACAATCGGTGAACGGGACAACATCATTCAGGACATTTACATTATGGAACAAAAGGCATTTTTGCTGAGCTACACCACAGATAAGGTGAAAAAATCGTGGAAATCCTATGATGAGGTCAAATGAGCAAGTTGTTCTTAATGCGGGGCATTGATACGTTCCTGCCACGAGCACAGAACGGACTACTATGGACTCAGAAATCAACACTCATTGGTGAAGGTTTAATGGCATTGAATGCCCCTTCATTATATATTACGGATCGAGGTCAACCTGGCCTGAGATCTGGCTGTTGGCTGACTGCCTCTCCAAAAGTTTTTGTATGACTGCTTTTGAAAAAAGTTGAATATGAGAGAATATGTTCGCTTTTCCCTCTCAGACAAATGTCCTCCCCTTCGAAGGCAGTAACACTGCGCCAGTTAGCTTAAGAGCTTCGTCTGGTTGTGCGGCCTTCAAACGTCACCTGAAGAAGTGGCGTATGTCCAAGCAGGTGTGTGAGCATGATGATGGCCAGGTGTAGCGTACCGTCCATGACAACCGGCAATGTATTCCAGTGTACTTACAGTGTGTATTCTGTAAGTGTCTCGTGTTGGGAGGGTCATGTGTGATATCATTGAATTTCAAGTTTTTATTATGTGTTCTATTATGTTTGCAGTGTCTTCATGCGTTTTAACTGTGTCTTAATGTGCTAAACATCAACCTGTCCAGGGACAACAGATGGAAATTAGCCTTAGGCTGGATCTGACATATTCACATATGGTGTATATGTTCATGAATATGTACTGTCCCCATCTTCAATACATAAATCAAATAAAACAAACTGATTCTTTACAGATTTTGCCACTTTTTCCTGTCTATAAAGCAAAAACACTTTGTTCCTTGTGTTTACTACTACATCTTGCAGCCATCCTGCTCCACTGTTTGACTGTCATTGACAGTTGCATAATAGACAGGCATCCTTACAGCGATGCGGTATTTTGATCATTGTTTGGGCTGTGAAGATGTGCTTTCCCAACAAATTGGCCATCCAACTCATGCACGACGGGAGCAGCCGGGTCTGGGTGTTGGGGGGCTTCTTCCTCCCCTGTCGTTTGGCCTCTGACGGTCATGCTCAACTGCTTCTGGGAAGAGGGCTCCTTTTTCTGCCTCCTTTTCACTCCCGAATGCCTCTTCCCAGCCATTCCCCCTCTTTCAGTCCATGCCACATTTCGCCACACAGGCCCTGATGCTTTTTCTGCACCCGCCCTCCCCTTCAACCCCTCCCTGTGTGACTGGCTTCTTTTTGATAACTGACCCCTCCTTGTGTTATTATTCCAAGCCGCTATTGTATAACATGCCCTTTTATATGAGCTTCCACAAAGGCCCATTTGATCAGAGGGTTACGGTGTGCGATCGTGAGAAATGCAACTACATGGTGGTAACCTTTGTTTGGGCCAAAATGGTGGGCTGACCTCATCGCTTTTAATGCGTAGCTGCAGCCATTCAGGCCCAAGTCTCACTTGCTGAGCACATTGAATTCTGTGGCCTGTCACAGATATTGCCCTTCAGTTATCTGGGTCTCCGACTCCAAGAGGGGGGGGAAAAAAAACTGTTTTGGGGGGCAAACGGCATTTTGTATGCTGGCATCCGATTCCAAAACAACATGACAGAATGGAGTCTTTAGTGGTTTTAATATACGCTCTACAATAAATATCCATTTGATGTCATTTACATATCTTACAGTCAAATATATTCATACATGTAAAAATGCTTATAAAAATGCCTCCTCGAGGGATTTACAATATCAAGCCAAACTCTGATGCTTTAACACCCCCCCACCAGAAACCCCCCCCCAAAAAAACAGATAGCTGCCGTGTCTAGCTCCATCGTACTTTATACATTCTTTAGAAATCAATGAATCAAATTTCCCACTAATTGAATGAATTGAGTGAATTGGGAAATAGTGTAACTATGAGATTAGACATAAAACACAAAAGTGGTCCACAAGGAGAGACACACATGTTTCTTCCCCCTCTCATGTCATGGTTTCAGCTCTCAGCGGCCCCCGGAGCGCTGCTGATGGGAATGTTTAGTCCTCTTGCTTAGGGGAAGAACGGAGAGAGGAAGAGCGTCAAATGGCCTTCTCTCACTCAACAAGTGCCCCCTAGGTAGCCGCTTCATGAAGTGGGCTTCTCTCTGGTGCTGCTTGGTCTTCGAGGCCTTCCTCGGGCGGCCCTTGCGTGTGAAAGCCATGTACCAGCCCTCGTATTTGGCGTTCTGGAGCGCCGTGTAGTTATTTTCCAGAACAATCTCAGTGAAGATGCAGTCTTTGCCTCTTCCCTTCCTCTGGGGAAAAAAAGAGACAAGTGATTGCATTTTGGACGCCCACAAAGTGGAACATTCTTTCATCACGCAACTGAAATATTGTACAGTAGATCCCTGCTCAGATTTGTTTGTTGTCTTAAATGAATTCATTACCACATGATGTGTATTGTGTAAAATGAATTACTAATGTAAAACATGCATGATATCAAATGTTTTTATTATTCAAATGGATTTATTTCAATTGTCAAGGAACAGCTACAAAAATATATTACAAACAATCTCAATAGACAAGGTCAAATCGCCGCATGCACATTTCCTACAATTTACAATCAAACAACACAACGCCAACAAAACATAAAGGAAAAAGTGCAAAACAAAAAGAAAAAGCAGCATCCAGGTAAAGATTGCCATTCAAAGGCGCCTCCTCCGTGTGCTGCGTGTGTTGAACCGCCCCAACGGCGTCACACTTTAACAGAGAAAAAGATGAGGAAAAAAACAAATCGGCTCTCAATTGCCTCCTGACGACACCAGCCGGCTCCTGTTGTTTCATTTCATTTCTTAGAGCCGATTCGTTGCCGACCGACACGTGACTGATTTGCACGCCCAAACGCAAACCAGCAGGAGGCCATCAAACCAAACCTCCCTCACTCACAGTGCAACCAACGCACGTATATGAAGAAACGCTTAGGCGCTAATTTACGTGCAAAACAATACTATTGTACACTCATTGGTCACCTACAAGGCATGTTGGGTGACTTCCTGTTCCAGCTGCTGTTGGTTTGTCATGTGTGAGTAAGCGTGTAAATATTCGCTGCGTGTACATAACATCTCCTCAAGCAAGTTGCAGTTTGCCTTTGACATCTTAACGTGCAACTCCAGCTTCACCAATGAGATGGATTTCCTACCAATAAACGACTTCATTAATTATTCAAATTATAAGCACAAAATAGCCAGTTTTTTGCCTAAATCAAGCGTAAAAATGGCTTAATCAATTAAAATACGAATAGAAGACATTCAGGAGATGCATTCAAAGATGCAATGTAGTATTGTACACTGGCCAGTAGGTGTCAGTAATTTCACTGTAACCTTCTCTGAGACACACAAGTATCAGACTTGATTGCCGGAACAACAGGCTTTTATTGCAGGTTTGAATGATCTCACAACGGACACAGTAATAATAGCATAATAATCCCAATAATAACTAGAAAAGCACTCGCAGAGCACAGACCTGCACCAAGCGCCATAGTTCCCCCCATATTGGGATTTACAGCATTAATATTCTACATGTCCTACATGTATTTTATCTACATATTTACATTCCTTGACCATGAAAACACACCATTAGCATTTGGATTCATAATGATATCAATGTTAGTTCAGTAGTTGTTGCATTTTCCGTAATGGTGGTTTTGTGCTGGATCTGGATCTAGCTCCATATCTTTGGAAGATATAACAAATCCAGATGCCACAGTGTCTTGGCTATATGTAACGGTGCTTGTTGCATGTTTGTAGCTTCATTTGTTCTCTTCCTAGGATGACAATTCCCCATTTTTTTTCATATTCTGGATCACGGTATGCGGAATGATTCCATCATCTGGATCAGTCTTTGATATTTTGTACAACCTGTTGGAAACTTGTCCTGTATTATGACATCATTGCAGCTGCTGGAAATGTGAATTCCTCTTGGAGATCTATCTATCTATCTATCTATCTATCTATCTATCTATCTATCTATCTATTACTGGTAATTCATAATGTTTGCATGTTGACGCCGACAATATTTCATTTCATCACACTTTGTCATGTACATGCAGAAAGCAGCATGATTTATGAATTCCTATATTTTGGAAAAACCGTGATGGATTGAAGCCGCAAAATTCAAACAGTGAAGTGGCGACGGACGACTGTATGCGTTAACTTTGAAAAGCATGACAAACAGTAAGAGACAGTACTGGACTTTTTTAAAACTACCTAGGCCAGGAGTGTCCAAACTTTTTCCATACAGAAAAATTTAAGGATGCAGGAGCGCCACTTTGATACATTTTGCACATTAAAAGCTGCTAAAAGAACTTGAGTGCAGTTCAATATGCTATCTTATCTCTGTGTTGTAGGTGACAAAACAAATGATTAGAATACAATACATCCCCACATTTAGTGGTGGTTACATTCCACGACCACCAGCGAATGGCGAACAACCAAAGTGTAATTGACGGCAATAAAAATGTCTATTTTTCACACATGGCTCGCCATCAACCCCCCCTTCTCAATGTTGATGTTCTCCTTCGATTTCAGATCAACATTTGCAATAATGTTGTAATTATTAGATTAGATTTAGAACTCCAGAACCCTCCCCAACTCTCTTCAATTGCTATTTATCAATCGAGACAGAATCCACGTATAAGCTGTAAATATGTGTCACGTATTTAACACATTTCGGTATCAAATACTCATCGCTAAGGAAGGACTGAGGCTCCACAATGCTTGCCTGTTGTAATTCCAATAATAATGCGAGTTTTGAGGCCGGATTGACTGTTTGAGCCAAAGAAACTTTTGCATCTCAGCACAAGGATGTGTTCAAGGATCAGCAAACAGAGTGTGAAATCTCAACGCTTCACGTAAAAACATTATCAGTGAAGCAAAAAGACATAAACATAAAGTTATGGGTTCTCTAACAGTGTACATGTATGATGTACATTTCATATTTAGGAATGATTACTGACTAATGGCAAATGAGATGTGTTTTCTGCGGAAAAAAACAGCCTATTTTTTAACAAAAAAACAAAAAATATATTTTTTTGAGCAAACAACCGCAAATTTGCAGGACCGTGAATGTGTGGGTATCCCCTGTATATACAGTAATAGTATATCCCATTCATTATACATACTGTATATTTTATTTTTAGGGCCAATAAAGTCCGAACATTTGGACACCCCTGACCAACACTGTTCCACATGTTCCACCACAGTAACGGCCTTCTCACCGGGCTCTATAAACAAGCTGAAAAACAGCTGCAGTACATCCACAATGCTGCTGCTCGAGTGCTGACTAGAACCTGCAAATATGAGCACATTAGTCCAGTACTCAGGTCTCTGCACTGGCTTCCTGTCGCACAGAGAATAGACTTTAAAACAGTCTTTCCATGGTCTTGATGGCCAAAGTACATCTCTGACATGTTAGAGCCACATGAACCACCTCAGGCTCTGAGAAGCTCAGGGAGGGGGTCTCCTGCGGGTGCCCCGAGTCAGGACTAAACACGGTGAGGCTGCGTTTCAGTTTTATGCTGCAAAAATCTGGAACAGTCTTCCAGAAAATGTGAGACAATCCTCATCTTTGGCAACGTTCAAATCCAGGCTTCTATTCAACTGTGCATATCACAACTTAAACAGTTTTAGCTGGATTCAGTTTTAATTTTTTGTTTTTGTTTTATGGAAAGATTTTATGAAGTGATTTTGCCCTTTTTTCTGTAAAGCACTATGTATGACCTTGTGTATGAATTGTGCTCTAGAAATAAACTTGCCTAATAATAATAATAAAAAACAAAGTCAGAGTTACCTTTCCAATCAGCTTCCCCCTCTTGTTCATGCATATGTAGTATCCCGTCTTCACTCCTCTGATGCGAACACGACTCCCAAAAGAGTCCGTCTCCACCTCCAGTTTAGCTGCGCAGGCAAACACAAATGAAAGTAAAAGTGAGAAGAGGTGGTGCAAACCATCATTTTGTGATATTGCCGTGAAGACGACCTTCGCTCGTCTTTCTGTCAATGGGCTCTGAGTGTAGAGCAGAATTCACTAGAGATCTGAAAGCATCCTGTCCGGTGAACCAGAATTGCGAGGCTGACATACGTGCTCATCTCCTGAGCCTTTTGTGATCCAGAGGATATAAAAATAAGCAAAGTCTTCAAAAAGTCTGCGCTGATGTTGCTGTGATGCGCTTCAAAAAAGAGAGAAAGAAGTCGGCAGATTTGGGCCACATACAAGAGTGACACCCACTTAGCAGGCGTGCGTGTGTGAGAAATCCACAAGACAAAAGACTGCATGAAAGAGGAAAGGAAGTGTGAGGACGCCCGCCTCACCTCTCATATTCCTCAGAGTCCTGAAGTAATGCAAGGAACATTCCTTCCATAATGAGCCTCCTAAAGGCAGATATTGAAGGAATGGAAGGCAAGGGTGGAAAGGCGGCTGCAGACGGGTCAGGACTTTGGCAATCTATCTCTTGCCACAAAGCCCAGAAATAGCCTGCCTTGAAAGTAGGTGTCAATGACTTGATCCATTTGTGGAACGCCAGCACACAAAATAACTCATAAAGGATGTTGACACCTCACTTTAAGCTTCTGTTGTTTTGCAATCGTGTCAAATGTTGTTCCACAGGCGGCCAAAAACAACAGAAATGAAACGGCTTCCTTGACATTCCACCACTCGGTGTGTGGGATGGACCAGGTTCCTATTTTATTGGTGTAGTTTAACATGTCCATATTAAAATCTATACAGTCATTAATAAAACAATTTGTTACAAATAGGAATGTCCATTATGTACAATCAATATTATGCGCACTAACCAAGACTATGTCCTATATGTATGCTAATATACCTCACAATATGCACTCATTGGAGATTCCTCCATCTTCTATATCTGCAGTGGTGTGAAAAAATGTTTTTTGCATGTTTGTCACACTTAAATGTTTCAGATCATCAAACAAATTCATGTTCATGACTCCCCCATACGAAAGACACTGGGCAAAAACAGCCTTCATGGCAGAGTTCCAAGGCCAAAACCACTGCTGAACAAAAATAACATTAATGCTTGTCACCATTTTGCCAGAAAACATCTTGATGATCCTCAAGACCTTTGGGAAAATACTCTGTGGTCTGATGAGACAAAAGTTTAACTTTTTGTAAGGTGTGTGTCCCATTACATCTGGCGTAAAAGTAACGCTGCATTTCAGAAAAAGCATATCATAGCAACAGTAAAATGTGGTGGTGTTAGTGTGATGGTCTGGGGTTGTTTTGCTGCTTCAGGACCTGGAAGACTTGCTGTGATAAATGGAAGCATGAATTCTGCTGAAGGAAAATGTCAGGCCATCTGTCGGTGACCTCAAACTGAAACCAACTTGGGTTCTGCAGCAGGACAATGATCTAAAACACACCAGCAAGTCCACCTCGGAATGGCTGAAGACTTTGGAGTGGCCTAGTCAAGGTCCTGACCTGAATCCTATTGAGATGCTGTAGCATGACTTTAAAAAGGCGCTTCATGCAGGAAAACCATCCAATGTGGCTGAATGACAACAATTCTGCAAAGATGAGTGGGCCAAAATTCCTCCCCAGTGCTGTAAGAGACTCATTGCAAGTTATCACAAACGCTTGATTGCAGTTGTTGCTGCTAAGGGTGGCCCAACCAGTTATTAGGTTTAGGGGGGCGTCACTTTTTTCACACAGGGACATGTAGCTTTGGATTTTTTTTCTCCCTTAATAATAAAAAGTTTCATACTGATTATTATATATGATTATTATGTATTATGTTTGTGGAAAAACCTTATCCCTCTATGTACGTATATGTACCCACACTGACCACAATGATAGGTATACCTGCATGTAATGAATATATTCCTATAAATACAACAATGTTCACTTGTGATTATTTCTGTAAATTTAGTATTTATGATTGTCTCCTTTCTCATCTAACGGAATGAGGTCCACAAGCCCCACTCAGCATCACGCCAGGCAAGTGTACACCATTGCAGGTTGTGACAAAGAATAAGACGTTGGTCATTTCACCCTACAATGTTGTCATTTGACAGCTCTTGGTCAGTCAGTTCATGTAACACGATCCAAATAGAAACAGACATTCCCCTGCGTATACATGGACATTTAATTCGGTTTCCATATTCATTGGATGTTGTTTTTTTCTAAATTCTGGATCGATATGTAGTGCTGTCATTTACCGTGGGCCGCCCCGTCGTCTCCATTGGCGTTGACCCTCTTGTTGGACAGCACCTGGACGTGTTTCCCGCTGGTTCGGCTGTACAGTTGGTAAGTTCGAGTCAGCCGGCGGCTCATGCGGTCTGACAGCCGACTCTGCTCGGTGACATGTTGCTTGAAATTAGGAGGAGACTGCACTGTGTTCTGCAGGACAACAGCAAACATACGCATTGATTTCACTCCTAAAGAATTGCCACAACCCATGAGAACCGTGCCTTTATCATTCATTCTATTCAATTGATGTGTCATTATTTGACAGTGGTGTTTGTCAATTTTAGGGATGCTTTAAAGGACCCACGGGGAGGACAATTCCCCTGCTTGTTATTTGCCTTAACCACCAGTGATCTTTCACCCCCTTCTTGACTTTTCTCCCCCTTCAATGCAGTAGTGCACATATGTTTTAACAATCACCTGTCAAAGCCAGATCTTGCCACTTTTCAAGATGTTTGAATTTTTGCCAATCGCCATAGCCCCCCTAATAAAATGTCTTCATTATTATTATTGCAGCCCACTGCAGATGTACAGACATGCAATTTGTGCAATGTCCAATTATCATACCTGATCATGGCTGTTTGATATTACTCAGTTCACCGTATTTTTTAAAATCTGGGGTGTGCAAACTTTTTCCATACAGAAAATCTGAAGAATGTGGGGGTCACTTTTTGGACATTAAAGACGTTAAAACTAATCCAGTGGAGGTCAATATATGCTAAACCGTCTGAAGAAAACATCTTAGCTTTGGGTTATAGGTGGCAATAAGTGTACAATTTAATAATATATCTCATTAACACTAATTTTATTTTTAAAATATGCCGATAAAAAGCAGCTGTAAGCTGACAATGGACTTTGTATACCGGCCGCACTTTGTATACCCTTGCTTTAATTAAAGTAAATAGATTTATTGAAGAGCAAATTTACAAAGTTACCTGTGCGTAAAAGCAAAGTGCTGTGAACTGGAGTAACCTGTGGCAGAAAAAGAATAAATATATCAAAAATAAAATATGAATGAAAACATATATGTATATAATAAATATCAAATAAGTTTTAATACTAAATTAAATAACTCACATATTTATTAAAGTGTTTTTTTTTTTTTACTTACAGATAACCTAACCTCGATGTTCTCAGCCTCATCTTGTAATAATTCAAATATTGATTCATGAATACTCCGCTGATTCGCTGCTGGGAGGTCTCAGAAATTCAAATGAAGTTCTCCCTGCTGCAGCATCAAAGTTTAGGAGTAATTTAAGGGGTCCATAGACGCTCAGTGTCCCTTGCGGGTGAAGGCTGCGATCTCCATCTCATTCAAATCTGGCCAAATGTTTTCATTGTAACAATCCAAAGGGAAAATCCGTGCAAAGCGTTGCTGCTGACACGAAACTCTGTTCAAAAAGCATCTCAGTGGTAGTTGTGCAGAGTGGAACGTTTACGCGCGGAACTTTGCGCACCAGCGATACGCACAGTATCTAACAAACAGGGCGAGCCAAATCCACGAAAGTGACCACACCGATTCCTTGTAAAGATGCAAAGACCTCCTTGTACGCTGTTCAGATCGTAAAAGCCGAAAGTCGGTCTCCTCCTGCGTGCGTCCACGCCAGTCCAGCAGCAGCATCAGCGCCCATCCAACATTTAAATAGCGAAACTTGCGTGAAAGTCAACATCCTCGGCGAGAGCAGGCGTGGCCTTCAAGCTGGAGCGCATTTGAAACCGAATACTTGTTGAAACTCTTTACATGCCTTTATTACAGGGAGTGAGATGCACGTCCAGTAGCATCGAGAGACGCTGGAGCTTATTTGTGGCAAAACATGCACACACATCAAGAAGTGCTCTCGTTTGCGTGTTTTTGCACAGCATAAACCATGTCAACGACAACTGAGCATATCTTCATCCATGTCAAATCACGTTGAATTGTGTGTTTTTTTTGTTCTGTCAGCACATGGAAAACTTTGCTGGCATGTACTTAAGAACATATCCAGTTACATTAGAACATATTCCCCGGCTGCAGGTTAGAGGTGCGTTTCTGCTCCCACGGGGAAGACCTTGATGTACGTTTTCATCTGACATATGTAAGTAATATGTATTCCATGTGAACACTAAATGCTTTTCACATAGCATAGCTGTAGATGCAAACCAATCATTCCTTTCAGCTTAACCCAAGTGTGCACACAAGGTTCATACTGTCAGTTGTGCAATTCCACAATGAGGGATGAGTTATACACAATTGTGCAAACATATGAACACATTGCAATGATGCCTGAAAAGATGATCTTTTGCTTTATTTGGGCATGCTTAACAAGTCACATGATTACATTTACCACCATGTGGGCTCACAAATATTTACTCGCAATACCCATGCCAAAAAAAACAACCATATATCCCTGCCGCAAGGCATGCTGGGTAGCTTGTGGTACTCTTTCTCCCAACATTTTGCCGCGTTTGTCACATTTTTGCATTGGCATTTGGAAATAACAGTTTGAAGTTACGTGTTGTGTTAATTGCTTAGTGGTTGATTTATGTGACGCGTTAACTTGCTGTGGATGTGTTGCATTTTCATTTCGTTGCACCGTGAGCGAGCATGTCGCCCTGCTTGATGCCACCTATACTGTATATAGACGGCCCCTCCGGCAGATTTTAAACCCAACATGGCCTGCGAGTCAAAAAGTTTGCCCACCCCTACCGTAGGGGGTGCGTGAATTATAATGACTGACTACGTTAGCGCAGAACACTGAGATTTACGTAATGTGATGGAACGCCTCATGTGAACTGCCACACAGTGCAGAATGAAGCTGTTGATTGTTGTGTGTGTCAGATGACCAAATAAGTTTGATGCTGATGTTGTGCATTAAACATCTTTCATCTTGAAGGCTTTTTCAAGATGACTGATAGTGTGTGCTAAATGAGAGCAAATAAATTCACCAAACAGAAGACAAACCTGCCAGGAGATACGGTATCTAAACCCCGTAAGCCTCTCTGTTTGAAGTTAGTCGGCCGTGTGTGCAGCTGAAAAATAAGACGTGATTTTTTAAAATAATGTCATAATGTATAATAAATGTAATAACATATCAAAGGTGTTTGATTGTGTGGTTTATGTTGTTTAAGTGTGCAGGAGTAGAGGGTGCATGGCTGATGGATGTCTGATGCGGTACGCGACTGTGAACAGTTTGGGAACCCCTGCTGTAAGGTGTGGGAAGAAGCAGTTGATTTAATCCTACCCCTTCTCCATGTCTACGACTGATAGGTCGTGTTTTACATGTTGTCACTTATTTGTGTGTTTAAAAAGTTGGTTCAGGTCACGTGTTTAAGTGTGAAAAGAATGGAGGCTATGTTTACGTTGCGGCTGGTGGATACGCCAGGAGTTTGGTTGGTTTAACAGGGTTTAATTAAGGAACTGGGGCCGCACAACAAAGAGTGGAAAAGTACAGCAAAAACCACCGGTGACCTTCTGTCACCGGGAAACTAACAAAGTACAAATAAAAGACTAAAAAGCAGCAAAGGAAAAGTAGCAAAAAGGACAAAGCTTACTAGTAGCAGTTAGGAAAAAGGGCAAAGATACGAATCACGAGCAGTAGTAACATGTGAGGCAGGCAGTGGCGGAGCTACGGGGCGGCCAGTCTGGGGGACAATTTCAGCAAACTCTGTGGTGCAGAACATTAGTTCGGCCTAACCGCCGTTTCCGCTTGGACGCATTTCACTGCAGCACACAACTTTCCATGTGGAGGAGCCGTCAATAAAAGCGCATTTTGCATGAACTGCAAGCAGTAGATAAGTTTTCCATGATTACTTTGGTCGGTTCCGGTCAGGTTTTCTCACTATGTTGACTTCTGAAGCGTGATTCAGCACATAAATCTGTTAGTAATGGAAGCTCTCTGTAGCAGCATGAGTGGGCATGTAAACCGAGGAGTCAAGAGTTAAAACAGGAGCGCCAATCGGCATCCGCTTCTGTATTAAGCCCTGAGCGGGTTTGTCCGCCATGATGGGAAGCAGAATCCAGAAACTAAGCATTGAAAACATGTCCTCGGCACACTGCTCAGCTATTAATTGCTTTAATAGACGCTCCAAAAGCAGTGGTGGAGCTACGGGGTGGCCAGGGGTGGCCAGGGGTGGCCATGGCCACCCCTGGTCACTCTCTGGCCACCCCACTGGCCATCTAGACAATTCAGGTATCAACTTATTGCCACCCCTATGTGAGTAATGGTCTCACCTTGGCCACCCCGGTGAAAAATTGCTGGTTCCGCCACATGAGGCGGAACATGCTTGACACCAGCGAAGCCAGGAAAAACGTGAAATGTGGCTTCGAGCAAGCTTGGAAGCAAGACTTAAGAGTCCTGGTAATTACTGATGGGAGGCAGGTGTGCAGCTGCAGCTCCGCCCACAGAGATCAGCAACATACAGCAGATATATGATGCAGGGATGAAGGAGGGAAAGAAAATGTAAAAAAAAAAAAAACACACAAATAAGCAAACGTGAGTGAAAACTGACAATGTTAACTGGTTGCGATTCAGGATTCACAATTTTTGTTATGCTTATATTTACAAAAAAAAATGTTTTCCCCAAAAATAGGTTGATTTTTCACTGAAAAGACATCCCATTCACCATAAGTTGGTACCATAAAAAGTCAACGATAAAGTGTTGCTACAGCAGCACTCCCTTCTTAAAAGGTGCAGTGAGGCGCGTGTTAGTATAGTTAATACAATATGATGGTAAATCATTACTTGCCACAGAAGACAAGCAGTGTGCATTACGTTGACGCAGCTCGGACAAAAACCTCCGACAGCTAGCCTGTAGACGACCCAACGACCCGCTGAGCAGCAGATCCGCATGTTACCATTCGCTGCTTTGGAGGTGTTCCCGCTCGGTTTTCATCCACGCAAACCACCTGAGCATCGACCTCTGTGAGCGCCGTCAGACGTGCGCACATGTAGTATCACACCTGTCCAGAACCTGAGAACCTGAGGTGGTCCAACTTATATTCTGTGCTATTTCGGGTTTTGAGATGTAGACAAAACAAGCCGTGGAACTATCTCATCCAATTCATCACCTCAATCTTGTAGGAAACAAAGAGTTGATCATTTCTTTTGGTAGCATTTTACAATATGACAGTAGATAATGAGGGACGAACCTGCCTAACCTTAACCTTAACCGCTACTCATTAGTTCTTCATTACTTCCTCAGTAACTACCGGTACTGTCTTTTTGTGTGCCTTATTACAAAGTGTGACCTTTCTTTATTTACCATTTATTTTTCTATACTTTCATTTCCCTATTTCCTTTCAGTTTTGCAGCAGCCTGTTGTGGCACTATTTCATTCTGGAAATGTACTTGAACGTGTACATTATCATATGATATGTTTTGTGCCTCAAAAGTCAGTAATCCCAAAATGATGTAGCCTTCTTTGTGTGTGTATTCATCAGTTCTTTAGGTAGTTTTTAACTAGAGAAATAACATACGTCATACTTTCATCCATGTAGAAAAAGTACATACATATAATAACACCACCACTAAACTTATCTTAAGCCTTTCCGTTCTGTTTAAACGGAACCAGAAGGGCAAATCTACGTTAGAGGCTTCACCTCCGACTGGATGATCGTCTAAGTGAGCCTGAGCACGTTTTAACACCGCTGCTCCTTCGTCGTAAATGCAGTCCCACGTTTCAGTTCACTCTAGAACATATCTTGTAATAATACCAGTTTAGGCCATCGTAGTCGTAAATCAGTCCTTCTAAGCGACGCACCTGATTTATGGGGTGAAAATAGACCTGCCTCATTAGTTCTGGTGGGGGGCTGCAACGATGGATTTTGACACCTGGAATAATTCAGCACCTTTTTACTGACTCCCCCTGAAGCAACGCAAATGTTTCACCATAACACACCAGTGGCTGGCTATGCACCAGCGCTCAAATGCTTTGACTGTGCGTGATGTTAAAATATGTCCTAGTTTGGTATCAATGGATCCTAACTCCTTAATTGGGAATCGTTCCTCCTGAAGATGATGTTGGTTTGTTTTCCACGAGTACAAGCGGTCCTCATGTCATGGCGGTCCGTGGTTAAGATGCGCTTCCATAAATTATCAGGGGTGTCACGAGACACTCACTTCACGAGACGAGATGACGCACGAGATCGGGCCAGCGGGAACAAGATGAGACGCAATTTTAACATTACTCCTAAGAAAAGTACAATAAAAAAAATATATGACAATATATTGCAGTCTACTAATTTCATTTCAGATAAGTTACCTTGCATTGCTTCTCACGAGTTGCCACTCTTCCATACTGTGTGTGTATGCTAGCGGCCCCGCCTCCACCCACCGAGCGAGGAGACTGTGTGACTGACAAAAGGGCTCACTCAGTTCATGCCGCTGCTCTGTCGAAAAAAAGCGGCAAGGTGCTGAAACCAGTGCACAGAGTGAATCCTCTTCCTGCCTGTTTGGAGGCGGGAGACGAGGAAAACAGACACGCATGCACATGGCAATATATTCAATCAATCAACCAATTAATTTCTATTGCGCCAAATCCCAACAGCAGTTATCTCATGGCACTTTACACATGGAGGCCACATTCGTACGTGAAAAACAGAGCAGCAACTGAAACCCCACCTGAGCAAGCAACTTGGCGACGGAGGCAAGGAAAAACTCCCTCTGGGGAAGAAACCTCGAACACAACCCAGGCTCTGTGGGGCGGCCGTCTGTCTCGACCGGTTGGGTTAAGATATAAAAATAGAGTAGAGTGATACAGTAGATGGTAGCTAGATGGTAGATCAAGACACAAGTCTTAGTCTTAGTCCAAGGAACATTGAGGAGTATTAGCTTATCAGGACCCAAATCTAACTACATGCTTTAGCAAAGAGGTGAGTTTTGAGTTGACTTTTAAATAGGGTGAGGGTGTCTGCCCCCTGGATTGAGTGGGGGAGATGGTTCCATAACAGAGGAGCCTGATAACTAAATGCTCTGCCTACCATTCTACTGTGGCAAGTAATTGTAAATTGTGGGAGCTTGGTGTTCTACTTGGTTGATTGTAGTGCTTTATATGCCAGAAAGGAGAATCTATATATTTCAAAGTTGCATCTGCGTCCTTTGATTTTCTTAGTACGCAGCCCAGTTTGCAGTAGTACGCCTCCAAAGGCCTCGAAGGTTTGTCAAACCTGGAAAAATCCACTTCTAAAGTCACAAAATGCTTGTGTACGTATCGCAAGCTCGTCCTGGTTTGCTGGTTTGTCTACGCAAGAAACAAACAAGTACCTGAGAGTTGACTTGAGGTTTTTTTTTTTTTTGATTAAAGTACAGGAAATTTATGGAAAACTATTCAAACGGAAGGGCGACCAGAAAGAAGGGCAACATATAGGAGTTCCCGGGGCAAGTATGGTCTTGTACTGAATATTTTTTGGATTGTGGAGGTGTACCTAATGAAGTGTCCAGTGAGCGTATAAATATATTTTACATACCTAACTGACTGCTGTCCCCTGAGACCGCCCCCCCCAAGCTTCAAGGCCTTCACAAGAGTTGAAACATGTCCAGTTTTGCCACAGATCCCTATTCTTTTTTCCCTTTTCTCCCGGCCTTCCCGATGCTGCTTTTCTCATTTGGATGGCTTTGCTAACGAATGCAGAGTACTGTATCAGCGAGTGAGGACAAAGACAGAGATCATTGGGAGAGAAAACCTTTTGGCAAAGATGCGCGCACTTCTGTTCAATTCTCAGAGGAGCACTGAGTGAATGTCTGCGCTCTGGTAGGCGACCATAAAGTGAAAGGTATCGCTGTCCTTGCTAATGTGCTACATAAAAATACACACTCGCAAATGAGGCCAATGGAAAGGTAGACACAATAGATAAAAACGGGCTACGAGAGTGTAGACACGAAGACATGATAAGCGTCACCAAGTAGCAGAGGCACTCAAACCTCAGTATTTTTGTGTAAAGCTTCTAGCACCTGTTATAATTAACACTGCTGCTTTGCTACTACATTAGAAACTACATCATCAGCCTTTGGCTACACAACCACGCCTCGCAATTATACCACACGGTGTAGCAATTAGCCCATGGACAAATGACAGCAGTAGCTGTAGTAACAGGCTACGGTAATGCACTCTCTAAAGGGGGAGTTACATCCCTACGTACATGCTGGCTACGTGCAAAAATGGGGAAAATCGCAAGAGACACGCACGTGGCCCGCAAGCAGACAGAACGCACAAAGAAAATTGGGATGCATATAATTTTCTGTGTGCACGCAGGAAAACCTTGCACGCAGCCAGGTCGCAAGAGCAATGCAGAGGGGGAGTGTGTGTGTCGCAAGTTTAAAAGTACATTGTGTACATTGCCCGGCCACAGCAGCGGCTGGTGACTCCTCCAGCTGGTTCTCCTGGTCACAGGTGCCGTAGGAAGCCAGTGCGCCCATCTTGCAGTGGAAGTGAGTGGGTGGCACAAGCCTCGTACGACGCCCACACACGTACGTCCCCGGCGAGTGAAACGTACGACACCCTTACATGAAGCATGAGTCACACGCCACACTCACGATCTGAAAGCGACCAACGGAGGGTCAGCGGCAAGCACGTGGGTGTCACGAATCACTTGCTCCATAAGTGCAACCCCCCTGATACCCTACTTCCTCTACGTGCAGGCCACGGACAACAGATTTCCCCAAAATTACAGAGCCCCTGCGTGTGGTAACACATGCGTGGGGATGTAAGGCCCGCGAAGGCACGGGTGTCCAGACTTTTTCCACCGAGGCCGGCATACTGAAAAAAAGGATGCGGGGGCTACTTTCACATTTTCCAAACCAAGCCATGTGATTAAGGGTTGGTTAAGTTTCCCCATGACCAAAAAGAGCTTTGTGCATTGAATGTGATCTCCTCCTGTGAGTCAGAGTCAAACAGTACTGACATAATGAGCTGGAAATCTCACATCAAAAATATACAACATAAGGTGGAATATGTGTTCATGTTTCACATAAGGATTGTGAATGATGGGCAAAATTCCCAAAAAGTGCAGTTTTCCTTTAATTTCATGAAACATTTTTCAAATTGAAATTATTTTACCGATTCAAAAAGGTATAGAATATTCATCTATTCGACGATTTGATTCAGAGGAGGCTGATTCAATTATCAATATCACGGTCGTATCATATGAAAACGTCATGTGATCAAAATTGTATCATTCTGACTACATGGGGGTGACCACAAACATACATTTCTGACATACATTTTGTTATAAATAGCCTATTTTGATACAGTATCAGCCTAATTTATTATTAGATTATTATTATTATTATTATTTTTAATATATACTATCATAACATTAGATTGGTTGGTTTATTTGGTTTGAAAAAACGTTGACAATGATATCGTTTAGCATCAATTTGTGGGACAATAAACATTTTAAACCGTTTCAACATTCATTTCATTGTTTTGTGACTCAGTTAAATAAAAAAAAGTTTGTTTGTCTGGTCTTCGTTTTCATTACATTTTTCTTAAAATGAATGTTAAAATCTCGTCTCGTTCTCATGGACTCAATCCCATCATCTCGTTTTGCGAGTCTGATATGTGCGTGGTAACACCCCTAATGTATATACTACAGCATTTAGCACTTGTACGACAGCTCAAATATTACTTAAAACTGTAGAGCAGTGGTTCTCCAATTTTTCTAAATCCCGTACCTCTTCAAACATGTGACCTGAATGTTATGTACCACCTACTCCGATACGCTTAAAAAAAACAAACCTCAATAAACTCGCAATAAAACATCTTAGTTTGGCATATTTAATTAGTATTTCATTGTATAATGTTGTTTTTTTTAGAAAAGGAAATCTTTACCGAAGAGTGTGTGCCTTCATGGATGTACGCACATACACCGGGACATGTGCCAGGCCGGTGGCTTGTGGGTGCTGGAATAGTTGCTCTAAAACATATTATTTGTAACCAGTGGTGACGAGCTGTGGTGAGATGAGGTGACTGTGATCTCTATGCTCTTTTGCTGTGGTCTGCAACAACATGGCATACAAAGCATCAGTAAAACAGCCAACGAATGTTACACATAAACATAATCATTAGAAATAATTATCAAAACAAAGGCACATTCAGGCACAGAAATGAACACAGGAGGACGTACGAACGTGCTTTGGCTGCACTAATTACGTGTGTGAAGTACACGTGTGGCGCACGACACACATACACACATTTTGCCCAAAGTTGACACGAGCAAAACATATGAGAAACACACGTTGGCCATATGGATGGCACATGAAGACGTACAAAGTGTGTACGTTTTTCTTGCAACCTGATAAAAATCTAAGCGCCCGTAGAGTTTGTTTGACCTCTGCGGCCAGTCTGCGGCCAGCACGTCACACACGCGTGCCCTCTGTGCATTTCTTGCATTTTTTGCACGTAAACCAGCCGTTGGAGCCCACAGGTTTTAGCGGTGCTCTTACAGAAAAACAAAAAAAACAATATTCGACTAGTAGTCATGTAGGCAAAAATGAGTTTACTCCAACAGTCAACAAAATCGAACAAATGGAAATCCTTAGTCAAAGACAGCCCTACTTTCTAACATAGTCAGTAACCCTAAACCTAACCTAACCCCTAACCCCTAACCCCGAACCCTAACTCTAACCATCCTGTCAAGAAACAAATGAGAGGCTCATATAGCTCGGAAAATGCACTAATTAGTCACAGTACCATTAAGAAGACCCGCTGTCAATATCAATGAATCAATCTTCAAGTTTAAACACTCTTAATGCACAAAATAATCATCATACTAACTTATTTGCTCATATCACGAACACAGAACAATTAACAACGTTGTGCTCTGTACTCCCTGTGAGGCGTTCATGTGCGTTATATAATTTACAGTGTCAAGTCTTAATGTGGTAATGCTGTTTTTCATTTAATTTTTAATGAACCCAACACGCATGTTTTTGGAATTTGGGAGGAGTACCTGGAGAAAACCCAACCTTGCACGGGGGAACATGCAAACTCCACACAGAGATACCCAATGGAGATTCCAACCCAGATCTTCCCGATCTCCTGACTGTGTGGCCAACATGCTAAACACGTTGGGATGTAGATTAAATAAATATTTTCCGACAGGGATTCTATTTTCCCGGAGGGAAAATGAATTTCAGACAGGTAATGGGATGGTGACTGGCAACCTTGTCTGTGTTGCGTTGGACTTTAGTGGTTCCAGTTAACCCGTAGTTTCTTAATGACTAGCATTTCTCATTTTTGTGTGAGTGTGACATCAAATGGCAAAGAAAAGCGATTGACAACGAGCCAGCCCATAATAAAGTCACCTGGCTCAGAAGGCTGTAACGTGGATGCATGAAGGAGGCTAAAGTTCAGGTATCCTCAGTCTGGTGGCCGTATTAATATAAATACTACAGTGTGGTGAGCCGCACCAAGCACATACTAGAACAACTGAATATGGAGGTAAACTTTGCAACTTAGTAAGGCGATAGATGAGGGGCAAGAGGGACACCGCCCCTTGAAATTTCTAGGCGTGCCCGCCGTGAAGTAGGAAAATATTTCAGGCGCTGGAAAAGGATTTTTCTGAACGACACTGCCAGCGACAACCGCAAGCGAATGCATCAGGCCAGCATCACCTCTCTTTTATTGAGAAATTTGATTTCTTTTGTGACCATCTGGAATAAAACTGTCCACTGGTTTTGTTCCTTGGAGACACCCAGACTGAACCCAGACCATGCAAGTCAACCAAAGCCTCTCTGGTCAAAGCTTCCTCATGTTGATTCTGACTTGTGAAGTTTGTATTGACAGGTTCCTTGTCTGTGTGACACCTGACGCTATGATGAGTTGTAGTACAGATGCTTCACAAACGACGCAACAGGAACAAACCAATTCTGCCTTCAAACAATCAAGAACTATCGGAGAGGTACTGAACAGCAGGATGATTGGTGTCGTTGTAGTTTGCAGTGGTGTATCGTTGCATCGTGCTGAGTGAAAATAGTGTGGAACTCGTTGAAGTCGCCAAACCTCATGTTGACATAAGCAGTTGTCGACATAGCCGAAAAGAGCCACTGTGGGAAAAGGGATGAAAGAATGGCTGATAAGTCTACCACGGAAGACAATAGTATGCTTTGAAGGTACAGAAGTTCCTGTTGGTTGACTTAGATGGGTTGTCGACCTAAACAGGGTTGACTTAAACGGATTCCACTGCATTTTGGTCACCCTATTTAGCTAGATATATTGTTGGATGTTGGATCTTTTTGGATTGTGCAAGTGTAGCTGTAGAAGTGAATGCGTAGGATGTAATCAAATTGCAGTGATTGAAAGGTACAGTACAGTACAAGCACAGTACAGTACAGTACAGTACAGTACAGTACAGTACAGTACAGTACATTACAGAGCAGTACAGTACTGATGGCAGCCCCTTCGCACCATTTGCTATCAACATTGTGTATTTGTCAGACCTTCCCGGAGTTCGCAATGTTGCAATCTTGCAAATCCTTGCAAATCCTTGCAACTTTGTCCGATCCTCGCAACTTCACCGCACATTTTAGTCAACCATCGTCATCTGTCCCCGAGAAGCGCTTAAACTCGCATGTCAACTGTCTAACTGTCCAAATGTGTCGCTGCATTCCCCACCCACGTCCAGATTTATTGAAACATTCACTTTCTCTCCCAATTTTATCGCCACATTCATTCATTCATTCATTCATTCATTTTCTGTGCCGCTTAATTAGGGTCGTGGGGGTATGCTGTCCTAGCTGACTTTGGGCGAGAGACGTCGTCCATACACCCTGGACTGGTGGCCAGCCAATGGCATGGCACATACTGTATAAACAAACATACTGTATAAACAAACAAACCATTCACACTCACATTCATACCTTTGTACAATTTAGAGTCTCCAATGAATCTAACGCGCATGTTTTTGGAATTTCAGAGGAAACCGGAGTACCCGGAGAAAACCGACGCACGCACGGGGAGAACATGCAAACTCCACACAGAGATGCCCAAGCGGAGATTCAAACCAGGATCTTCCAGATCTCCTGACTGCGTGGCCAACATGCTAACCACTGGGCCACCGTGCGGTCCTTTTATCGCAACAAACATCCAAAAAATGCTGCAACTTCCATCGCAATTTTTGGAAAAACTCAGGCGCCTCAAAAAAAGGCTCGCAGGATCCCGTGGGGACTGATTTGTATTCCCGAAGAGAGCAGTGATCTCTGCCCGTTTCACGTTCAAGTTATCATCTAATGCGTTTAACAGCGAAAAGTCCCATGACTTCATTCCACTTTGTGATATCAGCAAAGCATGTTGCCTGTTATTATTTGGACCGTGAGACAATATGCAGTAGAACGTTGTCATTTATGCCTGTAAGCCACTGTGACTTGAGTGGGTCTTCCTTGTGTGAACATATGGTGAGGATAGTGATGAAGACAAAGGGCCCCACAGAGGTAGAAAGCTGCCTGTGTTACATGAAGCGCTGGAAGCAAGGCCGTACGCTGCGAAGTTGTTGTTGGCTACATCCAAAGTGTTCTTGTGACCCGACATCTTAGATGTTTCCTTCTATATTTTGCCCCATAACCCTGACTGTGCACAGGCCATGATTTACTATCTTGTAAACACATAGGAAGCAGCATTGAAAACGCTTTAACAAAGTCAATAAAAGCAGACATCATTCCTGGTATCGGGGGTGGCGAGGAGGCGGGAGGTCTGGGCTGACTGAGAGCAGGTATCCGCCCCCCCCCCACCCCCCACACCCTCACTATTTTCCTCCATGGCGCCATCTCCATCTTTTCTCCTCCTCATTGTCCCTCAACATTTTCTTTATCCATCTGTTTTAACTGAATCCTTGTTTTCAATCTCACCCTCTCGGTTCTCCATAGTCTATCGTCTCCTTTTAGTTTTCCTCTCCCATTCCCCCTTACCTTTTTTATTTCATGCAGTGGGCAGTGGACAGCCAAAGCAATGGCTTTAGCAGACCTACCTGCAGGCCTGCTTATGGCAGCTCTTTCATCTGGGCTCTGGAGAAAGCCCCCGGCTCGCAAACAGCTGTGCAGACCTGGGAGTGAGAGGACGATGAAAAAAAAAAAAATGAAGAAAGTGAGGAAATTCAGTGGGCCTTTGGGACTTAAACCTCCCTGTGCTTTTCAGTCATTTCGACCTTCATCTTTCTCTGTATCTTTATCGTTACATGTTTTGGTCTTTGTACTTGCGTTCTCAGTATCCTGTGATCATTTTTTCCATCCCGTGGATACATTGTAGGAGAACATGAGCTTTTGCTATAGTCGTAGTCAGTCATGAAGTACAAAAGTAAACTTTTACGTTCACTTTCTCTTCCACATGAGAATACTTGCTAGTGGCGGCACGGTATTAGAGTCAAGGTGCTGTTCCAGTGTCACATCAGGAATTGTAGCATTTAAATTTGAGGTTTAAAAATGTAAACTCCCACAGAGTGAATTTTGAGTTAAATGTTAAATGCCGTTATTTTTTAGTGTTAATTCACCGCTGCGAGGATCAGTGACGTGTGGTGAGGTCCACGGCCGGCAGTGTTGACAACTTGGCGACTTTGTCAAAACATTCCTATCCCTCTTGACGACATATTTTCTCAAAAGCAACTACTGACAAATCTAGTGACTTTTTCTGGTGCCATTGGACAGTTTTCTGGTATTTGGGGACTTAAAAGTGAAAGCAGTTTCTGTTCTCACTGAGCAGCGGCGCCCCGCCCCAAAGCAGTCCCAAGCTGTCAGTGCACAGTCAGCTTCCGCGGCACACTGAGAGCATAGTGGAGCTCTACTCATCCATGAATCACTCATGCACGAGTCGTGATCCCGTCGGGGTGGATCTCACCGTTTTGCAGAGCGATCTAAAACGTCAATGTTTCTTAATCTTCATGAAATTACTACTCATTACATTCGAGCCTTATTCGGACTCGCTCACCTACCTGTCAGTGTGTCAGAACGTGATGGAAGAACGTTGTGAGATAAATGAAACAAGCACTGGACAAGTACATACTGGAGGCTGGAGGTGAGTCCAGCTGAGATAAAATATTACAGTTATTTTATTTTGATGAAGTGATGTCCAATTTTAAATGAACAGACCAGGAATCTAGTTTATTTGTAGTTCTAAACACAATTAAGGTGTTTGGACTCACTTTTTTGTCTCTCCTACGAGGTTATGCTTTTTTCCGACAGCATCTGATACGACATCATATGCAAATAATATGCAAATTAGCCAATGGCATCATCTAGGACAGCCAATAGCTACTTTTCTTACTGGGGAGTTAGCAACAGTGATGGCTAGTGAGGGACTAGATGTTTTTTTTTTTAAGTTAATACAGGTTGCTCATTAAGAGGATAACAAGAATAATTCACTTTTGTTTAAAGTGCTATTGATTTATTTATTTTTATTAATAAAACTGAAAAACATTTTTGGTCTTACCTTTATTTGTATCCAAAGTGCAGTAGTCCCTCATTTATCACAATTGGTTCCAAACCAAACAATGATAAGTGAAATTCCTTATTTATAAATAGAATATTTTTGTAGTTAGAGCAAAGAAACCCTGTTTACGTCCTTCTAAATCCAGTTTTTAACATTATTAGTGCCCTCTAAACATGAAATAACACTCCTAAAATGCCTTTTACACTTGTATTACCCAGTATAGTGGACATAACAAGAGTAAAATGTAAGCCGTTTAAGACATAAATAAAAGTGTTCCGGTGATAGAGGAGTTGAGTGAGGGACAGACAGGAAGTGATGTCAGGGGTTCGGAGTTGAGTTTCATCTTGACCGAGGTTATGGCCACAACAGTAGCCTGTGTTTTCATTTGAGATTTATTTTTATTAGTGGTTATTGTGCAATAAAAGCCTGTTGCCTCTTTTTGAAACGCGAGGAAAAACTGTGTGATCACCTTCTGTTTTGTCTGAAAGTCCAGTTTGTAGAGGCTTTCGAGCTTGGATAAATAATCCTCCATCTTGTCAGGCAAATTCGTTCATTCAACAGAGCATGAAAATATTTGCATTGACTTGTTACTGACTCTAAATGACACATTGACACTGGCGCTGCTGTTTGTGGATTTAAAAGAAAATGCTGGCATTGGCTTTTCGTGTCTACAAAAGGAAGACAACAACAGGCACCGGCCAGCTCACATACAGTATGCCCCCGCTCCTTCACGGTGTGGAGGGGTACTGCGTGCCTCGGAGTATGACTTGTCTGTATTTTATTGTCCGACTGGCAAGAATAATGATGCCCCGTCTCAAGTTTCTTCCCTGTATTTCATGACAGAATGAGCAAATTCATCAATTTTACATCAGGAAATGTTCAAACCCATTGGAATCGTACTGAAAATGATTTCATTTATAACACACTTCAATGGACAGATATGAATATTTATTCAGGTTTTTTCATGATCTCTGCTTCACCTGCCTCCCTGGACGGCACGTCACCGGTGGAGGTGTAATAAAACTCCACCCACACCTGATAACTCAGCATCAATTTCCTCCAGACATGTAGCTCCAAAGGTCAGCACAAATGTTAGGTTAATTGGAGACTAAATTGTACATTTGTGTGAATTTGAGGTATGTTGTTAGCTCGTGACCAGTCCAAGTCAGCTGGGATAGTCTCCAGCTTACCCACGACTCTAATGGGGACCAGCAGAACAGAAAATGGATTGTTGGACTTGTAAAATGTAATGTAAGCTTAAAATAGTCATTGTCAACCTTTCCACAGTACTAACACATAAAATATTATGAAAATAAATCACAACTAGACATGGGACAATACTAAATCTGGCTAGTCCTGCTAGTAGTAGCCAAACCGAACCTTGAGGTGGCTCGGGCATCTAGTCCGGATGCCACACGGACGCCTCCCAGGTGGCATGCCTGCCGGGAGAGAGCTGGAGGGATTATGTCTCACAGCTGGCCTGGGAATGCCTTGGTGTCCTCCCGGTGGAACTGGAAGAAGTGGCCGGGGACCGGGAAGTCTGGGCTTCCCTACTGGGACTGCTTCCCCCGTGACCCAGACCCGGATAAACAAAAGAAAATGAAGTGAAGTGTATAAGTAATTTTCTCCAAATGAATGCTCTGAAAGACAATATTTATATGTCAAATTTACGAGTAACGTTGTTAATAGTTCACAAAATCAAACAAAAGTGCTCATTTTACTCAAACAGGTTCCTATAACTAGAGATGGTCTTTTTCCATCGTTATGAGGATACACACGTGAGGAGGGCCGCAAATGAGACAAATGAGATGAACCCTAAAGCTGGGCCGTTGTCAAGAAAGGAAACATTAAGGTTAGGGGTTTGGTCATTGGAACACGGCACGGCAAGTTAATTTCATCAGATTCATTAACAGAAGTTTTTTCTAATGCGAGACAGAAGCGTCCAGATGTGGCTTGATCTCCTTGGGGCTGTTCCAGACAAAAAAAATGTCTCCATCTGTGCTACGTCACGCTGTACTGTATATGTATACTGTACGTGTTTGCATGAGCCGCATTCAATTTCGAGAGTTGACGCTACAAGGGGAGGAAGGCAAAAAAAAAACAACAAAAAAAATCATCATTTTGTGGCTATTTTAAATAACGCATGGCAGCCCGTAAATGGAGCTTCTAGGATGTTTACCAACAAAGTTGAAAAACAAACACATAAAAAAAGAAATCATGGATATGCATATCCAGAAAAAAGATTCCAAAGAAGAACTTCCAAATAGTGTTTTTTTATTCCGTTACATGCGTAAAAGAGACAGTGTGTTCATTAAAAATACCTGGAAGAAATGTAAGTAGTGTATGCTGGTGGCCCATGAAACAACACTCAACTCGGTCACATGAAACCAAATAATTACAGAAAAAAAGAGGATATTAAACATGTAACTTTTGGTTTTTGGTCCAGAAACATTATTAACAATTAATGCATTGTTTGTGTAATTATATATTATACATGAGATACAGTACATCCCCCTTTTTGTGGGGGTTACGCCCCGGACCATCAACGAATGGCAAAAAAAACCAAAAACGAATCGAACTGATACACTCAGAAAAAATAAAAATTATTGACTGTTTTTTTTTTTTTGAGAGACCCAAATGTCTATTTTTGACACACTGGTAATCAAAGTAGTTTATATTATTGAATAATTCCCAATTCATTGTGTGCATAACCTGAGTACTGGTAATATGTCAGTGAAAATAGCATATACAGTACGTAGCCTTCATTAGAGACACACTTCATGCATGACATCCAGTTAGCATTTACTGTCAAACGTTACAGATATACAAGACACGAAAATGATGGCGCAAAAGACAATGCAGCCGAAGTCAAGGCAACTTATTGAAAAAGTTTTATCAATGGGCACATTTTCCAATTCATCATGAAATAATAGTTTCACAAACGGAAAAGTAGAAAACACACATTCCTATGGTGGAGTTCAGGATGCCAGTACTATATATTTTTTGCTACATAACTAGCCGCTACAAGTGAATGGATAACTTTCGCTGTAGATACAGGCATCTTAACTCTGGGTTGGTTTATCCGTACTCGGAGTAATAAAGATGAAAGTTGCATCTCCGTGTGTAGCTTCAGACGTCCCGTTCAGCACTTAATCTTAGCACCAGCGAATCAGGAGGTGAGCTGACTGATGTTATATGACCTCTAGAAAGTGACCTTTATGCGACAGTACCTTCTCGACTCAACCAGGTAGCTCGCGATCGATTTGCGGGACCGTGAATGCTGAACCCCGAATGTGCAGGAATCCACTGTAGGCAATATCAGTGGATAACAATCTAGTTCGTAACCTGAAGCTGATCTGAAAAGCAAACAAATCCATATTGCGACTTGAACGCAGTATCACAAGCTGCAGTGGAATGTTTGAATCACACCCGTGGCCTAATAACACGAACTGATTCCAGCGTTATAAACAGTGTACATTAAACAGTGAAACATTTCATATTCTAACAAACACAAATGGTGTTTCGGCAGTGAACAGATGGCAGCTCGTAAGCCAAACTGTAGCATGAATTTATCTCAGGCTCACCTTCTTCGAAAAGAAAGAAGAGGACCTGGAGTTTTGGAGCCGAACGTAATGTCCCTCATGCATCATCACCGTCAGTCTACACGGTGGTGAGATCACCGTCCTACTCTTAAGATTCCTTGCAGTCCTCCAAGAGGTGCGGTTCAAGAAAAAAAAATGAACAAATTGTGAGAATTTCTACAGTCCCTGTGAGGACAGCTCCTCGACTGCCCCCTCGGTTTTATAATTGCTCCGTTTAAAGGTTGCTGCTCCTAGTGTCGCCCCTCCGTAGCCCCACAATTAGTTGTATTGGTGCTGGACATTGGTGTGACTGCTGGAACGTATCGGTGCAGTGCAGTAACTGTGTGATTGCGATAGGGTGATTCAAGTATGCACACTGAGCAAACTGAACATTAGGAATATGCATTTTTAACATTGTGGGGGGATGTTGTGTTGTAATTTATTTGATGAATGCTTGGTAGATTTCTAGAGACATTCAACATGTTTTCCCCTCATGCATCTTGTTTTGTTGAAGACAAACAAACATCCACAGTCAAGCGTAACCTGTATTGCAAGCTGTGATGATCGTTGGATCTTTTAGCTTGGAGAATGAATCTGTGTAAAAATCGTGGCCTTTTGTAGTGGACACATAAATCGTGGACCCTCCGCCTGCTAACGAGCTACTCAAATGATACTCAAAGTTTACTCAAAGATGCCTGATCATTTCCATAGAAAACTGTTGTACTATCTAGAACCCAAAGGAAGAACGTTCAAAAACAGGAAGAAAATTGTTCCAAAAACAAAATAGAGGAACTTAAGGTCCTGTGCAGGAACGTGCTGGTTTCGGAAGGTAACCAGTATTTTCGGTAAAAATGTGCGCCCTAAAGTGACAAGAACGTGGTCATTTCCACTGTCGTTGTTCATGACGGCCCCGATTTTACGAGACTTAAACTCCACAAGCGTCGGAGGATTAACTCCGTGCTTGTGTTTTGCTTTTTCTTTGGCTTTTTGCAGCTTTTTTGGCAACACTAATTCAAAAAGTCGCCCACGCGCAGCCTCTCAGGGATTACGTCACATACAGCAGAGTGCCCTAATGGTGGGGTCAATTTGAAAAACAACAACACCAAAAAAAAAGCGTGGACGGCCAGGACAGAATGTGAAGACATGTCCTGGGAAAACAGGACGTTTGGTCACCCAACGTTAAAAGCTGGCGCCGATAATGTCAAGGATATGTGTAATTTCCAAAACGCAAAAAAACATGAAAAATGTCTGCAGTACGACTTCTTACCATCTTTCGTCACAAAGAAACTGCTCTCGTATGTTGTGCCGTGTATTTGTATCAGGGTTGCTCGGTCTCTCCAACGTAGAGATCATCAGGGTTGCTTGGTCTCTCCAATGTATGGGTCATCAGGGTTGCTTGGTCTCTCCAATGTAGAGGTCATCAGGGATGCTTGGTCTCTCCAATGTATGGGTCATCAGGGTTGCTTGGTCTCTCCAATGTAGCGGTCATTGCACTTCTCCCTACACTGCGCTGCATAAACAGCACTGAGGATTGCAACGGCGTCTACATAGGAGAGACCAAGCAACACTGCCAGGGACATAAATAGTGATACTCCACAATTCAAATTTAGAACATTTTGGATTAACGTTGAAACGTCCTCAACAAACAAATGTCCAGTTGCCTTGATTCAACCTTTGCAGATTATCATTATAATAATCACAATATTGATGAGGACTTGATGAGTTGACTCGAGTTCCACGGATTGTTGACATAAACGGGTTCCGCTGTGTTGTGGTATTTAATATTGTCAGTGCGTTATAAAATCTGATTGATTTATAGGACACTGTTTTTAAACCCGAAAGGGAATAGGCGATATTTGTCTAAACAGGAAACTGAATGGATTTTATACAGCGATGACCACGGTGTTGATCATGTGCATCATGTTGAGGTTTGGCCCCAGTAAGCAAAGATATCACAAAAATAATTCCCTTCCCTCGTCTATTGAAGTAAGCATTAAAATGTATTAAACTTGACTCTTTTTCCATCCCGCAGGTGTTTAAAAGACAACGTGAGAGCCATAACAGTTTGATGACGCTATTGGATTCCTGGCTAAACGCTGCAGCAACACTGTTCCTTCAACACCCCCTCAGTATAAAGTCCATCCTTAAAAACTGTTAAAAATGACTGGAACACCTGGTGCCTGTCCCGTCTTCCCTTCCTCCTCCACACCAGTCCTCCCCTCGAGAACGTGCACCATCACAGAAGCGTGGAAGACGGAGGAATGGCGATTATGGGTGGGTAACGTGAGGGGTTAAGTGTGGCAGGTAAAAGGGGGGGGGGAAAGTGAAGACGGGGAGAGAACAGACAGAGTGGATGGGGCCGCTGTTGAGTGCTGTTGTGTTTATTTAGTCTGCTTCAAAGGCAAGCCTAATTATTTTACCATGCTGCGCCTATAGAGACTTGAAGATTCATGGGCTGCTCTCAACTTCTATCTCCTCCAAATAACTGACAACTTAACCCTTCATCGCCCGACACGACTCCATTGTCCATCCAGACCTTCACCTTGGAGACTGAACTTATACGTTTACTCACACCAGTGTTCAGACATCAAGCGTCTCCGTGTGCTCATTAATGTTTCTTTGTGGTTTTCTTTTTTTTTTTTTACATTTCTGAGATTCTCTTTTGGATGACAAAGTGTCTCATTCCATCACACGTTGAGAGCCAACGATGGCGTCTTTGGCTGGACTGATGTTTGCTGTCTGCAGAATAGTTTGAATATCACTAGTGGGACCAACAAAATGGAAAAAAACAAGTTCCTCTCACTCGTTTCACATGCACGTCAATAATCCACCTCAGTGTAATTGTGGAACAGAATATTTCATTCCAAAAATACCACTTAGGAATTAATAAAGGAGATTAAGTCCGCTTCAACTTTGAACCCTGCAGTTTATACAGCGGTGCAGCTAATTTATGGATACAACGAGCTTATCAACCCATTGGAAACGGCATTATAGGGTATATAACAGCATAACAAACATAACACAAACATAACAGTCTAACTCACGGTGTCTACTTACTATGAAGACTAAACTCATCACACAGCAACTTAACACTCAAAAGGTATACCTGGAAAAAAACTACAAACATGTACCAATATGAGTTTCAAATGAAAAAAAACAGCTTTTTCCCATAATGCATTGCATCTGAGCAACGCATTAATTGGGGTGCTGCAGTGGCATCAGCCTCCTTCTGGTGGACAGAGGCAGCATTGCAAACAAAGTGCATTAATAGAAAAACAGATGTTCTCACTTTAAATTCGTATTGGTACATGTTTGTATAATTAATAGGTATACTCTTTGAGTGTTAAGTTTGTAAGTGTTGTTTGTAAGATGACACTGTGAGTCAGACTTTTATGTTGAGCAATGACCTCCTGCAATCTCCAATGGGTTGACATGAGTTTTTATTTACAGCTCGTGATTGGCTCCCATCAAATAAAGAGCTGCCTGGTCCTCATGGACTCGTGCGCGCCTCAGTATGCCATTTTATGACATGGACATATGCTGCTTGTCTTGCGGTACGGCTTATACACTGGAATTTACAGTGCTGTTGTTTGGACTGTAAAATAATAGTTTTTTTTCCTACTTTATGGCTCATGCACTGCTGTTACCACAAGTACCTGAATGCGCTGCCATAGGTCATCATATAACTTATGGAAGTTGTTCACACTATCACACTTTTTCAGAATAAATTCATGAATAAATTATGGCTGTTTTGTGGTGGAATACGGTGTATTGTTAGTAAAGAAAATGTATATTTAAGCAAATTTGACGTATTCTTTGTGACGTTCTTATGAAGGTTTGGACCCCAGATGCAAAGGCTGAAATCTCGTGGAGAGGTTCTAGTCTTTTTAATAAAGCAAAGTGCAAAAATAGTCCATAAACAGAAGGCGATGGCATTAGCAAAAAACAAAATAGAGAGCAACACCATGAAGTAGTCGAAAATTAGCTGAAGAGCTGGGAAGCAGCTGGGCTAGCCTGGCCTAATACAAAAACTACGAAAAGCAATCTGAGTGTTGAGCAGGAGTCAGACCAAAGAACCAGCAGCCACCAGCTGCAAGCAGTCAGCCTAAATGGGGAACCAGCAATCAGCCCCAGGTGTGCCCAGCCTGCCCACACCAGCCCGCTCAAGCATATCTGCAAAAAGAAAACACAGGCCAGGAGAAGGCAGGGACTACAACCAAACTGACAAAATAAGACGGCACTGAATAATATGACATTCTTGGGCTAAATTAAACATTTCCAAGTATAAAAATGGCTAAATGAATAGAATTACAAATATAAGGTATACTTGTTTATCACGGTGAATTGATTCCAGACCCAACTGCGATAAGTGAATTTCCACAAAGTAGGATTCAATATTAATAAACATTACTATGAATTACTATGACTATGAATATTTTCATAGTCAGAGCACAGAAAACCTGTTTATGACTTTGTAAATACGGGTTTTAACATTATTAGAGCCCTGTAGACATGAAATAACATCCCTATAGTCGCCTTTACGCTCCTATTATTCTTTGTTCACACCACGCTAATATGTAGGCTACGGAATCACTGCCGGGACATACAAGATGAAACATACCGTATAGCAGCGGGCTAACTAGTTAGCAGATCCACACTTGAGCGATGAAGAAATGTCCCTTATTTTCCAGAAAAAGTCCCTTATTTCAGATGCAAATGTTGACAAGTATGGTTCACACTTGTGCTTTGGTGCTCCACAAATGCATAAAAGATACTTGGTGCACAATTTGTTGCGGTTTACTTATATTTTAGACATGGCACCAAATGCTGTGCAGTAAAGTAGGTACGCTGAAAGTAAAGATTTGATTGGACAGCTGTCCTGACATAACTTACATTTTCCAAACCAAAATACCAAAACATCTGCTGGGTTGAACACATAGGTTATTTTAATATTCATCTATTTTAGCGGCTTAAAGTTGAATGAAAAGCTTCTAAAATATTTTCAACGAGCACCGTTATCTCACACACAAACAGAAGCAGAGACCAGAGCAGAGGGACACTACTGCATTTTTCTCTTACATATTTGTCATCTCTGCATGCTTTTGACTGTCATTTTAACACTGGTCCATGATTTCGGTCGGTGTAGCATTCACATGTGAGCTCAAGCGAACCGAACCACACCAGAGTTCACTTTCAAGACCCGTCTCTCAAGCAGTTTGGCTGATTGTGTTCACACTTGACCAAATGAACCGTACCGGCAGAGCAAACGTGACAGTTTGTTTGAACCGAACCGAACACGACACCCTAAATTGTGTCAGTAGCTACATTATTAGTCTCCAAGGTAAGGTAAACATTTCTCTATGTGATCTGTATGGTGGCCTAAAGGCTCCAAAATCAAAGTTTCATGACAAAACTTGTTTGCAGTTTGAATTTTACGGCGTCACTCCGTCACAGTTTTTCAAAAATATATAAATTGATAAATCATGCTGTTGAATACAGCCTATTATTTGTCAAAACTTATGCATATTTAAGCATAGCTTACTTCTTTTTTTTTTGCCTAAATTTAAGCATTTTCACGGATTAAAATGGCTAAATGAACTAAAATACAAATCTAAGTCAAAACCTGCAGTAACTTGATTGTATGTTTTTTTTTTTTTTACAGCTGAAAAATAGTTTCCTGTGAATAAAATATGGAAAAGTTAAAAATCCATGAATGATTTCCACTGTACGGTACATCTGCATCAGGTATCCAGTGCTGAAGGAGCAGGGCAGGAACAATAAGAATTAGTGAGTCCCTCATATAATAGTGGAAGACGAGTGTCAGTGGTCTTGTTCACTCATTCCTGGCAAGCAGACAGAAGATCACTTTACGTGGAATGGGAATGCCAGTCACTTTAGGAATTTATATGCGTTATTAGTCTGGTCTAGACCATTGAGGACAAATGTCATAGACATGTAAGACGTGGACATGCTCCAAAGCAATAAACCCCGAAAGATGGTAAAGGTGTCAGCGATGGGAACAATTGTTTATATTCAGGACAAAAAAAAGACAGAAAAAGGAAAATATGATCTTGAAGATTTCAAGCTTTTTTTTTTTTCTGTGAAGAAAGTCCAAATTAGACGTGTAAGGTTCCGTGCCGTGTGACAGCACCCATGGAGATGTTTCTGGGAATATCATTTGTTGGTCCATACCTACCAATAATACACATGACGCTCACCGGAATATAAAAAGAAATAAATACTCTGAGGACTCACAAAGTCACTCCTTCATCTGCTGAGCACTTCCAGATTTTTTTCCACTCAACGCTATCTCAGCTTTTTGACTTTGCTTTGTGGTTTGGTTCATTTTTACAAAGACGAATACAATCAATTTAAATACCATCAAACCTGGTGGTTTGTAAATGGATGCAATAATCCTGCAATTGGGATATGAACTAAAACTTCATCCCCGTGTGTGAGATTGAGGAGATTATGGAGCTCAGAAAATGACTGCAATTGTTTTCCATCATGTTTTGGAAGCATATACAATACCAAAAATTTGCAAATACAGTTTGCTTTGCCCATTCTGCTTTCTCACTTTGCTAGATTGCCTTGCATGTCTGTGCATGTTTGAGCCTTCACGACTTCCCGCCGATGTGTTGCCAGCTCTGCTCTCTGACCTTCAGGGTAATAAAATGTCCTTTTGGGATTGACACGCATTCACACAAATTTGCTGTAATTAAGCCTAATGATGATTACACTGCATTACCTTGAGACGTGTTATTTACCGAGATCTTATTTACACAATAAATAAAATGTAGATTAGACATGATGGAATCGTAAAGGGATGATATAGTGTGTTCAAATGGCCACTGTGCTTTAAGGCAGTTTTATCATTTAAAAATTATTTTCCTGTAAAAATTGAGAATTTGTAAGTATTTGTCCGATTATAACCTTTCTTATGTATTTTTATAAGGGATGTCCGATATTGGCTTTTTTGCCAATATCCGATATGCCGATATTTTCCATCTCTCAATTTCCTACACCGATATCAGCCGATACCAATACCGATATGTGTAACATGCCATACTGTATCTCCTGTGGAGGAATGAAGGCATATACTGTATGTTGGTAAGCTAATGGATAGAGCATCAGCAATTAGCTTGTAAACAACATTGTAAAACATCTGAGAAATACTTGCCATTAGGCTTAGGCTGTCACATTTGTTTTACATTTTTTGATCATTAAAAAGTCCAGAGAAGAAAATCAAGTGTCATCATTGGGTGACCTGAAATGCTATTTTTTGAAAACGGCTTACATACGTGAGCCCACGGCACAGCCATGTTTCTGCTTGTAGAAACAGTCGGTGAATTGTGGTGCCAAGGTAAAGTTGAAGTAACTCGCTTATCTGGGCCAGCGTGAGGTTGGTTCTGAGTCTTGTTCCGGTCGTTCCCTGACCGCATCGGTGGCCGCAGTGTTGGGGATGCAGGTGAACAGAGTTTATGCTGCTGTCTTTCCTTTCTTATGAAGGGACGTGTAAAGAGAGGAGCTCCACACCTAAAACCTTGAACGGAAGAAGCCTTTTGGATTGAGGGTGAGACGTCTTCAACCAACAAGAAGAGTCCACCACTTGCCTCGAATCAACCTTTTGCAGATTACCATGACTTGGATGGCTGACAAGCTACACAGAGATATGCGGTATTCTACGGTGGTCTCTATGTGTCTGCTACGTTACTGGAATGTTCGGTGAGACACGGAAACGGAAAAACAGGCTTTTATTGCAGGTTTAGAATACCTCACAACAGGCACAACAATCCGTCATAAAAATCCGTAATGAAAACACGGGCTACTGTTGCAGCCGTAACCCACAGCAAGATGAAACTCAGCTCGGAATCCCTATAGTCCCTTCCTGTCTGCCCGCCATTCAGGTCCCCTACGGAACATATAGTACAGTAGCACACATGAGCATGAGTCTTATTCAGGTCTTAAACAGCTTATTTCCTCTTATTATGTCTACTATATTGGATAATAGGAGTGTAAAGGTGACTATAGGGATGTTATTTCATGTCTAGAGGCTCTAAAAATGGTCATAAATTGGTTTTCTATTCTCTAATTACGGAAATATTTAATTTCTAAATAAGGAATCCTACTTTGAAATTCACTTATCACGGTGGGGTCTGCAACATATCACTGTGATAAATGAGGATTACTGTATACCATATTGAGTATACTGTGTATTAAATATGAAATGGAATTGACTAAAAACATTCTTTTGAGCGAATACACTTCCATACCAGTATGTGTCTGTGTTTGCTGTACTTTGAACTGAAGTCAAATCTAAAATATGTTCCCAGTTTGGGCAGAAATACGTCCAAATGTGATAAAAGAGTGCAGCTGTTGCGCATCTGAATGGTATCACTATTAACGTGATGCACCTGGGATTGAGAGCTGCTAATCCACCATCTTGCACGAACTCAACCCGTCTCTCTACTGCTGTAAAAGTCACAATAAAATGGAACAATTTAATCATGGGAACAAGAGCCTTCTATCATTCTGTGTCCTCCCACGTCGCCTTGATCCCTCCTTTCTATTCATCCACCGACTTGCTTGTTTCTGTCTTTTCCATCCACATGATCAAACTTTCGATGTCTGTCTTAAGTGTCCCCCCTGGTGTCCTCTGTCTGATCCCTCCTTCCTGTACCGACCTCCTTCTGTCGGCCCACCATTTATCTGTCTCTCTCCCTGCTGCAGCGCTCCCCTTTACCCCCCTCGGCCTTTTTTCTTTCCTCTTCCCTGCTTTCCTGTGCAGTCTGCAGTCTGTGAAACCAATTAGACCTTGTAAGTGGGGGCCTTTTGCCCCTGTCGTGTGGTCGGTTTAACCTGCCGCTCCAAATGGACCTTGCCTCAGAGCACGACCACCACCTTCCCTGGCTTGGTGGGTGGGTTTGGGATGGTGGGGTGGGCAGGGGTGGGGTGGGACCACCAATCCTCTTTTGAACTGCTGTGCTCAGTTAAGTGCTTTGAAAGCGATAGGATGAAAATGAGGAGGCTTGCATGATAATCGTCCTTTTCTCACTGTTTCTATATTTCATGTGTGATTGTGTTTCAAGGTGGCACCGATACTGTTCAAGCCTCTTTAGGGGTAAACAAACTCCTGTTTTAGCAGCAGACCGTCTCTTCTCACCCTCCTTTCACCCTCACCCTAACTGCCAGGAATGCTTTTAACAATTCACCGTCAGACCCGAGCAACATGGGACGCTGGGAGATTGGTGCATTCCAAAGCGGAACTTTTTTTTTTTTGCCACTCTTCACATGTCAATCAGCAACACTATCTCCTTGTCACCCCTTTAACCCCCCCCCCCCCCACCACCACCTCTGCAGCTAAAGACAAACACATACACACGGACCTGTTTTGCCACATCTCAATTAGAGGACGTCGTCACACAGCGTTAATCACCCAAGAATGCGGCCTCCTCCACCTTCAACATCTGGGATTTGGGTCACTGAGGAGCACCTGAAAAACGGATTGGAGCAGACCTCCTTTAACAACTGAAGAAAAATGGAAGTATTTGTTTCCAGCCTTATAACTCATCTGAGCTGGTTGCTTTCTCTCAATAATCAAGTAATTTTGTCCGCTGGGAAATCGAAAGCGAGCATCCTTTTCCAGTGGAATGTTGTTGTTCAGCTGCTTGAAATAAACAACACATGCAGTGCAAACATCTCCGCCGCCTACAGTACAGCCCCACTCCCCTCCATACAGTCCTGGTGAAATTCCTTGGCACATTATCAGTGCGTTGAAAGCACCTGATTGGTATGTGACAGCGGCAGCTAGTGACAGTTCTCCTTCAAAGCGGGGGCTGGGAAGGTGGGGTGGGGTGTGGATATAAGTCCTGCTGGATGTTTAACAGAAGCTGTCAGTAGGCTGAGGCAGGGTGGCGCTTATCAATCAAACACCCCAACTACCCCCCATGCCAACCTTCGCATCCCAAGAAGGGCCGTTTGAGTGGGGAGGGTGTAATGGGAGACAAGGGTAAGTGGGGGCTGAGGGGAGTCAATAAGAAATCCTCATCACTGAAGACCGCGCTACATCTGACTGGTCACGCTTTCCTGTCGGTGTAGAGAGTGGGGTGGAAAGCGGTTTGATGGCGCTATCTGCAGGGGAAACATTGTGCAGCTGCGAGTCCAGCTGAGGGTGTTGTCAAGTCACTCAATATTTTCCAGCAAGAAGGTGCTTTGACGAGACATAATGTTGTGTAACTGCACGTTTTGTAAGTAGAGTACTGTATGGGCCATTCCTCTGAATTGGTGCCATTTGCTTGTAGTAACGTACCAAGATTTATGATAATAAATCTAGATTTATGATAATAAATCTAGATTTATGATAATAAATCTAGTATTAAATCTAGTATTATATTAAGTCCAGTCATAAAATCTGTGTAAATGTGTCAAGAAAATATGACTCTTTTTTATGTGAAAAATGTAAAAAATAGTGAATTTACATGCAAATCATGCCAAAAAGGAAATTCTGATCGTGTTTATGACAACAGGTTTTCCTAATTGAAGTGAATTTCAGATCCAATCACACTTTTTTCTTTTGCAATAAAAGTGTTCCATCCATATAAGTGACCTCTTGTTGAAAAGCTCAGACCGCGGAATGAGTAACCAACATGACTAACATGCCGATGAGAAGACATGTTAGCTGCACGGTGGCTGTCGGAACACCTCCGTGTCCTCTGGCTTGCTTCCACATTCCAAAAATATGAAAGATTCAAAAAAATTGTCCGCAGGTATGAATGGTTGTTTGTCTCCAGGAAAATCCAAGGATAATACTTGTACATCTAAAATATAGAAAAACATTTTGCTTAAATCTAGCATCATAAAAGCACATTTTTATCTCAATTTGGGAATCTTATAAGAGCACTTGGCTTACTTCTTACCTAACAATAAGAACAGTTGACTTCAATCTAGCGATGTGATTAAGAACAACTTGCTTATTTTAGGACTCATTATATTCTTAAAAGTCACGAGAGAAATATTCTAGTTATTAGAATTCTAGCCAAGCGACATTTGCAGAATGTTTTGCTTGAAATAAGAAAAGTTGTCATTTTAATATCATTTGGGATTCTTTCAAGTACGGCTGTTTTTGCAGTTCATGTGTTCACGACTCACATGAGGAGTGTGGATGATGGGCAGTTTTCCTTTAAGACTCCTCCAGATTCTCTATTCCACAAAAATCTTTTCATTGGATGGTCTTATTCTGGTCTTACTGGACACTTTTGGAGACTCGAATGTAACTTTTGGAAAGTCATAACAGCTCTGTCTTGCTTGTGACATAAAAAAAAAACACAATAAGTAAAACATTCATCTGTATTTCTAAACATATTTGTCTTGCTTTTCATGTTTTTGTCTTTCCCACACGCCAGTGGCCAGTTACACATATTAGACGATAACGTAATCTGATATTGAGCTGATATTGTTTACAAACTCGCACACTGTCGGGGTCAGAAAGCCAAGGATTTCAATGAAAGCCAGGAGAAGTTGTTGCTGTGGTTGACTTATTTTGCTGAAACTAGTATTTGTAATAAAAGCTTTGGTTGATGTTGTTGTACTTTTATATTTTTCGGTTGTTCATAAATTAGTTTGTTGATTTTTTTTGTGTGTGTGTTTGCCTAAAATCTTTGCCCAGTGTTTTACTGTGATTCTAATCACGATCAACAAATGAATCAGTCACGCAATGATCTTGAAACATTGCAAGCAAAAGTATCAGTACTGGTGACAGTACCGAGTATCGGTTTGGTACCAAAATTTGCAGAATCTCCCCGTGCCATGCACGTTTGAAAACATGACAGACAGCAACGGGCTGCGGATAAAAGGAGGCCGTGGGAGACCTGAAAACAACTAACCAGCTGCTAGAAGAAAGTACTACATAAATATACTTTAGATGTACTAACACAAATATTAAGATTTCAAGTTAAAATGATTGTGTCCTCTATTTCTATGTCCAAGACTGATTGGTTGGCGCGTAACAAGTAGTAAGCCTATCTGACATGCATTTGTTGGTAATGAGCGCCCTCTGGTGGCTGTTTACCTCATTACCTCACGGATGACAGCACTGATTGCAACATTATACTACAGTATTGGATAGAGTTAAAGTTGCATCTGTTTCCACTGACACAAATGGATGGCATTTAGCTTTACACACAAATGGACGGCATGAGCTGACTATTTTTCTATCGTATGTGCTTCTCTCCGTAAAGACACAAAATAAGCTGCAAGGGCACACATTCATGTGTTCCTCTCTTCCTCCCTCCTCCGTGATCTATAAATACTCTCTCATGTGAGAGGCGTTGACCCCCATCCTCTCTCCGTCCAGCACAGCAGTGATTGATGGCGGCTGGGGCTGGCGCTAACCTTGCACTTGGGCCCTGGCAGTATAAATGATGGCGGGTCAGTGGGACCGAGCGAGGATGCAGGTGGAAGACCTTCTCTTTCCCCTCGCCCCCCGTCTGTCCTGTTATCATCATCCGTGATGCACACATCATCATCATCATCATCGTCATCTCCTCTGAGAATAAATAACAGCGGATCAGGTGACAGCGCCGGCTCTGGCCTTTGATGTGAGCTTTAATTTCATGCCTAATTTCTCTCAGCACAGAGAGAATCGATGCTGCCCTGCTCGCGCTCCCCATCGCTTTGCTGCAGAGACAGGGAGCACGGAAGGACAAACGCTGAGTTATGGACCCCACCGAGCCATTTAACTTACCTGTAAACACACGTGCTAGAAGTGCGTGCTTGTGCATCCTTCATAAGGTGTGACAATCGCGTTGGGCCAAAACAATCGATACAGCTGGAACAGATAGCTTTGGAAATAAGAGCAACAAGCAAAATAAAAGCACACGGCTCCCCACCTGTGTGTGAAAATGTGTTAAGCATTGCCATGGTGACAAATAGCAACCCTGTGTCCCTGCTTGCAGCCCCACAGGGAGACGTTGAACTCCAGCCCCTCCGTAATGACTTTGTCTACCTATCGATCCAGATATGATCCATGTACTGTAATTCTTATGCCATCAGGCCCCAGCAATAACTCCAAGTCGTGTTTCGGCCCGCCCATCCACATGACAGCTTATTAGTTTGAGTTTGGACTTTTACCTTGCTTCCTCCCTGCCTTTTCTCATGCTCCTTCCCTGCAGGCTTCTAATTTCTCCTTGTTCCTCCAAACTAATATCATCAGCGGTCGAGAGAGGCTCTTCCTCTCTAAAGACATCTCACTCTCAGCCACATATCTTCTTCTCTTCACCGCGTTGCTCGCAGTATGATACGGTTTAGTGTCTGCGACGGCGACTCATCCGTCTTTGATTTGGAGCACAGCCCCTGCAGGCTCCCAAGGAGACTCCGCCATCCCTCTTTAGACTCTGTTCTTTTCTTCCCTTTCAGCCACAACTATATTTCACTTCATTCCGACCCTTTCTTTTTTTTAGCCCCAATGTAATAGCTGGAGATATATGGCTCTGCTTCTGTAGCCTTCTGAGCTTCCTTTGCCTTTTATAAAACATTGTCAGAGTGACAAAACAGCCGCCCTTGGGTGTCCTGGAACAGGTGCACCCTCCTCCCTGGGCAATGCCTCAATATCCCAAACGGATCCTTGAAAACGATAACATCTGGGTGCTTGGACAGGAGTTGGAACGCAATCGTAGCTCATCTCTATAGGCCTGTCTGCCTATAAGCCAAAGACTGTCAACGTTTTTATAAGAGCTGATTTAAGGACTCCTCTTTTTTTTTTTTTTTTGCTGACACAGCTAATCAAGGAGCTCGAGAGGAGCTTTGAATGAAGTATTTCACGATGAGGGAGTAAAGGCATAGATGTGTGGGGGTTTGTTCATTACTCTCGCTGTTTGAGAGACTCTAATGATGTTCCTCGTCGCCACTGAGACACATAACAACCCAATACCTCTGAGGCATGACCGTGATTGAGATGTGAGTAAAAGCGAGGAAGCAAAGGAGGGAGCAGATGGGCTCTACAGACAATTAAAGCTGCATGTTCTCAACCTCCGCTTCGTCTCGGCCGCCAGCCTCATTCTTCCTGACGTGCACCATTCTTAAGCGACAGTAACAGTCTACCAGGCCGTATTACAGGAGTGTCCAAAATGTGGTCCGGGGGCCATTTGTGGCCCACAGCTGGATTATTATTGGCCGCCAGAGAATATTCATACGTAAAATGAAACATTAGGAAGGATGTATGCGCAAGATATCAATGACAATAATAATTATTTAACTTTACATATCTTGACCAGGGGCGGGCTGGGACGAAAATTTGGTTGAATTCATCTTGTAAACATGCACACCAGTTACACCGGAGCACTCACATAGCACAATTCACAAAGGAGTAGGAAGAAGCAACGCTTATTTAATCCTACCCCTCGTCCGTTTCACGTCAGCTGCAATACATTTGTTCACCTCTTCAGCTTCCCAGCATGCCCGGCGGCACTTGTTTTTGTAGAAAGTTGCAAAAGTTATGTGTTTGTTACGGGTTAACGTAGTTGTTGTGTTTATTATTCCCCATAATAGTTGCAGGTGCCCTATGTGTGTTTACCTACCTTTTACATGTGCTGTCAGTTTTGTGTTGGCACGGTGATATTTTAGCACAGTCCTGCCAAGTGAGCCCCTGTTCGCTTTCCGACAGGCTCACTGTCACTTCAGTGCCCGACCAAGGCGCCTTTAAGCAAGCTGAAAAGCCTCTGACTATGTCTTGTGTGAGTCAAGGTCATCACAATATACAGGTAGATAAAATAAAGTTAGCTTGGATGTCAAGAAGGAGGCCACAAAATATTCTTACCCATCAAAAAGAATGATTTGTATGCAGGGTCAGAAGCTGTAATAGGAAATTAGCTTTATTGTATGCGATCCGGATTGGACATGTCCACGTGCTCATACGTGGGGGTGTAACGATTCATCCACTGCATCCATGCGTCAATTTATATTCCTGAGATTCAACTGCATCGATTTGCTCTTTGCAAGTTTTTTATTCTGGATGGAATATATTGATCTAACATGGTTTAAAAGGCGATCAATCGATTGAATCCATACTAGGAAATAAAGCATTGGATTGAAGCACGGCAGGCTTTATGTGGATGTTTGTTTGTTTTTTAGCACTTTTAACGATCAAGACTCGATAAAAACCATAAAGGCATTCAGTCTGTCTGTGTCCTGGGAGTTGTAGTTGACCTGTCAAATATAGTCGTTTCTCTTTTTCTTCTTTTGGTCAGTTCATCCACTTCACTCAGTATTCATTTTTAACTCATCTGGTCTTATTGGAAACACCTTTTAAGTGACATTTATGTGACAAAGTAAGGACGTTTTGTACGCCTCTGGATGGTCGTTTACGGTCCAGTAGCGGTGACGCTAAGTGACGTCATCATCCAGGTCAAAACACATATGTATGCATTTGTGTACTCTTGCTAGTTGCCGCAGCGTTCTTTCAAATGGCTGCTCTGATCAGGAGGCTTATCACCCCAAAAAAAGCCCCCGCCTCCATTGGCCAGTACAGGTGAGAAAGTTCCAACACCTAATTGAAGATACCATCCCACATTCATTTGCGTAATGCCCCTCATTGGGTGCAAAGTGCAGGTTTGGATTGCACCATTTAAAGTAAATCATTCATCATGGCGAGCTATACCACCCTCTGTTCATCCCCATTTTCTGTCGCATTTTTAACTCATTTTTGGTACTCATTGATCATTAAGTATATCAGCATTATTAATCATTTAGACCTGATTCTCTTACAAAAACAACGGGAATCTAAGTAACTAAACCTGCACTGTCCAGTATCCAGGTATTTATTTTACATTCGCACTGAATCGTTTCGGATCGTATCGTTCTAAATGAACCAGTATCGTCTTTGAATCGTATCGGCAACCATGAATGGTGATGCGAATCGAATCGTGATTAAAACGACTCGTTACACCCCTGCTCATATGTCTTGAGCCTTGGCGGCGGCCTTTGCTGAGAGCTCTTCCTTTGCCTCATGTCCCTCTTCCTCTCCACCTCAGCCTCTTCATCCTCAGACACTCTCATCCACAAGACACAGAGTCTATCTTCTCTCTCGACACCCCCCAGCCTTAATTGGGAGTCAGGGAGAGCGGTGGAAATCGCATTAACGCGGGCCCTGTCTGGGTCTGCCATCCATCTTCTTTTTTATTACGCCGCGCCGGGGCTGCCTGGGCGCTGCCGTTCGATTTGTCACCGGCCTCGTTCGCTGATAACAGGCATTTGTCATCGCCTTGCCTCCCTGTTAATGTCATCATCTCCTCCCTGACAGCAGCAGCCCTCCACTGGGGAGCCCTGGCGACAAAGCACATCCGTCACACGAATATTTCCACAGCTAAGGGGACCGCACACTGCAATAAGCCACATTAAGGCACTTATGAAGGCTGCAGAGCGTGCGTGCGTGCGCGCACGTGCACTTCCTTAGACACACGTGCAAAGAGCGCGCTCGTTAGTGCGGCATGAGCAGTGGAGGTGGGGGCAGACAGGGAGAGGAAGAGGTAATTTGTTGCAATTAATTACGCAGTGAGTGTGGCTTTGTTGTGTGGGAGAGCATTTTATCTGTTGGACCTCTTCCTCTGCCAGCCTGTGATGCTATTTGTTTGATTTATCGAGCAGGCCTGCCGGAGGCGGAGCCATCCTGCCTGTGCATGCTCTCACGTGTTCCACAATGCTGTGTTATGTAGTCTGAGTGACAAGCATCACTCGCTCGGGCTGGTAGTTTATATTATGTACAGCAATGCAGTTTGTGGCCATCTCTCAGGACTGCAACCTTTGTGAACATTTGTCATTCTGCAGAAATTCAACAACTCCAAGGTTAACCTTCAGTGCACCTCCTCTCCTTTTTGGACTACCTCTCCTTTTTCATTCATTCTTTCCGTGACAGCATGCTGTAGCAGAAAAAGCAGAGATACTTAGAGGCACTGGACCATACCACAAAAACAATTCTGATGAAATTAGATGATGTTGACAACACTGGCCTGCTTAACCTACCAAACCCCCAACCCCACTTTCACGCCCCTCTGTGTAAGATGGACAAGCAAGGATGTGACACCAGTTTTCCTACTGGTGTGTGTTCCTGCTGCAGGAGGCTGACAGATGGATCAGCCAGCCTAAAGGCAGGGCGAAGGAGTTCCTTCAGCATTCTCCTTGGCTCCTGATGTCACATGACACATGGTGGATTTGTTATCCAGGCTGCAGAGCAGAACATTCATGATGATGCCAGCTTATGCATACGCAATGTTGTACCAAAGCTCAACACAACGTGAAGCGGAGGTGGACATTAGGTTTTTACAATATCTCTAATGTCTAAATGTCTCTTTTCCATGCTGAGGATGGAGTCGTCTGTTTTAGTCACTGTGGGAAAATGATGGCTGATTGTTTGTCATCCATGTTGGATCACACGCTGTCTCTTCACATGCTTCCGAGGAGCTCTTTCAGGAAGGAGACTGGTAAACACCCTCTTGCAAGCTTGGGGTTGATGTTCTCCTCCAATTTCAGATCAACCTGTGCAGAAAAAGGGAGTCTTCCACTGCCAGTGTTCACTTGTGACACAAGCCATCCATCCATTTTCACGTGTGACACAAGCCATCCATCTATTTTCAATGCCGCTTATCCTAATTAGGGTCGGGGCGGGTATGCTGGAGCCAATCCAGTATGGACTGGTTGCCAGCCATTGGCAGGGCACATATAGACAAACAACCATTCACACTAACATTTAAATCTGTGGACAATTTAGAGTCGCCAATTAACCTAACATGCATGTTTTTGGAATGTGGGAGGAAACCGGAGTACCCGGAGAAAACCCATGCACATAAAACACAAATAGCTCACCTCTCCTTTCTTTGTGTCAAAGCTCCTTTTACAGCAGGGGTGTCACGGGGCACCCCGTTCACGAGACGAGACGCTACACAAGATTGGGCCAATATTACTTTTAAGAAAAGTCAATGAAAAATATTTAAAAAAATACATGACACTATATTGCAATCTACTAATTTTATTTCTACTATGTTACACCCTTTGTGTATACAACCGATCCCGCCTCCGCCCACCTAGCCAAGGTGCTGAAAGCGATGCACGGAGTAAACCCTGTTTGGAGGTGAGAGATAAGGAAAACAGACACGCATGCACATGGCGATATATCGAGGCTGGCAAAATTGTTGAGTTCACATTCATTTACTGTGTGATTAATGAATGAATGCATTATTGTCCGGTGCCCATGAGTTTATTTTGAATGAGGAATCTTGTCACATTTTAATCTCGTGAGATCTCGTGACACAAGATCTTGTGACACCGTGATGGTAGTTGGACACACCTGCATTATCATAAACACGGACACTGAATTTATACCATTTGGAGTTACGCGGGACAGATTCCTATGAGAAAGATATTTAAATCATTATTTTATTCTGTTAATTATGTTGTTTTGATTGCTCTAAAACATGCAACAAATTCAATTCAGGTTTGTGTGACACAAATAACGGCAAAAAAATAAAAAGCATCATAACAGTGGAGGCGCCCTGCGATTGGCTGGCGACCAGTCCAGGGTGTACCCCACCTCTCGCCCGAAGTCAGGCGGGATAGGCTCCAGCGTACCCCCGTGACCCTAATTAGGATAAGCGGCATAGAAAATGGATGGATGGACAAATGGAGGCGTTATGTGTAAGTGATCTAATAAATGATCTCATGATTGCAGCATCATCGACAGTAAAAGCTTTTATGTTCAATGACAGAGATGAATAATGACAAACGTGTAAATAATGACAGTGGGCGTAGCTGAATGCGATAACAATGTGGAATAATTATTGCTTTCCATTTATGCTGACTACTTTCCACTATACCACTTTTGTGCAACCCGATCATGGATAAGTTGAGCCAGGATAACCAAGATATACCGGCTTAATCCCTTATCCTAGTTTTGTGCAACGGGCCCCTGGCCTGTGTGGGTTTTTTTCTTTGCAGATGTCGTTGCTCCGGCTGGAGGCAGGAGAACAGGGCGCACCTGAGGCTGATTGCTTTTCTCTCTACTTAAACGGACTGCTTGCAGCTGTGAGACAATGGTTCTTTGTTTGGTTCTCCATGTGACGAAACATTTGAAAAGAAATTCATCTTGTAAGCACATAAGAAGGCAACATTAGCTCCCAAAAAAAAACCCACACACACAAATAAGATTGAGATCTCCAGACAAAGAGCCCCTCTTATCCATCCTGTATAACCTAAATTTAAAAAACTAATATTTCTATAATGTCACATTTTGTTTCCCTTTCACTTTAGTTATGTTTTTGCTGTCCTTTTGCGATCCTTTCCCCGCACCTTATGGACTATACTAGTTAAGCAAGTTTATCCCGGTCGCTTCCATGCCTTCCAGCCAGCTCATCTCCTTTCTTCACCTTTTGTGACCTTTGCTTCCGTGGTGTTTTTTCTGTTTGGCCATTGCCCTTTGTTAGTGAACTTTCATTTTTTTAACACTCGGCTTTATTAAAAGACTTGAACTGCTTTGCCGGCTTCCCAACTCTGCATCTGGGGCCCAAGCCTTGCCATAACGGAACATCAATAACCCCAAATGGAGCCAAAGAAAGTTGCAAGCGCTCGCATTTGAGAAACACTCTTGAATTCAATAAGTAACTCCTGACAAAACACGTGGTTGTATCCATTGTTGTGTGTGTGATGAAGATGCGTCCACCGTGAGCGTCGCAGCCATCTTGTTCATGTATGCGTTCCACAGCGGATGAAAAAAGCTGAGCGATTTTTTTGTGGTCTGATTTTTTTTTTCTAAGGAGGCATTTTTGTGACGCAAATGTTTTCCTCTTTTGAATGCATGTTGTTTTGAGAAGCCAAACTCTTTACTTAAATGACCCAGCAACTAAGCGGAACTCCGATCCTCGTCACGGAAATCCGACCAGAACTGGACCTGGGGGACCAAGTGGGGAGGGGGGGACTTTAAATGGACACCCACAGGGATAACAGGGATAAATAAGTGAGACGTGCAAGCGGCGTCTTCTCCATTAAGCCTCCTCAGCTGCATGAGGAAGTCACGTCAGTCCTTTAGCGAGAGAGAATCGCTGCACTGGCCCCTAGTGGCAAAACTAGGAATGTCCCATTCATTATAAGGTACAGTTTTGGCAAAAACAACTTGTTTCAATCAATGAAAGTGCAATTTTGCCTCCAAGAACAATGTTCCAAACCAAATACAATTTCTTTCTGTTTCTGTTCACCAAAGTGAATCATACATTTTGTGTGCATCACACATACAATGAAAGCAGAAAACAAAACAACCAAAAAAATGTCTTCCTTTTCCCCTGTTGTTGTCTGGACGTATACCATTGCCTACTCTCATCATTTGCAGTCTGGATAGCTAAAGCTTTCCACTTCCACTTACTCCATAATTGTAAAACTACAAAAACGCATTTTGAGAGTCAACCGCTGATGACATTGTAGCCGACGCACAGGTGATGCAGCTGACTTCCGGTCCCGGGTTTCCTTGTCGTGGCGAGCTAATAATAGGACGCTAACAAGGACGTTTTGTGATTAAAAATACATTAGGAGCACAGATGTCCTCATGCGGTGGATTAATAACACAAGACGCCCCTCTAACCGAGATTCCACGGTAATTGAAATAATCACTTGTGTTAATTCGCTCTTAAATCCATCGCTGACGAATACATGAATGTGTTACGTTACTGAATGACATTTGATAAAAACATCTTAAAAAGTATCAACTTTGAAGATTTAAGAACGTTGTTGTTATTGAGCAGTAATGTTGCCTAATAGGGAAATGTCATCGGGCTTCGAATACTCAAAAAGTCATAAAACATGAAGCATTTATGGTTTATGAATTCTTCATTTTATTTTATTTCCCACTGACTGCATTTTCAGACCTATAACAGACATGTTGATAAATTACAACTCGGCCATAAAATGACTACTACGGTAGCCACAGTGTCCAGCGCTCTTCGGTGAAAAGAGACAAACGTCACATTTGATTAAAAGAAATAAAGAGGATACTCGCAGTGCACATGCGTGTGACGTGTCCACGTCGCGTCATAAAAGTAGAGGTGAGTCACCGCGCCACATGAACTACATCTGGAATGATCATGGGATGTGTTCAAATGAAGCTGGGGAACAAATTCCAGCAAAATGGCTCATGATGCTGGGAAACGGGTGAAAATGCTTTGCATGCTCCATTAGAGGCGCTTTGCTATGTGATCTTTGTCTTACATTGCTGTGCAGAAGACGTTTTAGACGTTGTTAAGTTTCATGCAGTGTGCATCGTCTCTGCGGTATCCATTGTTTAAACCTCCAACCTCTGCCATCGTTACATCACGAAGGGAGTGGGTCCACCTCCTCTCCGCTTACTTTCTTTAATAATGGTCCCCAGTCCCGTAGCCGTTCATCAGAGACATTTTCAGGTGCTCGTCGGATGCCAGCTCCTCTTCAAGGATGTCATTCTTGGAGGCAAACATCGTGCTGATTTCCAAGAAGGTTTTGTTCTTGGTCTCTGGAATGATGAAGATGGTGTAGACGGCCACTCCCAGGCAGATAGAGCAGAAGATGAGGTAACAGTAAGGACCGGTGGCCAGCTGCAGTCGCAGGACGAAAGGAGAATATACGCTCAGTTGGGCCGCATTAAGAAATCAAAAGGAAATCGTGATCTCGGTTGATGCAACCTAATAACTAAATTACGCTGACTTTCAGGCACAATGATTAAAAAAAAAATAATGAAAATAAAACATTGACAAAAATAGTAAATAACTACATCAAATTCGGGGTTGAGTCATCAGAGTCAGGGTTGCTGTGGCCATTTAGAAAGTGAAAGTGAAAGCTAAACTTGTGCGTGAGAGAGGGAGAACCATGGATTTGTTGTCTGTTTGCCTCTTGTCCTCGGATTTTACCATAAGTCGCATCTAAGTGTTGCACAACTCTCATTGTTCTTTGTGTGTGTGTGTGTGTGCGTGTGTGAGTGTGTGTGTGTGTCAAGAAGGTATTTTATGAGAAGCTATTACCTGTAGGTAACCTGTAGGTGTAATGATAATATACAACCACAAAAAAGTTAGGGATATGCACAAATGTTATGTTGGAGAACAGAAAATCGTGTGTTAAGTATTCAACATCTTGGACATTCAAAATTAGAGAAGCTCAAATTAAGTTCACCTGTAAAGTTTATACCGTCGTACATTTTAGGTTCATCCTGAAATGTATCTGAAAGTATATTATAAATGTCAATCCATTCACACCATAACTTTTATTGTTATCAGTAATGGACATGGAAAAGAGGTAAGCTCTGGTTCCTGCTACTCCTTTTCGGAGATGGTGAATTGTGCAAATATAACCTTGTGATGTTCTTTAATGTAACCTGTTAAGCATGTCCGTAGTCTACCATACCATACCCTTGGTATTGATACATTGATTATTGGATGGATGCGCCCACCCTGACTAGAAAGTGATGACTGTCCACATTGTGACTTGAATTCTCATCAGTGAAAGCAAAGTTTGGTCAGTGAAAATCTGGGTTTTTCAAGACTGATCTCAACTGTCAGCCTTTGGCGGATGAATTAAACGTAGGATTTAGGGCACTGACCTCGAGGAAGGGAAAGACGAAACCGATGGTGAAGTTGGACAACCAGTTGAGGCAACCTCCCACCGTGTAGGCTGCTGGCCGGTGCGACTGCTTGAACAGCTCAGCAGTGATCAGGAAGGGCACACCAGCTGCGGAGGTCATGAGAAGATCAGTACAAAGCCGCAACCACCCTTACATCACCTACGAGGCCTACTGTGTATGTACACTAAGCAGACACCTTGCTAGGTACACCTCCACAATATCAAATATGTTTGTTAAAGCTGAATTTTTGGGTTTCATGAGTCTCTCAAGTGTCCCTAATGGACGGTCTAGTTTCTAGAAGGTCGTTCATTCACCATAATCTATTCCAGTTATGGGGGAACCTTTCGAACATGCGTTGTTTGACTGTGCTGCCTAAAACCAAAGCCGGAAATCCATTTTAACTTACCGTGATGTGTATTAATACACGTGCTCCTGAAGCCATTCCACTTTGAACAATAACTGCTGCTTCGGTTACCAAAGCTCTAATAAAGTTCTTTCTTGTGCAGACCAACCAGGGCACCAACTTTCTTTCAAGAGTTTTTCAGCAAACTCTTTGTGCGCTGGGTCTCACACAGTCGGGGTCCAGTGCCTATCACCCAAGTCCCAGGGAGCTCTTGAGCGCTGGCATCAAAGACTGAAGTCCATGCTAAAAAAGTCCACTTGAAGGGTTACAGGAACAGCTGGTATGCAATGCCCCTCCAAAGACTGATGTGTCAGTTTTAGTAGCCTCTGTTGCGGGGTGCGGCTGCAACATGCTGTTAGGATTGCTCAAGAGTCACTTTCTTCTGCTCAAATGAAAGTGAAAACTAGATATAATAAAAAAGCAGTACAGCGGCAGTTTCAGCCAGGTGGCAAAGTGTTGATTTTGTTTCCCACGCCTGGAGCCGCTCTTACAACTCAATTTTGTGGTCCTTATGTGGTAGACAGAAGGATCTCTAACAATGATTATATCATCCATACACCTGACTCGTACATGTCATATTAACATGCTGAAATTGTACCATTCCAGAGATGCTGCTGGGGAGAAATGGCAGTCCGTAAAGGCCGCAGTGGTGGGCGTTTCTTCCCTTGTGGAGGCACAGTCAGAATGGTCATGCCTTGTGGTGGTCATCAGTCTGGTAGGCTAAGAAACTCTGAGGACCACTTATATTATCTGTCAAGATCTCAGAAAGGAGTGCTTTTTTTAGGGAGGTGTGGGCAACCATTGGCCCCTGTGTTTGGAATATCATCAACCACACCCTGTCCTCTGGTATTGTCCCTTCCTTTTGTAAAAAAAAAAGCTGCTGTTGAACCTTTGCTTAAAAAAACGGGTCTCGATCCTTCAATTTGATGTAATTATCAGCCTATTTCAAAAACTACCTTTTCAAAACTACCTTTTATCTTAAAGATTTTAGAAAAAAGCGTTCTTGCACAGATGCAGCCTTTTTCAGATGAAAATAGGATTTTAGACACCTTCCAGTCAGGTTACAGGACCTTTCAAAGAACGGAGTCTGCACTTTTAAAGGTTTTTAATCACCTGTTTTTAATGACTGGATTCTGGTGGTTCAGTTTAGTGCTTTTAGACCTGACTGCAGCTTTTGACCATACAGTGGACCACACTATTCTTTTATCTCGCTTGGAAAACTGTGTGGGTGTCAGGGGGACTGCCCTTGAGTGGTTTAGGTCTTGTCAGGGAGATGCCTTACTGTGGGACTTGGGGACGCCACCTTGTCCACATCCCCTTTGACTGTGGAGTACCCCAGGGGTCAATTCTTGGGCCCATCCTATTTGCTCTTTACCTGGTCCCGCTTAGTGCAATATTCAATAAACATGGCATCTCCTATCATTTTTATGCAGATGACTGCCAAATGTATTTGCCACTCACTAAAAATGACCATGGCCCCCCTGACAGGCCTTCTCGAGTGCTTAAGCGACGTCGAGGTCTGGTTGGCTCAAATTTTTTTAAAGCTCAATAAGGGGAAGATGGAAGTTATCCTCCTGAATAATAGCGACCCCCTCATGGACTTGGGCCCCCTCAAGAACCATGCCAGTCCCACAGCCACCAGCCTTGGCGTCATAATAGATAGTTATTTTAAACTTAATAAACAAATCAATGCCGTCGTAAAATCCTGTTTTTATCACCTTCAGCTTTTTTTTTTGCTTTACTCTGAAATAAGCCACAAATGACTCTCTTGCTCACAGTTAGTCCAGACGTCTGCAGCACGGCTTTTAACAGGAACCAAAAAGAGGGAGCGCATCACCCCGATTCTATAGTCTCCCTGCACTGGTTGCCTGTGCGTTTCAGAATTGATTTTAAGATTTTAATGTTTGTTTTCAAGGCTTTGAATGGACTGGCCCCTCAGTACATCTCGGACCTCATCCAAATTTACACTCCAGTGTGCACATTGAGGTCCGAAGGCCAGCCCCAACTGGTGGTGCCCGAGACGAGACTTAAGACCAGGGGAAACCGGGCCTTTTCCGTAGTTGGCCCAAAGCTGTGGAACACTCTCCCCCCTCATGTAAAAACGGCCCCCACAACTGAAAGCTTTAAGTCTCGTCTTAAAACCCACTTTTATTATCTGGCTTTTAACTCGCCGTGAGTCGTGTGATCCTCTGTTTCTTTTATTCGTTTTTTTTCCCTTTTTTTTGTTTTAATTGGTTTTACTTATTTAATTTTGTTTTCTATTTTATTGTATTTACTTCTTGTATTTATTGCTTTTATTGATTTTTCCTCTTGTTTCAAATATTTTACTGTTTTAAGTGTCTTTGTTTTTATTTGATCTTTTGGTTTTTACTGTAGTAATTTGTACTTTTACTTCTTATTTATGGTTTTGCTGGTTTGTGCAGCACTTTGGAAACAGTGTTGATAAAATGTGCTATATAAATAGAGTGGATTGGATCAGATTGATGTGGGTAATGCTGTGGGTAATGCTACTCCTATAAAGCTGTCCACCTGCGAGGAGGGAGGTCATGCAACAGGAAGTCAATTACCTGGTAACTAACGGTTTTGCTAAGCCCAGTTGCAGCCCATGGAGTTCACCATGCTTGGTCGTGCCTGACCAACTCTGACCAAACTCCTAGATTTTGCACTGATTTCGGTAAAGTAAAAGCAGTTACGGTGTCTGATTCCTTCCCTTTGCCCAGGATGAATGACTGCATGGACGGAGTTGGTCCTGCGACGTGTATAGCCAAGCTCGATCTGCTCAAAGGATACTGGCAAGTTCCTTTGACGCCGCGTGACTCTGACATCTCTGCATTCGTCACACCTGATGTGTTCATGCAATACACACTCAGGCCTTTTGGTCTAAAATCGCCTGATGCGGTGCGTACTAGGTGAACTTCCTACCTGTTGTGTTTATCTAGACGATGTGGTAGTCTGCTCTAGTCACTCGGAGCGCCACATGTCTAGTCTAAAAACAGTGTTTCAGGGCCTAGCCAATGTGTCCCTCACCCTAAACTTAGCCAAGTGTGAGCTGGGTAAGGCCACTGTTACATACCTGGGGAAACAGGTGGACCACGGGCTAAAATTAGCGCAGTGGTGTCCTTTCCCGCCCCCGCCACTCCATGTGAGCTAAGACGTTTTCCCGGCATGGCGGGCCATTATCTGTGTTTTTGTAAACATTTTTCCACGTTTGTACGTCCCCTGACTAAGACGGGTCGCCCAGCAGTTCCGTTTGTGTGGAACGATGAGTGTGAGCAGGAGTCTATCTTGTGCGGTGCCCCCGTACTTGTTGCACCAGATTTCTCGAAACCTTTTAAACTGGAGGTAGATGCGAGTATTCCTGGGGCCGGGGCAGTATTGATACAATACTGTATAGTGGTGCTGGCGTAAATCATCCAGTGTGCTACTTCTCCGCAAAGTTTGAGAGACATCAGTTAAACTACTCCACTACTGAAAAGGAGACCTGAGCAATGCTTTTGGCTCTACAACACTTGGAAGTATGTTTGCTCGTGTCTATCTTCTGTTCCAGTTTTCACCGACCATAAGACACTTGTCTTCCTGGGCTGGATGTACAACAGCAACCAGCACTTGATGCGTTGGGCCCCCCTGGCCCAGAACTACAATCTGGTAATCCGACACAAGAAGGGAGCCGACAGGTTGTCCCATGGGTGAAACTTTTCCTTAATTTGATGGTTCGGTTCGTTTAAAACTTCTTCAGGGTCGTCAGGTGGGTACCCTCCTTCATTGGTGTTTTGATGATAGGCCCACTGATAGGCTCATGACACCTCCAGAGAGGTCATCGCCAACACCTGGCGTCCCAGGTGTGTGCCCCCATCTGCTTTGAGCCCAGCAAGTGTCCTTGCGCATGATCCAAAGCCACTGACCGCCGCTCTTTCGGCCGCTTTAGAGGCTGATCTTATCGTCCGTTGCAGACCCTGTCCATGAAAGCCAAGGTCTTTCATAAGCCTGATGGTAGACGTTGAGGCTCTTTCTGTAAAACCTAATCATCAGGTTAGAAATCTCGAGGTAATAATGGACTCAGATCTGAACTTTAACAGCCACATTAAATCAATAACATCTTCAGCTCTTTACCAGCTTAAAAAACATTGCCAAAATGAAGGGAATAGTGTCTAAAACAGGTTTAGAGAGACTAATCCATGCCTTTGTCTCCAGCAGGCTAGACTACTACAACGGCCTTCTCACGGGGCTCTCGAAACGAGCCGAAAAACAGCTGCACTACATCCACAATGCTGCTGCTCGAGTCCTGACAAGAACCAGCAAATATGAGCATATTAGTCCAGCACTTAGGTCTGTGCACTGGCTTCCTCGCACAATTGTGTGATTTTTGCCTGGTGTTTAGTTTCATAGGGAAGTGTGCTCACTCTGCCTGTTTGCCGGTGAGCCTTTTGTGTTTCCCTTTTAGTATGTTTTTAATATTTTTGCTTCACTAGTTGTTTTGAGGATTTCTTTTTTTGTTCCGTCTCCAGTTTTTATGTGCCACTCCTTTTTCAGTATGTTCTAACATGCCTCGAATGTTACACGTGACTTGATAAAGTTGGAAAGAGCAGATTCGTTTCTTCAGGACTTACGTCCAATTCATTTGGCGCAGAGTATTTGAGATTGTCTGCTGGCTTTAAATACACAATTCTTCATTGTTAGTAGGGGAAGTGATGAAGGAGAAATATGCACGAGGAAAAAAGCGCCACCGTTAAGTATTACAAATGCCGTCCTCGTTATCTGCGCATGATAATTGCGCAGATGAAGGTTTAATATTGTCAAGCTAATAACGAGGCCATAATTTGTCAACATCTGTGGTCTATATGGGGGGCGTCATGGTGCGTGCAAGCTTTAGTCTGAGGGAAGCTGCATTCATCACGGCAAGCTGATGAACAATGAGCCATTAAAAGTCTAATTGCGGCAACAGAAACCCTCGTCCGTGCACTAAAGTATAGATTTTTGCCGGCTTGACGAATGACGTTGTGTACGCCGGATTCTCTCCAATTCATCATCCTCACAGGCCCACTCAACATGGTTCCCGATGTTGTAAATGATTGCCTCTTAATTCACTTCACTCAACTCTTGGAGTGTACAAATGGATGTAGTGTGCCACTTAAGATTTCCTCATTTACAAGACTAATGAAATACAATATCCGCGTGCAGGCAGAGGGACAGAAAAGGTGTGTAAGGGGGCGGGGGCGCGCTGCAGTTATGTGTGTGCCCAGGAGGCGGCAGTGTTACCTTACAAAACAATTTAGTGTAAATCGTAAGGCTGGAGCTTAAATGACTTTAGTCATCCTATTGGCTCAACACAGGGTTGTCATAACTTTTCCGCAAGGGCCACATACTGAAAAATGGGTGCAGGTGTATCTATATATATATATATATAATATACTGTAAATATATATATACTGTATATACTAGTACTTACATGCAGTCATGGGAAAAATGATGAGACCAGCCTTGTTTCTTCAGTTTATTGATCCATTTGAATGCCTGGTACAACTAAAGGTACATTTGTTTGGACAAATATAATGATGATAACAAATATAGCTCATAATAAGAGATGACATCCAGCAACTTCCATGCTTTTCTTGATAATAATAACCAAAATCACTTAAGTTCTTACATGAATAGCAATAGCATTGTAGTGCCAAAAAATGAGCTATTTTTCTTGTCAAAACAAAGGTACCTTTAGTCGTATCAGGCGCTAAAATGAACAAGAAACTGAAGAAACAAGGGCGCGCTAATCATTTGTAGACGAAGACGAAGCTTAGTGATATTATTAGTGAACATTCAGACTAAGTTTCCAAATTGTTGCTGTTGTTTTTTCTTGGTTTGTTTTGAATTGTGTTTTATTTGTACAATGTGCTTCAGGTCAACAATGACTGCAAATGGCAAGAACATCTCTGGTTTAACCCTTCATGGAGCAAGGGATTAAATAACGTGTTACACTGTATAGCGTTCATTGAAATAATTATCTAGAATTTAATTTCCAACTATTCCAATGAGTGCCATTTAAAATATGTTTTTGTATGCATATTTAACATATTTTCTTTCTAATATAAAGAAAATACCAATAAAAGTGGCATTTTGGCATTTAATTAGGCTACCCCCTGTTCACATACTTTAATGGTCTAATACTGGTTGACCAGAAACACAGCAGTGCTGTGTTAGCATGGAACCTTCCACTTCCTGTGTTGTGTGCAGTGCTTGTATTCATTTTGCTGCAGACTAAAATGATTGGACAATGTTTATTTCCATTTAATTCACTTGATCGTGCGCAATTTTCTTTCTGACCCAAAAATCAAACATATGCAGAGAAACTACTGCTAGCACCTTTAGTTCAATATTTACCTGGACCAATGCAGAAGCCAGCAATAATTCCAACAACGCAGCCCACGCTTACGTAGCGCAGGAAGGTCAGTTGAGCCTGTGATTAGATAAGAAGGATTTCAAATGATTTCAAATGTTGATTATGTAAATATGACAGTCATACGGGACTTTCTCAAAACTCCACCTTGATGGGATGTGCAAAAATGCATTTGATCCCTGCACGTTTGCAATTCAGCATTCACAGTGGGCAAATTTGTTTTTGCATTTTTTTTTTTCAAAAACAGGCCATGTTTTTCCACAGAAAACACACCTCAGTCTGTGATCATCTTTAAATACATAATAATACAAGTAAAATGTGCAGCATGCATGTACCGCTGTTTGAAAGCTCACACTTGGGTCATCTTTTTTTTGTCAAGCGTTGAGATTTCGCACTTTGCTCTGCGGTGCTTGAAAGCGCCACAGTTGCTTGTTTGGCTGCGAAACCTAGCTTTGACAGTCAGTCCGGCCTCAAGACTTGCAGCAAGGTGGACACTTAAGTTAAAATAAAAATAATATAACAATAACAACCCATATTTATTATTATTATTAATAGTAATTAAGTTGTGATTATTATTAATGTTAATAGTAATAAGTGTAATAGTAGTAATAGTAAGTGTAGTGTGGATTTTGGAGACACAACGTGGAGAAATGCCTTCTCTCGCCTGCTAGCTTCTAGCGCAGGGGCGTCAAACTCGTTTTCATTGAGGGCCATTTTGCAGTTATGGCTTCTCTAGTAGGCAACTGTCAGTATATATGAATAGAAATATGAATATAACCTCATGATATTATGACACATGCCCATGCATTTGGTTATTCGATGTTTTACTACCAAGTTGATGGATAACTTGCTTTGAAATGAGAAGTGAAGTAAGATAGTCAAGGTGTTGGGTTTTTATTTTTGATAACAAAAAGTGTCTTGTTGCATGACAAGATGATTTGAAAGTTTAGAAGCGCTGCATGCGGAAGAATTTTTTGGTCAAAATGAAAGAACAAATCCATTTAGAAGGAAAAAGGTGAAGTGCATGATTGACACACATTATTCCCAGGCCTTTGCAGGCCACATAAAATGATGTGGTGGGCCACATCTGGCCCCCGGGCCTTGAATTTGACACATGTGCTGCAACGCTAGGCTGACAACCAGGCTAAAGGCTATACACAGAGACTCCAACTGTTCATCAGTAATCGTATCTATACATTTTATACGTTGAATTAGTGTGTGAAGCATAGTTAGGCCTTAAACCTGCATTGTTTTGTGAGTGAACAATGGCAATTGAAGAGAGAAGGTGAATGTAATCTAATCTAATAATTACAAAAGTCACTTTTATTGCAAATGTTGATCTGAAATTGGAGGAGAACGTCACCGTCAAGCTAGCAGGAGTGTTTGGAAGGGGGAGGAATGAGTCGTGTGTCAAAAATTTATTTTTTCATGGGCGTTTCAATTACTTGCGCTTTTTGGCCATTGGCTGGTGCGTGGACCTATTGTACGTTTTAGAAACCGTAAAAAAACATAGCACAAAGAAAACCAATATATTACAGGGCCAAGCAGGGCTGCGGTGTACCTGGAAGAGGACGGACATTGTGATGCCAGCACAGCAGAGGGCCATGAAGAGGTAGCCGCCAATCATCAGAGGTCTCCTCCCTACACGCTCAATTGTAAAGCACTGAAAAACAAGACAACCTTCAGCCATCGTCACGTCATCTGTTTGTCAATAAGATGTACTGCCATGCATGATCATGTGCACTTACACCTAGCGTCCCAGAGATGACCTCGATGGCTCCGGTCCCTACTGTGGTGTACTGAATATTTGGGTCGGGAATCCCGGCATTCCTAAATATATCGTTTGTGTAGAACCAGATCTGAAAACGAGAATAACATAAAATATTAATACTGTAGGTCACACAGTTTGGGAAGATCCGGACCAGACCAATGAAAAGTTCCGTGAGAGTAATCCCAATACAGTAATAGGAAGTGTAATCCCAGTGCTCCTCCAGTCAAGTCAAGCAGCTCCTAAATTGATGTGAACCTTAAAGTGGGGGAGAACCTACCCAGCCAGAAGACGTTTAGAGGACCAAACTGTCCTCTAAACTCTACCCTCCCGTCAGGGAAAAGGTGAGCTGTTTCAGACTGTGAACGTAATGAAACCGAAGCTCACCATCCAGAGTTTAGCAGGCAGACTGAAGGATAAAATGATGAAGCTCCTGCTTTGGTTTTTGTCATAAATGACAAAATAGCAACGTCCATCCATCCATTTTCTATACCGCTTCTCCTCATTAGGCTCTACTTTAATAAATACCTTCTATGTGCGGCCCAAGGCTCTTTTTTTTTTTTTTTTGAACAGAAAGACCCATCAAAATGGCAAAAATAGAACAAAAAGGCACAATGTACGTACAGAGAAAAAGCTATGTCTTTAAATACGCATACTCTCCACAACCCTCCCCTTCTCTCTTCAATTGCCATTGAGGAACAATTATAAAATGTATAGGTACTCACCACTAATAAATGCAAAACAAACCTTTGCGTCTCAAGTCGCAGCACACAACTACGGTGCGTTCAAGGGCTGCCGTACAAAGTGTGACATCTCAACACGTCACAACAAAGCATGATCCGTGACGCATAAAGACATAAACATGTCAACATTGTGGCATTTTTGCAACGGCGGTAGGTATGCTGTACATTTTATTTGTATGACGTATTTATAAATTATTACCCAAATTGAATTTGCAGGATTCACTGTATCGAGTACATGTTTAGCAAGATTTTAAAGTTATATAACAAAAAATAGCAAAATGGCTACAGTATCTGTACTCGTTTATTTTTCAGTATGTTTTTCAGTATCGCTGGAAAAATCCCTGCCCAAGGCAAGGCAAGGCACGTTTGTTTCTACACAAGGTCTTTTAAAGTGCTTTACAGAAAAGAAGGGTAAAATCACTTCATAAAATCATTCCATAAAACATCAAATCATTCTAAAATTCCATTAAAAAAAGGAAGATTAAAACTGAATAGCGCTGCTAAAATACTTTGAGTTGTGATATGCAAAGTTGAATAGAAGCGTTTTCAACTTGGATTTGAACGTTGCCAAAGTTGAAGATTGTCACACATCTTCTGGAAGACTGTTCCGTGACTTCACCGTGTTTAGTCCTGACTCCGGGCACCCGCAGGAGACCCCTCCCTGAGCTTTTGAGAGCCTGAGATGTCAGAGGTGTACTTTGGCCACCAAGACCATGAAAAGACACAAGCAGAGCTGTTTTAAAGTCTATTCACTGAGCGACGGGAAGCCAGTGCAGAGACCCGAGTACTGGATTAATATGGTCATATTTCCTGGTTCTAGTCAGGACTCGAGCAGCAGCATTGTGGATGTACTGCAGCTGTTTTAGTGCTCGTTTAGGGAGACCGGTGAGAAGGCCGTTGTAGTAGTCTAGCCTGCTGGAGACAAAGGCATGGATTAGTCTTTGTAAATTTGGCTTAGACACTTGATTCCCTTGATTTTGGCAATGTTTTTTAGCTGGTAAAAAGATGATGATGTTATTGATTTTAGTTTTAGAGACGAGTCTGAAGGTGGCTGATGACACTTTCTCTTTGTTTCTGTGGGCCAAAAACAAATGAAGTCAGTTTCAGGATTGATCCCTGTTCTACCTGCACTCGCATGGGTTCTCTCCAGTTACTCTGGTTTCCTCCCGGTCTAGTCCAAAAACATAAAATCCAAAAAGTCTTACTGCAAGGTCATACTAATTCACTTTGCCAAATGCGGCCTCATAAAGAGTTCTGAGGTGCAAATGATGCAAATGGCAAATAAAAAATATAGTGTACATTTTTCTCATTTACTTTGTTTTGTATTGTGACTGCATTTTCATAAAGAGGTAGAAAAAAATGTAATGTAACCATTATAGCACTTTTGCATGGAAGTGTGGACTATGTTGGGTTAATTGAACAGTCAAGTAAGTGTGAATGGCTGTTGGTCTCAAACAACAACGTGTCATTTTGGTGACCGACAGCCGATTCACCGCACAAGTCAACTGCTTACAGGCACCATCTCGCAGGATGAGCGAGGTATGTAGAAAGATAACTAGAACATGTTCATTATGAATTCTTCATTATGTACCGGTGTTGCAATCGGGAACCGCTGGAACTGGAGGACCCAGCAGGGTGTACTCCTGCTGGGATTTGCTACTAGCATGTGAGCCAGCACGCCCACAGCTTCTGATGGCACGCTGCAGTGACTACAGGAGTGTGTTGCTTGTACGTACTCTAGATGGGTCAACTCTCCAATGTGTGCCAGCACTGAGAGAAGAGACCTGAAGATAATGAGGCGTGGTTGTTTGCCCCCTGCTTAGTGGGACTGTGATATATGGACAGGAAGGCATACAGATGGGGGGTGCACAGCAGGGAGCTGTCATAATAACTGCACAGCCTTTGCACAAATACACGAGCGAGCCCACCGAGATGTTTACCACTCACCGCATCAATACCAGACAGCTGCATGCCGACGTTGACCACAATAACGGTGATGACCTGCCAGCGAACGCAGCGGTCCATGAGGAGGCTGCACACAGATAACGTCTGGATGGAGGACAGAGAGCGTTGTTCCTCTTGCATCTCCTCCACCTCCAACTGGAGGTTTCCCCTAGCACGGAACCGCTTGAGGGCTGCAGGACAGAGGACAGGTTGGGCGCATAAACGGGGAGATGCACAGTCTGACCAGTTGCTAACGGGAAGTCTTCTATCAAAGTAGTTGACGCAGCAGTTTGTTTTGCAGGAGGAGCTATGTACTGTGCCTATAAATAAATCATTCAACAAGATACTTGTACTCCACAGTGGAGTTATTTGTGCTATTTTAGCTGTAAAACACAATCTGCTGGCAGGCAACCTCCTCGACATGTTTTGCAATGAAACAAAAATGCACAAACAACACAGCAGCGAAACACCAAAACAAACATTTGGGAGCCTCTTTGTCCCTCTCCGTCACACACCTGTTGCTCTGTGCTATAAACAAACCCCCGTTCTGTTTGCTGAAAGCCTTGTCTTCCTGGAGCTGCTGTGATGGAGTCCCTATGATTACCGTAATGACCCATGTATCAGTCTCTAGTGCCAGGAACCATTGGAATTCTTTGGACAGTTCAGGACTTACAGTCATTTTAAAATAGCAATGCAAATTCTACGGCCTAATACAGTTTCAGAGTTAAACGTTTTAGAAAATGAGTTGCTTTTGTTGAATGGAGCATATATGGCCACCAGTCTGCACTCGATGATCAGTGGGAAGTTATTTCCCAAGTCGTCAAATACGAAATGGCTCATGTGACATGTGGCAAAAAAGCTTTTTTTCAAACCTGCAACGGTGGCATGAACATTTCCTTTTTCTATCAGCAGGTATCGTGGGCTTTCAGGAAACCACGGTAAGAACACCAGCTGGACCAGGGTTGGAAATACGATAAGAGACATGAGCAGCGGCCAGTGCTCTTCCTATGAGGAAACATCAACACACATTTAGAACACATATAATCGATGGACAAACCATTAGGTACACCTCCATCCGTCCATCTCCTATGCCGCTTATCCTCACAAGGGTACGCTGGAGCCTATCCCAGCTGACTTCGGGCGAGAGGCAGGGTGCACTCTGGACCGGCCGCATTAGGTACACCTGTACATCCAAATAACGCCCCTCCAGTGTAGCTAACACAAATGCAATAAGTTGTTCTGAGCACAGCACAGTGAGAAGTACGGGAGTTGTGCACTACTATACTACAACGGCAAGAAATAACCAACGATGACATTATAGAACAAATGGTTTATGCCACATTGCTGGCACAGCTCTTAGAATGGGCTAGACTGTGCAGGGTGAAACCTAGCTAGAGGCTTGTAGCACGGTAAAATAATACCTGCTTAAATATGTGAAGGTTTAACATCAAGACGTCCGTACCTTTCCCAACAGCTCCTGAAGTCCCAGGACCTGAGCAATGAAGACCCCGAGACAAATATGGATGCTGGGAATAAGACCCAAGAAGCCTCGAAGATTCTTGGGGGCGATCTCTCCAAGGTACATTGGCACAACACTGAGAGAGATACCTGCACATTGCAGAGAGAGCCTTCAGCTTCAACTTATCTTGGCTTTATCTTAGCAAGGTCAATGTGTTACAGATGAGATACGACAACAAAGATACCAGAAGCACTGTGGAGAAGCTCGGAATGATTTGGATGACTTTCTGTACCTACCGGAGTGTACTCCAACAATGAAGCGTCCAATGATGACCATAGCTGGCTCCCTCCATGCTCTGCTGAGGCCCATGAGAGCTCCACCGAGGAACACCAACACGGTGGATTTCACCAGTGTCCCCTTCCTGTTCACACACACTTCTCTTTACAATGCGCTTGGTGTTTGTTAGATGATGACGACACGAAGGCCATAAGAAAAACTAACCTTCCATATTTGGTTACCAATTTGCCCACTAACAGAGCGCCGATCATTCCACCAATGGCAAAGATGGACACGGTAAGGGAGTACAAGACTGTCAGGTGCTTGTCGTCCGGAACCCAGTTATACTCCTCCCTAAGTGTCTCGTTATAGAAGGCTTTGATGTACTGATGGAGGGAAAGAAGACATGATTAAACAAATGCAACTCATTTGTTTCACATTCAACATGTCCCTTTGGAACTGCACAAAAAGTTCAGAACTCTGCTAACTTCTACTATTTTATAACATTATAACATTTAAACTACAATTACAATTACTTGCAAGGCATTAAACTACTATTACAATTAGTTGAAGGGCATTAAACTACAATCACAGTTACATGGAAGGTGTTAAACTACAGTAACAATTATTTGCAAGGCATGAAACTACAATTACAATTAGTTGCAAGGCATTGAAGTACAATTACAACTACTTGCAAGGCATTAAACTACAATTACAATTACACGAAAGGCATTCAACTACAATTACAATTGTTTGCAATAGTTTAAACTACAATTACAATTACATGGAAGGTATTAAACTACAATTACAATTAATTGCAAGGCATTAAACTACAATTACAATTAGTTGCAAGGCATTAAAGTACAATTACAATTACTTGCAAGGCATTAAACTACAATTACAATTACACGAAAGGCATTCAACTACAATTACAATTGTTTGCAATCGTTTAAACTACAATTACAATTAGTCGCAAGGTATTAAACTACAATTACAATTACATGAAAGGTATTAAACTACAATTACAATTGTTTGCAAGAGTTTAAACTACAATTACAATTAGTCGCAAGGGTTTAAACTACAATTACAATTCTTTGCAAGGCATTAATATACATGATATACATGTACAATGTACATAAATACCCATAAATATATTTATGAAGACAGTAAATATATATTTTCTATATTTATAGTCGGAGGTAGATCTTTGGGACTTGGTCATTTTAAGTAAGTTAAGTAGCTGGCAGGCTGATATAAGAAGAGATGATGTTAGCAAAGCCTCGGGATCACTTCATCTGACTGATACTAACTACTATTTTAATGTCATCACTGTACATTGCAGTCCCTGAAGCATCATCTAGCATCTCAAGGTCAACCTCACATTTGGAACACACTGGTGTAACTAATGAGTAACGAATTGTACAAGTCACACGGACCATGGTTATAGCTTTGGCCTGACCACTTTAACAGCGTGTCAGTCGGTAAAGTTGCGTGACTTCCAGTTCTCTGAACGCTTGTTCCGGATGTGTGGTGCGTAAAAATCTGAACCATCTTGTCTTGTGGTGTTGTGGTTTCCAAAAAAAGACATACAATTCTGTGAGAACTATCGTATCTAGTGACCGTATATCTACCTCAGGTAGCACAATGGAATCAGTCGAATTGCTGTGTTGGCCAAGGCTTTCTGTGTGGCTTGAGTTTGTATTGCGTAAGCTTATCCCACTGCCATGAACGTTAGGTTAATCCACATGTCAGTCATCCAGGTCAGGACGTCTGCAAAGGCTGAAGAAGCCCTTTGATTAAAGGTGAAACGTCCTACATTAAGAAGTCCAATAGTCTCGGTTCAACCTTTTCGGATTAGGTTAGCATTCTGAATTCCTGTGAATGTTTCTTTGTCTTCATGTGTCAAGCCTGCGACTGGCAGGGTGAGTACCCCGACTCCCACACTCTGTTGGAATAGACTCCAGCTTTCCCTGACCTTTAACCTACGCGTCGGATTTGACGCCGACCTGATCATCTGAAGTGAAGTAACGACAGCCGGCTGGTGAGGAAGTTGCTTAGCGTATCCCACAGCAGGCTAAACTGACTTTGGAATGGTTTGAATGGGTTGAGAAATGTGCAACTTGTTAAAACCTGTCCATTGATTTTCAATGGGAAAAATGTCCGGGAAAATGTGTACATGAACATCTGGCATAATAGCATAGATAATAACACAATAACAACATAATAGCACACAGTATGATGCAGTGTGTGAGTACGGCTGGGGTCTGGACACCAACAGAAATGGAAAGAGGCGCATAAGCCGTGAAGCTCACATGCTTCAGCGTGTAGTGGAACAGCCTGTTTCCGTCTCGCATCGAATCCAAGATTGAAGGGGCGATCGAGACACATGACGGAGACGTCTCTCGATTTAACATGCAACCCGCATGACCCCTCGTGACATTTAGATCCTCACTGCGCTTCTGTTTCAAGCGTCAACAGGCAGTGTTGATTCGTAGTGAAGTAGATGAGGAGGGCGTAGCGATAAGACAAACCTGCGCAGGGGAGTTGACGACAGCCAGGTTGAATCCATAGAGCATGGAGCTGCCAAACGAGGACAGGAACGCCACCGCCAGCAGTGACTTTGTGAGGTGCTGAGGATGAAAGCAGACACGCCGATGACGTCACTGCTTTTTGTTTTACCATTTCCCAAAAACGTGTATTGCTGCCTTTTGACTCCTGTATTGGTTACATTTTTTTTATTGTAAAGAACATGTTTATTTTTTTCCATTTCTAAAAACCTTTTCTCGTAACAATATAACAAAAACATGGAAAATGACCGTGGTGGTGTACTGCTGCCTTTTGGCCATTTGTGGATAATGGCTCTCACTGTGGTTGGCTGGAGTCCCGAAGCTTTAGAAATGGCTTTATAACCTTTTCCACACTGATAGATCTCAATTTATCTCCGTTATGTTTTAACGGGGGCGGGGGGCAACTGTTTCACACAGGGCCATGTAGATTAGGATTTTTTTTTCTCCCATAATCATAAAAAATTTCATTTAAAAACTGCATAACGTGTTCAGTTGTGCTGTCATTGACTAATATTTACATTTGTTTGACGATCCGAAACATTTAAGTGTGACAGACATGCAAAAAACTACGAAATCAGGACGGGGGCAAACACTTTTTCACAACATCGTGTCAGCGTGAACACTAAATCTGGTATTTGAGCCAGCGAGACTCTTTTACAAACGAAGCTTTTATTGGAATGAAAGACCTCTATGCAGCCAATGTAGGAAGTTGGTGATTAGGTACAAAGAGTTTTTGAGTAGACAGGAAGTGGTCATACAATGCATGCACAGATGCTTTAAAGAAACTTCGTTTAGCAATGAAAAGCCTGCTGGAGAAAGTTAGATGACGACACGTGAAAACAGCCGCTAGCAGACAATGCTTCCCAGTCAGCACTTCATTAGGCTCATTGGAAGTCAGATGAGCGTGTCTTCTTATTTTAGCGAGGCCAAACGTTTGCATTCATACATGTTGGTCATCGGCTAGTTCAGTCTTGGTCCTGACGCATCAGTTTGTTTCAGAAGAGAAGAATGCGTTCTGCTTCTCTTTTGATGCTGTTTATTTCGAAGCATCATTTCGTTCAATCATGAAGGGTTGACTATGCTCATAAAATAAAGTCAAGTGAAAAAATCACATGGTTTAATTCTCCGACTTCTTAATGGCTCGACACAAATGAGGGAAAATTAGGTAGCGCATTATTTTTCTGGCAAATGCACCACATGGTGGCGCTGTTATTAAACCCCAAAGTTTGACAGTATATGTCAGATTGACTCGAAATTTCAAAAATCACCACAAAATCTGATTTAAGGGGGTGAGTAGCACGTTGGTAAAAATTGCTCAAGATAAACAGCATCAGTCAAAACGTCTTTGCAGGGGTGTACGCATGACCTAGCAGCTAGGTGCTAGGAAAAAAATGGTTAAAATGGGTTAGGGTTAGATCTCAATTATCTCAATTAGTTAGATCATCCATCCCATCTTAGGATCTCAGTTCACACCAACATGTGTTTTCCTTTCGAGATGAAAACGCTTGCTTAGGTTTTACCTAATGAGCTGGACTCTAGCACCCCCAACTTGGCTCTTTGGCTCTTCCCACCGGCCGCCACTCACTAGGAATGAGTGTGTCTTTATGGTGATTTGTGGATGATTCTGAGTCTTTCAATTCTTTTCTATTGAGAAAGTTCACCTTAAACTGCCATTTTGGGACCTCACGTGAAGAGTTTGATCTCAATTACAAGCAGGAAAATCCTGGTTTACATTTTTCCTCCAACCCCATTCAGTGATGTGCGATACCACTGATTTTGTTTCTGATCCGATACTGAGTAAAATTCAGGTTGGTATCAGTGACGCCGGTCCGATACTTTGCAAATTCACCTAACGTGTCTGGTGAATGTTAAAAAGTATGTTTCATATCATAGCATAAAGAATACAAGACACTTAATGAATTCATTAGTTCAATAAGTTATTAATGTCAAGATATGACTAATTTCCTAATGAAATGAATTAACCCTGAAGTATATTGGGGTGATTTACAATATAGTCAAGCTGATATACAACAAGAGAAAAAACACAAGACAAAATCATATCAAATATGTGAAAATGGTATTATAATAATACAAAAACCTACAATCATAAAACCATTACTTCACAATTCACACGCGGCGGCGTCTACGATCGGTCAACGCTTCAACAGACAAACGTTTCAGACAAATATCACCTCAAATGACTGAAGCATCGGAAGTACGGGCATTTCAGCATCGATCCGCACGTCACGATCCCCATTGCCCACATGTCATTAGCGCTTACAAAACTGCATGTACTGCATGTTTGCACAGCCACAAATGTCATCATTTACAGTGCATGGGGTGTCCTCACTTTTTCACACGACTGCTCCACAGAATGACTACATCAGTGTCCTGTTTCTATCAGAACGATGCCTCTCACCAGCTAAACAGAAATACTGCATGGAAGGAGTTCAACTATGTTACAGTGTGAGCAATATTTTTGTGCTTACCGAGCTAAGTTTTGCATCGTGCAACAGCAGCAGTTCCTCCGCCATCGAGGTGGTGAAAAGTAAGTCCCTCCGCGTGAAAACGAGAGAAGTCTCGTGTAAAACTTTATAAACACTGACACTGCATGCTAATTTCTATTCTCCACGCCGCGCTGACACAGAGTGAAGGCGTGTTGAGGGGCGGAATAAAGAAACTTGTCAAACTCTAAGCTGCGCGCGTCACCATGTCAGGTCACGTGACCCGGCAGGGGTCAACATGTCAGAGCCCGGGGCAGAACAGCATACACCAGCAGCACAACTTTAAAGCAGAAAAAGATGTTATTTATGACGATTTCAATCATCAATCAGTTTTATTTGGTCAGTCCTGTAAACCACTGACTGTTCTTCAGCACTTCATTTTTTCCCAGTTGTGCATATTTATTTTTCCAACACCCTGTTTTCATTTCACTTGGTGTTTTTGCAAACCTTTATTTGTAGCGTTAGTCACAATTATATCGCGTGGGATTGTTTGCTTGAATTGAATAATATTTGAGTGATGGACAGTTTGCCTTGCTGATGTCTACTTGCTGGACATTGTGTTTGGTTCTCATACGTTGAGGTCCAGCTTGTGTTGAGCTGTTTAAAAAAAACCCCAAAATGTTGCATACAGCAAACATATTATCCAGTCTTCATGTTGGTAGGTGTATTCAAAACTTTAAAATGATCTTTCAAAGGAACACATGTTATAGATCAAGCCTTTCTATCTGTGATTAATTTACTGGTTAACTATAGACAACGTGCGATTAATTGCGATCAAAAATTTTAATCGATTGACAGCCCTAATATAAATACAGTCAGATACACACACACACATACATATATATATATATATATATATATATATATATATATACACACCACTGGTCAAAAGTTTTAGAACAACCACATTTTTGCAGTTATTTATTGAAATTCAAGTGGTTCAAGTCCAACCCATATGGAAAAGATATATATAAATCTTATAAGTTTTTAACTCTTTTGTGTGAAACTTGTATGTAATGCGTCAGACAGTGAAACCAGGGATGACAAGTAAATGTGTACAAAAGGAAACTTGCATGATTTGGGTACTTATCAGAAACATATACGAGGAATGATTATCTTGTATGAAAAAAACGCAAAAGTGGCCACCTTCAAGAGTAAATCATACAAGCCTTATATGATGCACAATATATGAAACATAAACTGAAGGTGACTGAAAGTCTTTGGTATTTATTTCCCATATGGGATTGAATCGCTTGAAATGGCACAAAGGTAAGTGGTGAAGTGCGGAAAATGGAGGTTGCTCAAGCCTTGGCAGTTGGTGCGACTCATTCCTACTGGAGTACTTACTAGCTCCTCTGTCTGCATAGAAACACACTGTGGCACTATCCCCTTGTGACCATCAGTTGAACAGCTTTGTACTGGGGTACGTCATTTGTTGCTACAAAAATGGCAAGAAAAAAGGGAATGAACAATGGAAGAGAGACAGACCATCTTAACACTTCAAATGGAGCTTTTCCTCCAGAGAAATTGGAGTGTTCGAAAACTTTTGACCAGTAGTGTATATGTACATACAGTATATACACTTTGGACACCCCTGATCTACCGTATATGTTATGTATAAACTTTGATTTGGACTTCCTGTTTGCTGATGATTAGATGTAAGCGTTTTGTCCTAAAGCACCAATGACATGAGTGTACAGTTTCATTTTGCTTTATGCACATGACTTCCTTGCATGAGATGTTGCGTGGAGTCCTGCTGATGTCCATTCGTTATACTCCTCAGAACTTCACATACGACTCATATATTATGACTCCTGTTGGGAGCACAATATAGTTCTTGTTTTTCAATTCAGTGTTTATTAATCGGAGATGATCCTAATTAAACATATTTATCCAGTCCCCACGCGCTCAGCTCATTATCGGTGTCGGCGGGAACACGTGGGGTCACACATCAGACGTGAGACGAGTGAACCCAAATGGCCAAGTTAATACTTCGTTGTGAGTCACATGACTTGTCGAGGCTTCATGCTGCTTGGGTGAGTCATATGGTGCGTGCTGCTAACTCACAGGACCGTCAACAAAGAGAAACATTTACGCAAATGTAAAAACGTGGTCCATGAAATACCGGACTTGGATGCTTGATTTCAAACGTTTGATGTAATCGCATGCCTGCAATGGTAACAATGAGCTCAGTGGGCACGTTCCTTACATTTTCATCATGATGATGGCTACTTGTTTAAAGAAAAATGACCTTTGTCCTCACGGTTAGGGGAATTTTCCCATGCTGGAGATTAGGAAATGAACATCGTCACGGGTGTAAAACAAATATCAGTCTACAGTCTTTGGTGCGTCTGGCACATTCTTTCCTGCGTCCATCAGCATCCATTCTTCCTACTGCCTTGCAATGTCCTTCCATGTGTACTGTGTATGTTTATTGCAAAAATCATGGAATGGAATACGACACACCTCAGGTTGGCGTGCTGACGTCGACTTAGTCGGTTGTCAACACAACCATAAAAGAAACCCAAACTAACCCTTACCTGCATGTACTTGGGACTTTTGCCAGATTCAGATTCAGATGACGCTACAAAGCGCAATTTGATGACGTTGTGTTCCATCATCCAAGTTAATAGCGCCAGTCTTATATTTTGATGCTTATTTTGCACTGAACAGGAAGTTGCTGTGTGCAGGTTTTAATGCTGCGTAGCTAGGCAGAACGTGTATGTCGACATCAAGTTCAAATAAAATCAAATGAAATGGAATATGTAACTCTCAAGCCTCCCGTTTTTCCTGGGAAACTGACATGTTTTCCTCTTTTATTCCGTTGCCCTTCCATTTCAATAGTTTCCGGTAAATTTCCCGTATTTTAAAACTATCCCTGACAGGTATGTTAAAGTGGTGTTTGACATAGACGGCTCGGCAACATAAGCGGGACTGACTGAAACGGGTTCCATTGTAAATATTTAATGTGCTGACACAAGTTACTATATGTCACAGAGTACATCAGTCCTTGTTTTTCCTGTTTTCATTCACGTGTTCATGTTTTTAAGGTCAAAAGACTGGGATGCGGGTCAGTTGTATTTATTGCCTCAACAAAAGACATTCAAATAATCATAAGTAATTAAGGGAAAACACCTCACTTCCCCCTTGGACAAGGGTTTTCAGTAAGCAAGTTATTGCAGAGAAGCATTCAAGTGAAATAGGCTGATCAAGCGTTTAAGACCACAGCTTTTAAAAGCCAAAATCTTCAAGAAAATCAAAAGATTCAATGTTATTATTTGTGAGGTATTCACACTGTCTTGATCTCTTGATGGCAAAGGCAAAAAAGCTTTCTCTCTTTGAAGGCGGTGGGATTGTTGAGCTGCATAAGCAAGGCCTCTCGTGGCACTCCATTGCTGCTGAGGTTGGGCGCAGTAAGACAGTCATTTCAAACGTCTTCACACGTCCCGAGGCTCATGGAACAAAAAAGTCAAGTGGTAGACCAAAAATAATGTCACTGACCGTGAGCCAGAGGATCCAATTGGCTGTTTGTCAAGACACGGGACCATCCTCGGCCCAAATGAAGATTGTTACTGGTGCCGGGTGCAGTCCAATAACCATCAGACGCCATCTGCCAGAGAAAGGTTTTAAGAAGAAAATACATCTTCAAAGGCCTTGTCTCCTTCAACGTCACAAAATTGCCCGGAATTTGCAGGAGAGCAAGAAACACGGGACATTGAAAGGTGGAAGAAAGTTTTATTCTCCCTTGACGGTCCTAATGGCTTCCAACGTCGCTGGCACGACAGGAGATCCCAGCGGAGGTGTTTTCCACCATCATGATCCTTCAATGGAACAATGGAGCTTCAGGTTGTGCAGGGGTGTCAAACGGCAGACGTCTATGTGGCGATGTTGCAGCGGGCATCCCTCATGACTGAAGGCCCTCGTCTGTGTGGTAATGACTGGCTTTTTCAACAGGACAACACTGCACTTCACAAAGAGGAATAAGCTCACTCTTTTGGACCGTCCTGCGTGTTCCCCTCATTTAAATCCAATGGAGAACATTTGGGGATGGATTTACAAAAATGGACATGAGTTTTGGACAGTAGATGCCCTCCGTGAAGCCATCCTCACCACCTGGAGCAACATTCCCACTAGCCTCCTGGAAACACTGGCATCAAGCATGCCCAAACACATTTTTTTTAAGTGATTAAGAAGTCCTTTTTTTGATTTTTTTTATTTCTATTTTAGGGAGTTTGTGAGTTTTTTGAGCTATGCTCTTTAACTTTTGATCAGCTGATGATCAGCCTATTTCACTTTAATGCTTGTTTGCAATAACTTGCTTACTCTTTTTTTTTTTTTTGCCTCACTCCCATTTCTTCTTTTTGCACTTGGAAGCTTAGAACCTCTGTAAGCTCCAACAGTACAAAATGTACAGTCTTGCAAATTTTCAACCGGGCTTAAAATTTAGATGAGGAGTGTATTCTGCATATTCACGAAGACACGAAGATTCTCAGCGCTATTTTGCTCCTATGACAGATGCAATCCTTGTTGCACCCTGTTACTAGATCAGTTTTGTGTGCGCTATCAAGTTTGCGCGTGTTTTTATACATGCAAATACTGTCTGTTTAGACCAAGACAAGATTCAAACCCAGAACCCCTTGGCTGTGAAGTGCTAACCACAAGTGCCACCATGCTATTAGTGTACCATTATTATTATCATAAAGTAATAAATAATTTAAAAATTTCATTAACATGAAAAAAGTCCTGTAATGTACTACAATAATGTTTTAGGGTTACAATTTTTTAATTTTTCAAGTAATTCAGTGTGTGCCCTAAAGGAAAACAGCGCAACTATTCTAACTTATCTTGCAGAAGCGTCGTATAAAATGACATTTACAACATGATCTTGTGTGCACTACTGTGCTTGGCACCTTTTGCATCCTCTCATGACCCAGACGATTATCCAGAAAGTAGAAGGAAACTTGTTACAAGAAATCTATTGAGGATGTGCGACATAATACGCAGCTTCCTCTCAAAGTCAATGAACTGTCTTGACTTGATCAGCCATCACTAAGCGTGCTGTACTGAGGAAAATAAATGGCTTTATGCTTTGCGGAATGTGTGCATGTGTGGTAAGCTCACATTAGCAACCCGTTATTTTTTCCATGGCTGGAACAACACCTCCACCTGAATAGCGTTAGCCAGAAAAGTAGATATTGAGGCCTTTCATCAGTAAGCCCCCTCAGAGCGGCTGCTGTCTCTTGTGCAGTATTTAAATTCCTCATTTGCTCAGGCGGGATGAGCTTGTCCCCCATTGTTCGCTCTGAAGAAACCGGGGAGCTGATCGTGTTAAGTGCACCCATGATTGATGGATGCTGATGAAATCTAATATAGTCACTGCACGCCATCGTTTAGCAGAAATAGGATTAGAGAGAAAGACTGCAATGCCTGCTCATAAAACGTGCAAATGTACTTAATGTTGCTTTGTTGGATTTACCGCAAGAGAAGTGCAGGACATTAGCCACAGAGAGACAGCTGATGGATTGTTTATGAGAGACTTCCTTTGGCAAATTTTATACATTTAAAAAGCATGAAGTGGAGTGACTGTGCGTCAAAGGGGGTGTTGGGAGGTCAAGAGTTTCATGTGAGCAACCTGGGATGTTGCGCATGATGAGAGAAATGCCTCAATTTGTTGAGGAATCATAGAATGTGTTTGTGAGCTGAACGCAAATGAGACAATAAAGACTCCATGATTGCTCAACAGGTCTTGACGCAGACTGACAGACAAGACGTGGTGTCTTTGTCTACGTTCACACTGCAGGCTATGATACCCAATTCAGATTTTTTTGTTAAAATTCGATCTTTTATGTGGTTGTTCACATTACCAAAAAAATGTAGTGTTAATATCCGGGAACTGACACACATGCGCAAAAGCACCACGCCATGCTTCTGCACGTGTTTACGTGTTAAGAGAACAAGGAAAGTCTATTCCAGAGAGCTGGAGAGAAGGGTACGACCGTTAGTCAAACCTCGCCTACAGGAGGTGCAATGTGGTTTTCATCCCAGTCGCGGAACACTGGACCAGCTCTACACCCTTGCAAGGGTACTGGGAGTTTGCCCAACCGGTCTACATGTGCTTTGTGGACTTGGAAAAGGCATTCGACCGTGTCCCTCGCGGTGTCCTGTGGGGGATGCTCCGGAAGTATGGGACTGGTGGCATGCTACTACGTGCCATTCGGTCCTTGTACAACTGGAGCTGGCGGCTGAGTGTGAAGCTTCTGGGATGAGACTCAGCACCTCCAAATCCGAGGCCATGGTTCTCAGTGGGAAAAGGGTGGATTGCACCCTTCAGGTCGGGAATGAGGTCCTGCTCCAGGTGGGGGAGTTCAAGTATCTCTGGGACTTGTTCACAAGTGAGGGAAGGTTGGTTGGAGCATGAGGTCGAGAGGCGGATTGGAGCAGCGTCTGCAGTAGTGCAGTCGCTGTACCGGAACGTCGTGGTTAATAGAGAGCTGAGCCAGAAGGCAAAGCTCTCAATTTAACCCCCAACTATATTCCCATCCTGACCTATGGTCATGAGCTCTGGGTCATTACCAAAGAATGAGATTGTGGATACAAGCGGCTGAAATTAGTTTCCTCCGTAGGATGGCTAGACTCACCCAAATAAACAAAGTGAGGACCTCAGTGTAGAGTTGCTGCTCCTTCACATGGAGAGGAGCTAGTTGAGGTGGCTCGGGCATCTAGTCCGGATGCCTCCCGGACGCCTCCCTGGTGAGGGGTTCCGGCCATGCCCAGCCAGGAGAAGGCCCCGGGGCAGACCTAGGACACGCTGGAGGGATTATGTCTCACAACTGGCCTGGGAACACCTTGGTGTCCTCCCGGTGGAACTGGAAGAGGTGGCCGGGGACCAGGTAGTCTGAGTTTCCCTACTGAGACCGCTGTCGCCACAGCTTGAATAAGCGGAGGAAAATGGATGGCTAAATGCATGGATGGATGGATGGATGGATGGATGGATGCATGGATGGATGGATGGATGCATGGATGGATGGATGGATGGATGGATGCATGGATAGATGGATGGATGCATGGATGGATGGATGGATGGATGGATGGATGGATGCATGGATGGATGGATGCATGGATGGATGCATGGATGGATGGATGCATGGATGGATGGATGCATGGATGGACTCAGGCCTTGTTCGTATGTATCCTATCTACTGCAGTCTGAACAATCAGGTTGTATATCTGACCTATACTGTATGTCATCGAAAGGGATGGTTTAAAGGTACTCACCAATGTAGGCAAAAGTTCTTCTTGTCATCCGAAAATTATTTTTCGCGGCTCACTGCAATATATATGCAATATCCCACCGCTCCTGCCACCCACACACTCCTAGGAACAAACGTTGCAGCAAATTGTTGACGAACTGCCATAGCCAAAATTCTTGTAATGCTGCTTCTTAATCTCCTAATCTCAAGAATCATTTGGTTAGAAGAAAACATTGACTCCCATTTCACAAAATCCTTGAAATTGCCACAAACGTGTTGAGGAGAGAATGCATTGGCAGCAATCTTTACTTCTGTAAACACACAGAAATGCATGTGATATCGTGCTGTTGCACATGCGCGCCACTTCCCGGAAGTTTTGCTTAAAAAAATCCAAACTGGGCATCATACCCTGCAGCCTGAGAGGTGGTGGTGTCCACTGGGTCCACAGTGAAATCGCAGTAGGGACCGTAGGCTCAGGATTTGAATCTCTGAAAGAAACCTCGAGCAGGGGATGCTACCCAATTTTTTCAATGTTTTCATGAAGTTGTTCAAATTATGTGGCTTGTTTTTGTGCAAAATGTGAAAGCAATGCTTCCGGGAAGAGGTGCGCATGTGCATGAAACACCGACGTCACACGCATGTGAGTGTGTTTACGGAAGTAAACATGTCCGCAATTCATGGTCTGTCCTGCCGCATTTGTGGCAATTTCAAGGATTTTATGCACTTATTGATGTTGACCTTCTCCTTCTCAGGATTTACAATCAAAGTGACTGTTGTAATTATTGATGATTTTCAGCTCCAGAGCCCTCCCCTTCTCTCTTTAATTGTCACTGTTCACTCGTGACACAGTCCTGATTTGAGCCCGAAATATGCCTCACAAATGCATTTCAAATGTATCGGTCCTCACCACCGACACAGCAGTTTGGTGAATTTATGAAGCTGAGAAATGAATTTGACCTTTTGTCTCAGCACAAGAGTGGCGCGTTCAAGACCTGCTGAACAAAGTGCGAAATCTCAACACTTGGCGAAAAAACATTATCATTGTAAAGCATAAAGACATAAACATGAAAATATTGTGGGTTTTCTAAGAGTGTATGCTGTACATTTGACCTTTATTATCACATATTTATAACATATTACCAATAAAAAGCCTGTTTTCAGCGATTTTTAAAAAAATAAATACTTATTTCTTTGGAGCCCTTAACACCTGTCCCCTTATAAATGCTTGGTGATGTTTGTGTTTCGGTAAAAATTAAGGAAATGTGTACTGTATTGTGTAAATGTACCTTGTCAAGCTAAATCTCAGTGAAACCCTGCCATCCTCTCCCCTCCCTTCTCTCCCTCGCGCTGGGTTTCATCCACCTCACAACTACATTAGCAGTTGATTTGGGTGTAATGGATCTGCCTCCTCCCATCACGGCCCGCTCCCATTGGCTGCAACTGGCCCGCGGCCCAGCCCACCTGCTCTGCAGCGCCCTGCTTAATGTGACTGTCCGAGGATGATGGATCACCTCCTGTCACTTCCACCTCCTCCTCCAATCAACAACCACCCATGGAAATTGATTGTTCTAATTTGCTCTCATTATTATTATGATATTAAGCACAATATACAGACACAGCTCACTGTCAGATCGGGGCAGTGGCGTCATTAGTTACACGGGCTGGAGAATATGCCTCGGCGGGATTTCTTCACACAGACGGTGAGATGTAAAGGAATCAGCCGGCGCAAGAGAAACACATTGCTTTTTCTTAATAAGATTTGCCATGCAGACCCTCGCTGAGGTGATGTAGCATCTAATTAAGTTCAAATACGAGCATCTGGGAAAGAGGCTAAGGAAGATATGATTAAGTTCCTCCGTGTTAAGTGTCGTGAGCATGCGTGACTGCTGAAAGAAACATCTTCATATCAGCAAATGATGCAAATACTCTGCTGGCTCTGCATGAGGGAACAATTGGCGGGAGTACCGCACCAGAGCCAGCAGATGGTGCTTTGTGACAAAAGCGTCCATACAGAATAGTGACTGCATTGCACGACTACACCAATGATAGTGTTTCACGACGCTTCTGTCTGAATAAGTTCCTCCTCTAAGTTCCTCTGCCGTGTGGGACAGCTCGTGTGACTAATGCACGGCAAATTTGTATGGCGCAAATGTGTGTGGGATCAGTGTTGGGTGTACCAGCGTATTTGTGGGTAATGTAATCCATTACTTCTTCGACCGTTACCGTTTCTGATGAAATGAGGTGTGTTATTATGCTGCTTCAGGCACCATTGTTCACGACTACTACACAGGAAGCTAAATAGCTAGCCAACAAGAGCGGGAAAACACTCCCCCCTAGAGATTTAGAGAATTGTAAGTCACAAGCTCAGCCCTCAGCTAATTATTTTACATATTTGAGGATTTTTCATAACAGTAATGCGATAATTACTGCATGTGACCTGATACACTTTTCACTTACTGATACTGCAGCTTTGAATATTGTCCGATACTGATATCAATCCGATGTCATACATACTTTTATGACTTGATATTGATATTAAACAGAGATCAATAATCAGCAACAGCTATGAGAAAAACAAATACAGTCGTCCCTCGCAATATCGCGCGTAATATCGCTCCCTCGCTGAATTGCAATTTTTTCATAAATTAATGAACAAATGAATGATGGGTGTTTCATGGCGGACTATGGTCAAAACATCCTATGTTGCTGAAATTCATTTATCGCTGCCGGGTCTGGAACCAATTAACCGCTATAAACGAGGGACGACTGCAGCATCGCAAAGTGAGGCTCCGGCGGGGGCCAGGGGCGGGGGCTGGTCATCTTTTATAGCCAATGATTTCTGTGTAATGTTGCTTCAAGCGTGCACTGAGTTTGGTTGCATTAAACTTCCCCGGTTCTGTGCCACCGCGGGAAACTTGTGCATGACAAGTGTTGCACTCAGCCGCAGCGTCTTCCTCAGACTTTAACCAAAAATACACATGGCCGACGTCACTGCTACTCCGTGCTATTCTGTTAGCACGAGATTTTAGATGCATGATGATATAATCTGATACTGTTTTTTTTTGCTGATACCGGCCCGATAACCGATATTGATATAAGATAGGGACACCCCTAATAATTACCTTCCCTGGTAACTAATTACTGTACATGCATGAAGGAGTAATTGGTTTACTATTTTTTTAGTGGCACTCACACACCTGCAGCCAACTATCCTCATCACCTTCTTAAACTAGTGGAAGGCAACACGTCACCGCCAGATTGTTCCTCTGCAATTCGCTACAACCTGCGCCATTCCTGCCTCCTACTTCGCTATATCATATGTGTAGTGAGTATTATTACCTGTTCTTCTTGGCTACTCCAGCAGCTTTTTGTTTTTTCGGACTATTCCGCTACTGCTCGTGTTGGCAGTGTTTTCTGTTCTCCGCCGTTAGCGTGTAGTTTTGTCTTGCAGCCTTTTGCCGTCAGCGATCCTTTGTTTCTCTGTTTTCTAGCGGTTACCCTGGTATTTTGTTTTTTTTGTACATTACTGGTTTTGGCTTCTTTGTGGCCGCGGAGGACACCTTTTTGTAATTAAACCTTTTGTTACCCTACCGTGTGCCTTCCTCTCTGCATTTGGGGTCCAAATTAAAATTCACGCCAATGCGTGACACGTGCGTGTGTGTGACCGGAAAAGAGAAAAGGAGAAACTGATCTGCATTGTTAGTGCATTGCTGTTTTTAGAGAAATTTGAATGAAAAAGCAGGAGATATTAGCGTAGTTTCCCCACCATGTGGCCTTCTTAAGCAGCGAGCGCTCCACCATTTTGTCATATAAAAAGGACAGCGTGCACATCCTGTACACTGTTTTGAAATGCTTAAGTGCACCGAGGCTCCCTCAGCTGTCATCATTCCAGATTATACTGATAACGGACTTTCACGCCCGGGTTTGTTCTTTGACTTTGGGTACGACCTCTCTCTTCCTTTTTAGATAACATTTGCCTCGGTCATCAGATCTGAAGAGGAACAACCAAGGTCAGCAGGATTATTATTCCGAGTGCTATTTCCCCCCCACCTTTACCCCCTGCTGAATTCACAAGCCTGGTTTGAGATGGTACAAATGAGACTCCAAAAGGCCAAAGCAAATACCATGGAAATCTGCTGATCCAGATATTACCGCAGCAGCGCCTCCAGCTGTATACTGCTTCTATGTTCCGTGGACCAAAGTGTATCCCCAGCCATGCTGTTACCAGCCCAGGGTATATTGGATGGTGCTTACATTAACACACAGTGTCTAACAAACCGCTTACGCTCCTTTAATTGGATTACAAGGAGAGCTGCGTTCCCATTGGTGAGATTAGGAAGGTCCGGGCACGGAGCCGACTTCAGCATCCCCCGCCCCGCGCTCGCAAAAGCAAGCGATATGATTCGTTGTCTTCCCTAACGACCTGCAGAGGCCAGATGTTTGATTGGTGGACTGGCGCTGGCCTGCGTGTTTATTGGTCCGTGACAGTGTAATAATGGGGGGATGCCAAGTCAACTGCCAGAGTGTTTAAGTGTCTACTCTGATCTAGGGGTGATTAATGACGCTGGTTATTTATTTACCCGTCTTAACTACACTTTGCAAACATACTTGTCCGTTATGTCTTGTCAGACAAATCTAAATAAATATCATAAAGACATTTTAAAATAGTGCTCTGCGGTTGTGATGTAAATGATGTGCAGTACGTATAACAAGACAGAATAGGTCGACTCGTTTCGTAATTGTTTGCAGGTGGCTGCACGTGAACGTATTTTCTTCTATCGGTGGCTTACTTTCTTCTGTTACATCACTATTGTAATATCTTTGTGTTGTGCTCACTAAATATTATTGTGTGCGACTAATTGGAAAGAAAATCCGTCCATCCGTCTTCTATGCCTCTTGTTCCTCATTAGGGTCGCGGGTATGCTGGAGCCTATCCCAGCTGACTTCCGGCGAGAGGCAGGGTACACCCTGGACTGGTCGCCAGCCAATCGCAGCGAAAAGAAAATGTGAATTCAACTTCAACAAGTAGAAAATCAGACCGTTATTTGAAGTGAAATGTAGTTTTATGTGCCCCAGAGGGGACTTGAGACATGAAAAAATGATTTATGTATGTGTGGAATATGAATATTATTAGTAGTAGTATAGTACCAATATTATTATGTGTAGTCTTACATAAATAGCAATGTCATACATTATGTATACTCCAATGACTGCCCTAAAACAGCAAAGCGTCTTCCTACAAATGAAACCTCATCCTCCTCCGTGTCGCACCATCACTTTCGGTTTTGGAAAGTCCTGTGGAGGTCAGACTGAAACTGCAGATGTGCGATTTTACCTTTGTTATAAGTGTGTGTGTGTGTGTGTGCGTGCAAAAAGCTGCACCTTCTGACCTTCCACACTCCGACCCCTGACCCTTGACCTGCGTTGTAAATCTTTTTTTTTCTCCCTTTTCCTTCCACATTAGCCAACCTCTGACCACTAGCTTATGTGATGGCCTGGGCACAAGCTGCTGAAAAGCTGGCAGCTGCTGGCCTCCTGTGAAGGCAGACCCCCTCCATCACGGTGCTGACACCTTAACTGTCATGCTCTCGCTTGGTGAGGAAGACCCCCTGCCACCCCGCATGCACACACACACGTGGTGGTGTATGGACACACACAATTACAAACACTACACACACACACACACGTCACACAGGTGCAGCTGTAAGGTATTATTCCCCAACACAATAATACCTGAACATCCTCCTCTTTTCAGTCAATTTAGGATTAAGCCTGAAAAAGGACGGCTTTACAATATGCACAACTTCCCAATCCCACTTCTCACACTCTTTACACGAGCTAAACAAGTCCTCTTGTGGTTCACACAGATGAATACACACACACACACACACAGAACACTGGAAACGGAACAAACATCGGCCCGTCCCTGCAGGTGATCTGACCCTTACTGTCCCGTCCGTCACAGAGACAGCAACCAAGTCAACCAGATGGCGGCAGAGGCGAATAGCCTCCAACAACAGGCTGAGTTAATGTGTAGCTTCCACAATTGGGGCCTCTTCCTGACAATGGAGCGAGCTGTGAGGGAGGAGCGCTCGCTGACGTTACGGCTCAAGATGGACTCTACGGCCATTCTTGGAGGAGTTCATAAAAGTGAAGCTTCAACCCACTTGATTCATCACTGTCTCATTTGAGCAAGAAAGCGCATGGCCGTGTGACGGGGAAAGGAGGGGTGGGTGTGAAGTCGGTCATATAAATGCAACATCTTTTTTTTTTTTTTTACAGATGATTAAAGGGTTGGGAACTTAAAAATAAGTAAAAATGGACACAAGCCTCAACTTAGCAGAGTAGAACCCTGAGATTTGTCGTTGTGCAACGGTGCTCTAGGCTTTTTGTGGCCTCAAAAAAAACACATTAAAAATGTTTAATTAAAGAATAAACCCGCAAACCTTAAGAAAATACGAAAGTAATGGAAATATGAACGTTAAAAAGTGCCTTCCAAGTAAATATATCAAATTATACAAACCGATGAACCACAATAAGAAATCTGCAAAATCTTGAAATTAAGTAAAGACAATTCCAACACGACAAATAAGCACCTAAAGTGACTTGGCTGACCCCCCCCCAAGATAGAACTTGAATTTCCTACAAAATAATCATTCTGATTGTTCAAACTGTTACGGCTGCACTTTCCTGAAAAGAAAGAGCTGCTTTTACAAGAGCTGCTCGTTTTTATTTCCATTGCTTATTTCAACGCAAACAACGTTTTACCCCGAATACCGATATCTACAACTCATATTTCTTTCCAGTCTTCTCACATTTTATTATTATTATACCTATTATTGCTACCTGGTGCCCGGGGGTGGCCACCACGTCGTGACCCCTGATCGACAGTATTATTGATTATTTATTGTTTTTTGGTCGATTTGGTTTTTAGAAAATTACCTGCTGGCTGTTTGCAGTTTTTAACTAAGCGTTTTTTTGTTTCTCATTTTGTTCACTTCCTGACGCGACAATAAACTGAACCGTGATTGAACGGCGGAGCGTCACACCCCCACCTATGGTATGGAAAGAGAGAAAAGGACGGCGTAATTCGAATGATGTCATGTATTATCCTGTCCTAGGAATGTGGTGAATATAACCACAGCGGCATTTCAGAAGAAGTCCTATAAAGTCTGTTGCACTTCTAGGTTTGCCTGGGGTCTTTCGACGAGTGTCCCACAAAGGCCGCGTCTAACAATTGCGGCGTAACAGCTACGTATCATGCGATGCGTTCCAATGATATCGCACCCCAGCAGTCACAAAAACAGAGAAAAACAAATCGCTTGACTACAACATCACCATTGTCGGCCTCCGATGACTTTTCTAAACATGAGGGTAATTTTCTATGCAAATGTCCCTCCGTCATTGTTCCCGCCTCGTTAATCTGGGCGTGGGCTCCTTTGACAAACCCCTCTGTGATTGATGACGCCCTGACAGCTCCAATGTGTGCATGCATTTTCACAGATTGACATCATCATTAAGCAGAGCCCGAGTCCCCTGCCCCCCCCGCCCCCTCTGTGTCACGCACGCACACATGCACCTCACTTGAACAACTGCACGCGGGTTGATGACTGCGTGCATGCGCCTCACACGCTCAGCCCAGTCCGACAGCTGAGCTCTCCCTTCTGGGCCCAAAAAGTGGTGCAGGCGGCGACACTGGCTGCTTGGATCTGTCATGTTGAAGTTAATTGGTGTAGGCTTTAAGCAAATTTCCAGCAGCACTCCCATCACTGCGCCACTTGATGGGTGAGCTGCTGTCACATGGCACCGACTGATTCACCCAGCGGTGGAGAAGACTCCCAAAGTGCTCCCCATGTCTGTGTCACCCTGGCAGGGACCTGCAGATAGCCCCTCCCTCGACAATCCTTTCCAATGCTTGTGTTTTCAACCTGCTTCCGATGACTTAGTTCAGGTTAAACAAGTCGTTATATAAGAGCAGTGAGAGCGAGCCCCTACTTGCCCAAGAGTGACCCCGGTCATTGTCGGTCATAGTTACATAACTTTAAGATAGAATTTGAGGATGTTTTTGATGCGAGGCAGCAGACGGATCCAAAAAGTGAGCATCCACTTCTTGAAAATTGTATTCTTTAAAAATGTTGCAGTTGCTGTTACAGAGGAGCTGCGCAAAAGTGCAGATTTCTGATCGTTACGTCATTTTTTTTGGTGGAAGAACCTGCCCATTTGTCCTTTTCAGCTCCGCAAATGGAGATAAAATCATTTAAAAATGAATATCTTTTTTTGCAATAAACCCATCTCAAGTACGCTGTCAGTCATCATTTACAAACACGTGATAATGAAGCACAGTGTCAGCACAGCACACAGCTGCTTCATGGAAATTGCATTAAGGAAGTCCTCTTTTACTTGCTGATAGTAGCTTAGCACTTAAACGCTCGATCACAAAAAAGCAAACGGACAGGGGGTCATCAACTCGAACTACTATATCACTAACGATACGATCAAGGAAAGGAGCGCCAGAAAAGGTAATGACGGCAAAGGAACTTCTGAATATCTTAAAGGAAGGAAAAACGTATGTCGCTGTAATTAAACCTCAAGCTAGCAGGAGGGTTTGGAGGGGGGAGTGCAAGCCGAGATGTAGCAGCACAGCCCAGGCTTGATTAGAGTGTCAAAAAGAGACGTTTTCATTTTCGTCTCCAAAAATTGTGTCATTCTCGAGTGGTCTTAGGACGAAAATTCTTTATGTTGTCGTCTGTTTGGCTGTTGGTAAGGCACGATACAAGTAAATATTGACTGATTGATTGACTGAGGCTATAGCTTCCATTTCTTATGCATTATAGAATATGTTTCTGTCAGTTTCTTACGAATGTATTATTTATTTATTTATGTAATAATTAAATACCTAAATAATTACAGAATTATTTTGTAAACTACCCCCAAAAAATGTAAAAAAAAATCTTTAATTATTTCATATATTCACGGAATTATTATTTTATATTATTTGATTAATTGTAGGTATTTTTGATGTATTATTACTATTATTATTACTCTTATTATTACTATTATATTACTATTATTACTACTATTACTATTGCTATTTACTTATTAATATAGTCATTTTTATAATTATTATTTTTATTTGTATAAGCCAGCTAACAATCGTCCCTTATTGTAATTTTTGTTTCTCCCCTGATTAGATTTAAACACAGGAAGTGAAGATAAAACCAGTACTTTGTGAGACACAAACTAGGGATAGGATAAAAAAAAGCTCTGCTTCTTCCTACTCCTTTTCGAGCATTTGAATTGTGCACGTGTAAATGAGTGATGTTCCCCAGTGTTACCCCGTCGAGCGTGTTTGAAAGAAATAAACTAGGGATGCTCCGATCGATCAGCCGCCGATCAGTATCATCCGATTTCCGTGAACGGCGATCACAAAAGCTGATCACCCGTGGCTAGCACTTTTGCGGTGTGCAGTGGCCTAACTAACATCTGGGCTAACGTCCTCCGCCCGCTTTCCTTCACGCTGCGCAGGCGTGCCAAAACAAAACTGGAACTTACCTGCCAACACATGCCAGGAAAAATGTCTCGTTAGCACGTTGAAAAGCTTTCATTTAATACGCCATGAAGACCAAACACTTGACGGAGTAGTTTTAGAGTTTTGGAGGCTCGCGGTGTGACCGTCAGTCAAACGGCTAATGCAGCCAAAACGCCCGTGTGTTCTTGACAGTCAGACGTCTAATGCAAATAACCCGAAAGATTCATCGCACGAGATGACCAGCCTTCGTCAGCGATGGAAGACAGCGGGTTCGCCGCCTGCTCTCTCACGTGCAGCCCACCTACGTGCTACCTGGAAGTCCTGCTAGAACGCTCCCTAAGTCTCCTTAAACGAGTGTCATCCTCTGGAAGTTCCACCAGTGATATATGTTCCCTTCCAAAAGTAAGGCAAATATGTTTTTGTCTAAATGAAGCTGATTTTATGCTTCCTTTTTTGGTATCATATAACCAACAATAGCAGGGGTGCAGCCAGAATTCTGGGCCCCATGAAAAAAATCACATTCCCACCACTTTCTTTTTAATCAATTAATTAAATACTAATTGTGTTAGTAATTACTTATTTTTTGGGCCTCTTGGCAGTCAGGGGACCTTGGAATTGTCCTGACTTTCCCCCTTATATGGCCCCCCCGGCCAATCGATAGATACTTCATTTATCTCCAAGAGAAATTCACGATAGCGCTCATCATTCATAAATAAAGTGAAAAATTTTGAAGTAATCCACGTGATCGGTTTCGATATCAGCCGATTCCACTCATGGATAATCGGTATCGGAATTGGCAGCATAAAAGCCTGATCTGCGCATCCCTAAATAAACCATAACAATAAGCATTTACAAAAAGTTCATAAGAACATTTGTGCGTCTATTATTTATAAAAACAGACTGTAGAATGATATTGATTTCTTTTGCAATAGAGTCCGTGTACAAATGATGCATAGGATTTAAAGCAATGCATTTGGCTAAAGCCTGTTTTAGAGTTATCGGAAAGTGGTTTCAGTTTGCCCCCCAGCTAACAGAAGAAACACGGCGCGTGCTGGCTGAGCAGGAACAAAAAAAGACAAAACGCCGCCTGAGTGCAGAGGCAGCTGCAGATGAGCAAATAAAGCATTCAATATTTATGACCGAAATTAAAAGCAGATAAAGATGTCACATATTACTGCGTCCCCGCCCTCCTCTGCTCACTCCCGGGCCTCTGGTCCCGTCTCTGGTAGTCACAACTCTCCACGCTCTCAGTGAAAGAGACGCATTATTCCTTCCCAAGCCAATGTCTTCAAAGACAGTAATGAATGCAATGCAGTGACCCAGAAAATGGACTTTAGAGAAGGAGAGGGGGAAAAAGCAATCTTGCGTTAGTGGCGGAGCATTATCACTTTACTCCCCTCCCCTTGTCCTCTTCCCTACTGGGCTGCTGTGTGTGTGTGTGTGTGTGTGTGTGTGTGTGCACCTGCTATTATGTGTGTGTCTCAAAGGCCTTATGTGTCTGGCTGCTTTCATGTGAATTTGTATGCACACTCGCCTCTGATTGTGTGTGTGTGTGTGTGTGTGTGTGTGCATGCAGATACAGTGTGTGCATGAGAACCAGTGGGTGAGCTAAAGTCTCAATCAAGAGAGAATGGGTGCAGGCTGACAGGCAGGCCCATTGTGGGGTTAATTAAACACTTCAGGTTTAACACCCCATCCCTGTCGTTAACCCAAACACTGGCTCATCGCTCATCCAGGCCACACTTCAGTAAAAGCAGCACGGGAGGCGGGCAGAGGAGGGCCCCAATGGAGATGTCACTGTGGATGACGTGTTGGGGTTGTGGGACGTTGGAGAGACGGCAGGGCGACATTTGTTAAATGTAATGTCGAATAAAGCTATATACTTCCAAAAACCTGAAAGTCATGACCTTTGACTCCTGCGTGACACCATGAGAGACTTGAGTGAATCTCGCAAGACTTCAGAAAACCTTCGGAGACGTCAGTGGCTTTTTAAACGTTTCCAAACGATTTATTTTAAACCTTTAACATCGAAGCTGTGGCCAGCGATAGGATTTGAAATGATATTTTAAATTCCCGTCTTGGACAATCAAAGTTGTTCAAATGGTTCCTGAAGCGCTTTTCTTGTGACACGGGTCATTACGGTAATCATAGAGACTCCAGGAAGCCGGGGGTGAGGGGTGGGGGGGGCTGTGTACAGAGCAGCTGGAGCTTGTGTGGTGGGGCTCTTTCGACCACAAATTTTCGCAGATTTATGGGTATTTTTTACTCTTTGGAATTATAGTAAACATGTGCTCTTAAATCCAAATACAAATTGATTGACAAACTTTATTTAAAGACACTTTGTTTCTCTCAGCTAAAATAAACGTATAAGCCGCGCCCACTACATTTAGAAGAAAAAACTGCTTTGTACATATACACTACCAGTCAAAGGTTTTGAACACTCCAATTTCTGCGGAGGAAAAAGTTCCATTTTGAAGTCTTAAGATGGTCTGTCTCTCTTCCATTGTTCATTCCCCTTTTTCATGCCATTTTTGTAGCAACAAATGTCTTCCTCCAGTAACAATGCTGTTCAAATGATGTTGACGAGGGTGTACTACCACAGTGTGTTTCTAGGCAGACAGAGGAGGAAGTAAGTACTCCTGTAGGAATGAGTTGCACCAACTGCCAAGGCTTGATCAACCTCCATTTCTGCACAACAGCTTTAAATTTTTGACCCATTTTGTGGTCCCTGAAACAGCATCATTCTGAAATACACATTATTTTTCAGGTTTTGGCTAACCTTACCTTTTTCTAACCTGTGGCGCTTCACCACTTACCTTTGTGCCATTTCAAGCTATTCATTGGACTTGAACCACCTGAATTTCAATAAAAAGCTGCAAAAATTGGGGTGTTCTAAAACCTTTGACCGGTAGTGTATAAACTGCACTGGACTCTAACGTGCACGTGGCATATTGTGGTGCGCATGAGGACCAGGCAGCTCTTCATTTGACAGGAGCCAATCACGAGCTATGAAAAAACTCACAACCAGCTTGTCAACCCAATGGAAATTGCAAAAGGTCATTACTCAATTTAACTGACTCACGGTGTCATCTTGCAACAAAGTCTAAACTCATCAAATACCTAATAAATATACAAACATGTACCAATATGACTTTAAATGAAAAAATAAAACTATTTTAAGGTTTTCCCATAATGCATTTCGTCTGAGCAAAGCATTTAATTGGCATAGACTGTAGATGGATGGCGCTGCCACTGTCCACCAGACAGAGCTAGAGGAGCCCAGAACTCAGAAGGAGGCTGACGTCAATGCAGTGCCCTGCCAGGCAACAATGAATGCGTAGCTCAGACGCAACGAAAGCAATAAATTGAAACGTTACAAATAAGGCTAAAACATAAAATAAAAAATTGAACAAAAGTAATAAAATAGGAACAAATTGTTAATAATAAATAGAAAATAAATAAGTTTGAATAAGTGGGTGCAAACATGTTCATTTTTTTTGTTCACTCATTTTCTGTGACATGCACGCTGTACATGCAAACAGCCATTCACCCTCACATGCAGCTGTGGACAAATAGTCATTTTAAGGTCTGCTATTAACACAACATGCAATGTGGGAGGACTAAACTTGTGCAACCTATGAGAATTTCCCTAATTTTCAAATGCAAATTTTGACAGGTATGAGCATCAGTCAAACTCATGGGTGCCCGTTACGTCGATCGCGAGCTACCGGTAGATTGCCAAGGTGGTTTGGGTCGCCACTTTGCAGATGTCATATGACATCCGTCAGCTGACATTAAGCTCCCCTCCTGATTTGGCTGCGTTGTCTTTTGCATCATCGTTTCCATTTCTTGAATATGGGCAACGTTTGATAGCAAATGCTAACTGGATCTAATACATGAAGTCCATCCATTCATTTTCTATGCCGCTTATCCTGATTAGGGTCACGGGGGTATGCTGGAGCCTATCCTAGCTGACTTTGGGCCAGAAGCGGGGTACCCTGGACAGGTCGCCAGCCCATCACAGGACAGTAATACATGACGTGCGTGTCCTCATGAACGTTATGTAGCTATTTTGACTGACATGTTACCAGTACTCATGTTATGTAAACAACTACTGATTGACTATTGACTATCTTTATTGCCATATTGAATACAATTATGATATCAACTACTTTGATTACCTGTAAACTTTGAAGATGTGAATGTGAAATACGAACCATGAATATTTGCAATAGTATTTCAAACTTTACCGGCTATATTTTATATATGTTATACAGTTTACAGAAAGCGGTAGATCATTTTGACTTGTAACTTGCATGCTGTAAGAGTGAGTGCATCCCTGATTTACATGTACAACCTACATGAATACATCCTTTATAAATGTAGTAAATATATATATTTATATACGGTAGTATATTTATAGTAGGAGGTAGATCTTTGGGACTTGGTCATTTTAAAAGTAGCTCGCAGGCTGAAAAAGTGTGCGCATACTTGGTCTACGACTAGAAGGACCAATTAAAGCGGGCCGGGATAGGCTCCAGCATACCCCTGCGACCCTAATAGAAAGTGATTGGATGGATCATTAAAGCGCATTTTCAGTTCCACCACACCACAACGTGCTTTGACTAACAGACTATTTTCCAACTTGGCCGTTTTGATGTTGACTTCTTTTGTGTTCAAATGACGTTATTACACTGCTGCTGATAAAAAAACAAAAACAAAAACAGTCTGTCGGCAAGTCATAACTTAAGAGTAAGTGACTGATGCTCATCTTGTCATTGGTGGGAGGTGTCCTGCAGTGTAATGGATCATTGCACCACTAGATAGCAGTAGTTTACACCACTGACAATTTAACCATACTTATTACTTCCTGGGTGCTGTGTTTGTGTGAAACTTCTTTATAATGGGGAGGTGTTCTTCCCGGGATTGTTCACATTTATTTGACTTGAACGTACTCTTATGATCCCAGAGGGGAAATAGTCTCTTAACGCTGCCGCACACATTTTGTGTCACACAGAGAAAGCGAGCTGCACCTATGAAAGCAAAAGAGGCATTTCAGTGTAACATTGTCGTATTTGGAAGAGTTTGTTGATCGCTGGAAGGGAACTTAATGCTTAGAGAGCAGCGGCAGGATTTCAACGTTCAACCTTTCAGTAAAAAAAAAACAAACAACAAAACAGGTAAAAGTATCAAAACGTCATAAAAACATTTTTCAAATACACAGACAGGCATTGAAATGTCAACTCTTATGTGATGTGATTTACTATTTTTCTATATAAAAAAACAAATATTCAGTTGCAATTAGTTACAATAAAGAACATCGCGTCATTCACAGCAAAAAAGCAGCGCTGAATTCATCCATTCATTCTTCTGGCTGATCAGTCATTCACTTTACGTTCTGACACGTTCACTCATTAAAAGTTTGTTCACTTCCCGCGTATAAATGTCACCTTTTTGTATTTGGACAGAGAAAATAGAGATTGTGTAGCAATAGATCGATAATGTATGCAATAATGAAGAAAATACAGAGGAAGCAATAATAACAATAATAATAATAATAATAATAACAATAATAATAATAATAATAATAACAATACATGTATACACAGTGTATATATTGCTATAATTAACACATTTAGCAATAATCCTGACATACAAAATAAGCAAAGAGGTGTAAAAATGACATAATACAGTTTGTAGTAAAGGAAACAGTAGAAAACTAAATAAATAAATAAATAAATAGTACAACTAAAATGTACAAAGTAAGTTTGCACAGGCTACAGAATATTTTAATTTAATCCAAATCTGTTTCAGTTTGACATTCAAATTTAACACACACACACAAAAATCCATTTCACATGTTTTGTGAAAACATCGTATTCGAGATATAAGAATGGAGATAAAAGTATTTAAGGGGGACATCTGCCCTCCGGTTGTGCTCTCTGTTGACTTTTAACTAATTGTCACTCATTGTTATTTATTATAATTCTTCTTGCAGGGCTTCTGGACATGTGAGTTTCTCTCGGAGATGAATAAAGTCTATCTAAAGTCGATCTATCAAAGGAGTGCTTATAATGAATATTGAACCAAACGTTTGGCAGAAGTGTGAGTTGAATAAGTGCAGAATGTCCAACATTTGTCACCACTGTGATGCAAAAAATGAGCCTCATGTGACGAGCGAGGCATTTATCATTTGTCATTTCAGCGGTCTTGGGGAAAAAAAATCGAGTCAATTTCTGACAATGAATTAAATATGAAATTCTAATTGGACGGTAATTACGTGCAGCTGCAGGAAGAATGAAATTGTAAACACTAAAGCTGGTGGGGGGGGAACAGGTGTTTTTACAGGTAGCGACCATTTAAGCGGGAGAAAGAGTGCAAACGAGTACGCGTACGGAGCAGGCAGGATTCCAAAACGAGCCATGCGGATGTTTTACCTCTGCATATTAAATGATGACCGCCCCGGTTGTGGTTGTGGTTGCGGGTTGTTGTATTGCTGCTGTTCTGGCGTGTTATTGGTGAGACACCGCCATGATGCAGTCTTTTCATTAGCCATTAGCCCATTAGCCCATTAGCCCGTTAGCGCTCAGGCTGTTGGAACAGCTTGAATGTGTGATGCTAATGCTTCAGGGATGGAACCCAAAGTGGAGCCTTGGAAAAAGGCCAAATAGGAGCAGCGGTACAACCACGACCCACTTCCACTCCACCCCCCTCATATTACCGCCTCACGCTCTCTCCCATTGTCTTGACTCTGCCTTCCTATAAGCGCCGCACACTTTGCCATCTTTAAGATCTGTTCCATCCAAGTGCCATATGTTAGCGAGCGAGACTAATGAACACGTCTTTTCCAATGCGCCCGAGCCATCTTTCTCCTTCAATTCTCTCGCCGTCGCCCGCTGCAGTTTATCCCCGGTTTGTTTTTCCAGCATTTCTCATAAAAGTGATTTATCAAAAACACTTAATAGCAAACTGCCAATGTTTCATCCTGAATGATTCTAAGCTGGTGCTTTTTATGGCTCTCGCTGAAAAGGCTACCTCTCGGGGGCATGTTGTGTTAGCTTCTTGTAAAGTAGTAACAGCACACACTGCAGCCCCATCGGTGTTGGCTGGGGATGGGCAGCGAAGAAATGTCAGGAGGGATAGAGGTCGTTGCGTTCCAAAGGGATAAACACACACTCCACACGGCTCCTGGCCGCGTTATCATTTTTCTACCCTATCGGACACGCCTTTGAATGTATTTATATTTATAATCATATTCTTTGTTTATTTTCTCCGAGGGCACTGCACCGAGAAAATGATATTGATATCTAACATTTGGGGCGCCGTCGTGACGCCATGATGCAATTTGTGCTCTATCGCCGTGGAAAAAAGGGGGCCGTGATGCCCAGGGGCGGCCATTTCCTTCCCTGCAGTGACATTTTTAACAGGGTGCCTGCAGGACACCGGGACGCGGCCTGAGCCACGCTCCCCCCTCCCCCGTTACGGTAGGCGGGCTGAGCGGCGCACCGTGGATGTTGTCTGTGCGTGGCTTTGAAAGGCTCGCTGTGTGAGCCTGACTCCATTTGCAGGACAAGGTTGTCTGCAGCTAAAGGCTGTGAATGTAGCCAAGAATCTTGATGGGCTTAAAGGACTCCCAGGTCACTTTGTGCACAAGGCGTTGCAAAGCTTGTTAGATGTATTGCAGTGTTATCCTGCAAAAATGGCTTTACTCGGTTTGTTTTTACTAAGCACAACTAAAAACAATGTGGTATTCATGTCAGGCCAGTAGTTTGCAATGTTGCTATTCACGTCCTGCCAGGTCTTATTTGGAAACGTCTCCTGAATACCCCTGTAGGCCGGGGGTGTCCAAACTGTGGGGGACACTTGCGTCCCGTGACTTGTTTATTATTGGCCTGCGGCACATAGCAGAAATAAAATTAAACACCGAAAAAAACATAAGAAATGGGAAAAATAGAGTAAAAAAAAGGAAAATGTCAAGATAAAAAGCTGAAATTCAATGGAGTAGGGTTGTTTTTTTGTTTTTTTTCAGTCTTTTTACAAAATCTGAAAACGAAATAAATAAAAGTTGGCCCCCTGAATCCTTTGATCTTTCTGTATGCAGCCCTCGTTTGGACAGTTTCCAAACGGATGTGTTGTAAAGTAATAGCTTAAGTCCGCCCCGTTTATGCCCGCGACTCGCCCAAGTCGACCAACTTGAACTGAAAGTAAAGTAAAGTAAAAGTGCTGCTTGTCAGTTTTCTGCTGCCAAAATCTGGAACAGTCCTCCAGAAGATGTGCGACAATCCTCAACCTTGGCAACGTTCAAATCTAGGCCGAGAACTTTTCTATTCAACTGCGCATTTCACAACTCAAACTATTTGATCTGCACTTTGTTTTACGGAAGGATTGATGGAATTTGATTTTAGAATGATTTGATGTTTTATGGAATGATTTTATGAAGTGGATTTACTCTCCTTTTCTGCAAAGCGCTGTGCATGACCTTGGGTACGAATCGGCCTCTAGAAATGAACTTCTTGCCTTGCGTGGCCCGCTGAAGCCAACGTCGACGTACACGGCCGACTGCTTTTGTCGACATATCATTTGAGACTTAAATAAGGTTGGGTCTTACCCGATACTGGTGCCAAACCGGTACATTTGCTTAAACGGTGTCCAAAGCGATACTTCAAAAGGAAAAGATATATTTGGTCCAAAAACAACGGCTTGTTATTTTTACGGAATTCTATGACATTGCAAGTTGAGCGGAATAGTCATTTATAAAATACGTCAATGATATCAATCAAATATAAATAAAATGATTACTAACAAATAACATGGATTAGCATAAACCAAATTCAGCAGTATTAAAAACATTTAATTGATTGATTATCACCAATAACCCGTTGCTCGGTTTACATAGAGAAATAAATTCACTCAATTCTTTCCTAAAGTGTTGAGATATTTGCCCTCAATTTATTGTCTCCACTTATTCTAACTTCCTATTCATTTTGAATGTATATTTTTCATTTCATTATTTATTTTATTTTTTATTTTGAAATGTGGTTTCGGTTTGGTTTAGTTTAGTTTATTTGAACATGCATGAAGGTTACAATGGAATACGTCTCATGAATCATCCTTTCACAGTTCCACATGTCCCAAAGGAGTAGGAAGTCATATTTTTATATAATAATCAGTGTAATTAATAAATAATTAAAAAAAAAAAACAAGCATGACAGAACAATCAGTGTGATGATCAAGACTCTTCTGCCTTGTATTTAGCAAACATCATCTGCTTGTATTGGTTTTTGAATTTGCTCATCTCGGTACATTTTTGAGTTCCTTGCTCAATCCATCCCATAATTTAACTCCACATACAGAAATACTGTGGGTTTTCAGCGTTGTTCTCGCATATAAGTGTTTTAAATTTGATTTTCCCCTAAAATCATATTTCTCCTCTCTTATAGAGAAATACTGTATGAGGTTTTTGGGTAACAAATTATTATTAGCTTTATACATTATTTTAGCAGTTTGAAAGTGTACTAAATCAGTAAATTTTCATATCTGTGATTTTAAAAATAAAGGGTTTGTATGTTCTCTCTACGCGGCATTATGAATTATCCTCACCGATCTTTTTTGCAGTACATTGAGCGTGTGATGATTGCTTTTATAATTATTGCCCCATATCTCCACACAATACGTTACATATGGTAATACCAAAGAGCAGTAAAGAGTGTGGAGTGATTTTTGATCTAAAACATATTTTGCTTTGTTCAATATTGAAGTATTTCTCGCCACATTGTGTTGTATATTTTTTATATGAGTTTTCCAACTCATTTTTTCGTCTATTATGATACCCAAATATGTATTTTCTTTCACTCTTTCAATGTCCACTCCGTTTATTTGTATTTGATCATACTTCTCCTTTCTGCTATTTCCAAATAGCATTATTTTAGTTTTACTTAGGTTCAAGGATAATCTGCTTCTGTCAAACCATGACTTTAATATGACCATTTCATCCTTGACCTTTTTAATTAGTTCTTGTGTGCTTTCCCCAGAGCAAAAGGCAACGGTATCATCCGCAAATAATACCAGCTTTAAATCCTTCGTTACTTTACAAATGTCATTGATGTACAAATTGAACAGTTTTGGTCCCAATATTGACCCCTGGGGTACTCCATACATAATATTTAAACTCCCAGATGTATATTCTCCTAACTTTACAAATTGCTTCCTGTTTGCTAGGTAGCTTTTAACCCAATTCAAGACTAATCCTCTGATTCCGTACCTTTCTAACTTTGTTGTGAAAATATTGTGATTAATTGTATCGGAGGCTTTTGTCAGATCCATAAATACTGCAGCTGCACATCTTCTGTGGTCTGTAGCAGTAATAATTTCCTCCGTGATTTCGATCAGTTGCCATAGAAGTTGAAACGTTAGCTTCGTATCCTTATTGACTACCTGCCAATAATTCATTCTTATAAATAAATTTGTCCAACTGGTTATTAAATAGCTTCTCGATAATTTTAGAAAATTGAGGTAATAATGAAACTGGTCGGTAGTTTGTAAATTGATGTTTATCTCCTTTTTTTGAAAATTGGAAGCACTTTAGCTATTTTCAATGTGTTGGCAAATTTTCCAGTCTGAAATGATAAGTTGCTAATAATTTGCCTGCTTGTGTTGCAACGTTGATGTTTGTGAATGCACCTCGCATGTTTGGTGGATGGTTTGGTGGACGAGGAAGTGTTATGTTGCCGGTGCGGAGAGCCACGAAGAAGTGTGTGTGCTGTGCTAGAACTGAGCGCTGCTTTCGGCGTGTTAAGGCAATAAAGCTTAAAAAGAGCACCAGACGCCGTGTGCGTCTATCAGGATGCTGCGTTACTTACAAGACGTTGCTAGCACACTTGTTGCAGGTGGCTGAGTCTGCACCAAAATGAGGCACGGAGACCTACTTAGCTTGCAGGCCTGTTGATGTCGGCACCAGTGCCATTGAGATACTGAGTTTCGGTGCTTAAAGCCGTTGATGTGGAAATGTGCTGTAGTATGTCCAACTTCATCATTGTAACGTGCATATTTTTACAAAAGCAGATTTGCATCCAATAAAAGCAAACAGATTAGTGTGGGAGCGGCAGCAGGTTGCTAACATTCGGAGCGTCGACATAAAACCAAAGATCTTTTCTTCTTGTCAGCCTTTCCTTCATCCTCCGTCCGCACCTAACACCCATTTCAATGTGGTAAACCCTGTCAACAAACAAACAACACAATTAAAGGTGTAAGCTGTGGCTATTTTTAGTTATGTCGACAACCGCTTATGTCATCTGTTTAAGGTCATCATGACCCCCCCGCCCCCCGCCGGACTATTAAAAGCCACAAACCGCTGTAAGAGCTGCTGGCACCAGCGCCAATCAAACATGAATAGAGACACTAACTGACCTGGAAGAAATTTTAGAAGTTTAGTACCCCGGGCCTCTCACGCCCCCCGACACCTCACCGTGCTCATGCGCCGTAGAGTCGAGAGCGAGGGAAAGAGAGAGTGAGAGAGCGAGAGAGAGTAGAGAGATGACAACTTCAACCAGAACACTGAGGGTACGTCAGCAAGGTTTCTTCACCAAAGACTACAAGCCATAATTTGGTGTAGGGTCACATACTTATTCAACTCAATAAAATCTAAATGTATGGTTTTTTTAAATATATATTTAATGGAGGATTTGCTGTAGGCCAGACCCGACTTTCAATCCATTGAAGATTCGATTTCTAATCCTGTAAATCCAACTTTTAAAGAGTTAACCAGCAATGGCTGGATTTTCTGAAGAAGACGTACCGGCACACTCACTCTGTTGACTTGTCGTGTCTTTCTCACCGTGTTTTCTTTGTCTCCTTCTTTTCCACGCTGAAATTCTTGAGGCGGACTCTCACAATGAAGACGTGAGATGTAAGTGACTTTGTTTCATTAACAATGACATACAGCAGTTTTGTGAAAGTTCCCTGTCCGTGCTCGTATTTATCAAAGCAACATTAGTAGTTTATCAGCATCAATTTGCCACCATGAAGCGTGGAGCTACATTCCACTCATGTGTGACCATTATACTAATGAGGTTAATGGTTCAGCTGTGCTTACCATAAGATGGATGCTCCCCCAGTGGAACCTGTCCTATTTTGTGTATGTGTGTGTGTGTGTGTGTGTGTGTGTGTGTGTGTGTAAAGAATTAAAACTACAATAAAGTATGGAACAATTTTTACCTTAAAACAACAACTTCAAACCTTCACAAACCATCCATCATTTTTAATTATAATGAGGAGTAAGGCTGTGTTTGTACGTGTACAGGAATTCTAGGCCTCATGAAAACAAATCACATCGGCCCCCCCGGGCAGCTGTGGTCACTACAGTACATCTCGAGGACTTAACTGACCCTTAAAAGCTATTTCCATGCTATTTGACTAGAACCTGAATTTAGTTTTTACACTGGAAACACGTTGGCTAATTTATATTTAGACAAAATAATCCAAATCATCTTTTTCCAGCTTGGGATCAAACACGGGTTCTTTGCAATGCTGGGTGAACGCGTATACCGTCATGATTTTTTTTAATACATAAAATAACGATAAGGTAATGTAACAATAAGATGATTTTTCACAATTAATATAATAATCGGTATAACAATAAGTGAATAATAAGTAATAATAAATAGAGACAAGCATAATAAAACAAGTTCAAGACTCTTCGGCCTTGCATTTTGCAAACATCAACTTGCTCATCTCGTTGCAATGTTTGAGTTCCTTGCTCATTCCGTTCCATAATTTAATTCCACATACAGAAATGCTGTGGGTTTTTAGCGTTGTCCTCGCATATAAACGTTTCAAGTTTAGTTTTTCCCCAAGATCATATTTCTCCTCTCTTGTAGAGAAGTATTGTATGACATTTGTGGGTAGCAGGTTATTGTTAACTTTATGCATTATTTTAGCGGTCAGAATATTTATTAAATCAGCTAATTTTAATATCTGTGACTTTAAAAATAAAGGATTTGTATGTTCATGTACATTTAGCGAGTGAAGATTGCTTTTTTTAGGTACAGTATTACCCCATAGCTCCACACAATACGTTACATATGGTAATACCAGAGAACAGTATAGAGTGTGGAGTGACTTTTGATCAAGAACAAATATTCAATATTGAAGTATTTCTCACCACCTTACGTTGTATATTTTTGATATAAGATTTCCAGCTCGTTTTTTCATCTATTGTGATCCCCAGAAATGTATTTTTGTTAACCCTTTCAATGTCCACTCCATCTATTTGTATTTGGTCGTACATGTCCTTATCTGCCATTACCAAATAGCATTATTTTAGTTTTACACAAGTTCAAGGATAATATGGTTTTATCAAACCATCTTTTTAATATAGCCATTTTATCCGTGACTTTTTTAATGAGCTCTTGTGTGCTTTACCCCGAACAAAAGGCAGTAGTATCATCCGCAAATAATACCAACTTTAAGTCTTTCGTCACTTTACAGATATCATTGATGTACAAATTAAACGGTTTTGGTCCCAATGTTGACCCCTGGGGTACTCCACATGTAATATTTAAACTTGCAGATGTGTATTCTCCTAGCCTTACAAATTGCTTCCTGTTTGCTAGGTAGCTTTTAACCCAATTCAAAACTAATCCTCTGATTCCATACGTTTCTAACTTTGTTAGTAGGATGTAGTGATTAATTGTATCAAAGGTTTTTGTGAGATCCATAAATACTGCAGGTGCACACTTTCTGTGGTCTATAGCGTGAATAATTTCCACAGTGAGTTCAATCAGTGCCATGGAGGTTGAAATGTTAGCTCTGTATCCGTATTGACTACCTGCGAGTAATTCATTCTTATTAATAAATTTGTCCAACCTGTTATTAAATAGCTTCTCGATAATTTTAGAAAATTGAGGTAATAAGGAAACTGGTAGATAATTTGTAAATTGATGTTTCTCTCCATTTTTAAAGATTGGAATTATTTTAGAATTGGAATTCCTACATTGTGTTAGGAAATGTTCCAGTCTGAAATGTTAAGTTACTGATGTATGGTAACGGTTCTACGATCTCATTGATAACCCTTCTTATTATTTCCATTTCAGTTCCATTACAATCAGTTAATATTTTTGCGCTACAATGATTGACAATCTCAGTGATTTCCAATTTAGTTCCATCAGTGAGAAACATGGAATTAGGGTTCATAGCTGTGGTTTCATTCCTTTTTCCAGCTTTGGTCCAGTATTTACTAAATAATTGTTCAACATCTCAACTACCTCGTTCATATCATCCTTATTAATATTTCCAACCATAAAATAATGAGGGTAGTCTGCTTTCTTAGTGTTGTTCCTGATGATACTACTTAACATACCCCAAGTTGCTCCAATGTTATTTTTATTCTTATCGAGTAATTGACTGTAATGTTCCTTCTTACACACTTTTTACCTTTTTATATGCCTTTTTCTGCTTGTTTAGTTTGTTGAATGATAAATTGTGTATACCTAATGTATTCTTCTTTTTACAGGCATTTTTAGTCCTTTTGTCATCCATGGCTGATTATTTTCTTTTGCTTCTTGGACATTTCTCACCAGGGACCGTTGTTATCATGGAGCTTCATAGAAGGGTTTACAAAGTGTTCAAATGCAGGAAATCTGTGACAGCACGGGAAAAAGGTTTGGCGTTAAATTTGATGTAACTCTGTCATTCATTAATGTCACTGACATTTTGCAGAGTATTTTGAAATCAAAACAGAGCATCTTGTACTGCTTCTAAATTCTGGACGATTCCGTTTTTCAACACAGCCCTAGTAGCATGAGCCATTTCCTTCCGCTTTCCTTTTTGAAAATCAGATTTTATTTTACTACAAGTCAGCTGGGATAGGCTCCAGCATACCCCTGTCACCCTAGTGAGGACAAGCGGCATATAAGATGGATGAATGGATATATGGATGGATGATGGATGGATGGATGGATGGATGGATGGATGGGTGGATGGATGGATGGATGGATGGATGGATGGATGGATGGATGGATGGATGGATGGATGGATGGATGGATGGATGGATGGATGGATGGATGGGTGGATGGATGGATGGATCAATGAATGGATGGATGGATGGATGGATGGATGGATGGATGGATGGATGGATAGATGGATATATGGATGGATGATGAATGGATGGATGGATGATGGATGATTGATGGATGGATGGATGGGTGGATGGATGGATGGATGGATCAATGAATGGATGGATGGATGGATGGATGGATGGATGGATGGATGGATGGATGGATGGATGGATGGATGATGGATGATTGATGGATGGATGTTGAATAGATGGATGAATAGATGAATGGATGGATGGATGCATGGATGGTTGATTGATGGATGGATGGATGGTTGATGGATGGATGGGTGGTTGATGGATGCATGGATGGATGGTTGATGGATGGATGGATGGTTGATGGATGAATGGATGGATGGATGGATGGATGGATAGTTGATGGATGGATGGATGATATGGATGTTTAGTCTTTGGTCTTAACGCCTAAGAAAAAACATTATCGGTGGCATACGCATGTAAAGATTGTGGGCTTTCTCTCAGTGGTACACGTATTTTAAAGGTATTTATAAATTGTTACCGACTCACGGTGAATAAGATGTGGCGTATTTTTTGGAAAAAATACAAATTTGACCAAAAATCAACGTATTTGCGGCGTCGTGAATGCTGAATTGCGACTGTAGAGGGATCCACTGTAGTCCACTGTAGTTGCTGAGCTTGCCAGCAAGCGCATACAAATTCACATGCAGGCTGCCGTGAACGCAAAACAAACTCATAAAACACAGCCATTTGTTTTTGAACAAAACATGTCTGACACCCACACTTCTCCAGGATTCTCCAATGTGTCCCACCCCCCATTGTCCAGACTTATCTTTGAACTTTCCAAACTAATGTGATGAACTAATGACTTCTTGTAGGCTATTACGAGAGGGCAGATTACTGGTGTCTATTTTTTGCTAATTACAAATGGTAAAACCAGTGAAGCCTTTTATAAGCTAGATCCTGTTTATGCCCTGCCACATGCTATTCAGTCTAAAAGTGAAATAACCCTCAGGAATGAGATCGCACCATTTCTTTAACAGATGGGACACGACAGCCATCTGTATTGTTTCTAATGCTTTTAGGTGGGAACATCTCTTCACCTGTCTACTCCTGCTCAGCCACGCTAAAAGCGTTAAGAGATATAAGCCCCACAGTTGCAACAAAGCGAGTGGAGCGCTAATAAACATCCCTCTTATTGATTTTAACATCTTGACATAAACAGTTACGAGGTCTCACGTTTGTTTTGTTTTGTTTTTCTGATTTCAATTTGGACATTGTCAACGGTACTGTGTGCCAATGCTTGTTTGCACACAAGCCCAAAACCACAGTATCGCTTCTTAATTAGATTTACAGGATATTAAAAACACAGTAGGTGCTCCTAAACGATGATCATTGGAGACAGTGCTCAAATAGCGGGCTATCATACATCGTTTTTATATCACCACTTGAACTGTAACAGTATCTCTTTTGCTTTTTATAAATGGAAGCAATTATGCCCAGCAAATATGAAAAACGTCAAATTAGGAGTGCACATTTGGAGCTACGTGGTGGTGACGCTTATCAATTTTACCATCTTCACCACGGCACTTTAATGAACAAAACAAAGATAGGCTCATTTGCTGTTAATGCAGTCAAATGCTTTTTCTCAGTGGGTGCTGCCCAATAATCTGAGGAGAGGAAGGGCACTGGGTCTCTGGAGGGGTACAACTTTAATTGGATGATCTTAAACTCCTTTTTCCCAATTCCAAATGTAAACAAGGCGTGTCATGGCACATCTAATGCCAAATGAACAAACCAGAATAAAATGCCTCTCAGAAAGTTTGCCTTTTTTTCCTTTAAACCTGGCTTGCGTGAGGAGTGGACGATGGCAATTAAAGAGAGAAGAAGAGGCTTCTAGAGCCGAATCTTATCTGATAATTGCAACTGTCACTTTTATTGCAAATGTTGATCCGAAATCAGAGGAGAACGTCGACGTCAAGCAAGCAGGAGGGTTGGCTTGGGGGGGGCGGGGGCTGTATGTCAAAAAAAAGAGAAATTTTTATAGGCATCTCAGTTACTCGAGATTTATGAGTGGTCCTGGTCCCGTGAACTACACATTTTTATAGTTTTACACGCAGAAAACAATTTGGAATGCGCATAAATGGAGGTTGAAAGGGATATTTTCACCTTGATTGACGACCTTTGTTGACAAAGATGGCAATGAGGCAGGGAGGAGGAGACACATGGTTGGCTCTTCCATACTTGGCTCTGGGTTAACTGTTAGCAAAGAACTACAGGGTCGGCCACTGATGACATCCTAGACAGGCGACGGAGGTGCGGGGCAATGACTTCGACCACGCTGCTCACAAGGACGTGATAAAAAGCCCTTATGAAGACAGTTGGACTCACGCAGCCTATTAATAACATGACACGGCGCACCCCATATTGCGAGCGAGGCAACATTTTTGTGTAAGTTTTTCACATAAACCGAAAAACACGCTGACTGGGGCCAAGTTTCCACTGTGTATTCAAATTTCTATAATGTTATCAAGCAGTAAAACATGCATGTTATATCAGAAATCATTTCTATCTGTAAGAGACTGCTAATACAATAACATATTCATACCAATATGAAGAATGATACTATTAATAATTGTTTCACGCTAATGTTATTTGTAGTATTAGTTTTAACAACTCATTGGTGAGAGGTGAACGTATTTTTAAATGGTCATAGGATATACAGGAATAGCTCCCTTCTTTTCTATTTATGATACTTAAAATATTTTAAAACGATAGCATTCTTTTAAAAAGAGAGATGTGCTACAATTATTCTTTTATCGACTAGAAAGGTGCACTTTGTACTGCAAAACGTTGGCCCTGAACGTCTCACGTGCTCGTGTTGCTCTCCTGGTCTACATATGGGTGATTATATCGGGCCTTTAAGTTTGTTTTCTTGTACCTCAGCGAATGTGTTGAGCTAAAGACTGCTGAGCTTGTGAGTTAGCTTAGCCGACCCTTGGGCCTTCAAAGCTGCTGAGCGCAGCACACACACGCGCAAACACACGCACACACAGATGCACGTTGGGCCCTGAAAACACATAAAAAAAAGTTTTCAACCCCCCGACACCCTGCGTGTGCATGTGTGTGTGTGTATGTGTGTGTGTGTGTGTGTGAATGGCTCTATCTCAGCTGAGTAGTTTAACAAGACTTGTATCAACGTCTCAAGGTTGTGAAATACGCAACTGACACACAAGCGCTTGCTCAGGATGAAAAAAAACAAAACAAAAGGTGCTCCATAAAGTTCATGTCGGTGCTGAGTTTATTGGCTCTGTTCGGATCAGAAACTCGTGGCCGATGGGAGCGCCAGCGCACAGACGGCATATTAATTGGCCGCTCTTCTCTAGAACCTCCGCATGTGCTAAAGACGGTAATCCTAAGTCATTTGTTAGCGCTGCATCGGCACTTTGACTTTTTCCAAAGGTACTTGACAGCAACTTCGCCCCTGGGCTGCTGCCATTTAAAAAAAAAACAACCCAAAAAAACATGCTCCGATTTGCAATTCATACACATTGGGGGAAATGTTTAATTCCACGGCCGTTATTCAACTCAGTTCATTAATTAAGGAAAAAACACCAGCATTTCTTTTCTCTGCTTTCCTGCCATCATCTTGATGAGCTTTCTTCAGGAGTAATTGAGTCCGTTAATTAGACAGAATTAGGCTCTAATTATTCCAAAGGCACAATGCCTGGGGGGTGGAGAAGAAAGCAAATGTGCCATATTTCACTGCCTTGCCACCCCAACAGCTTTCACTAAATCCCCTCTAACGCTGTCTGATGTCCTCTGCGCCGCCACTTTCACAGGAAATGGATTGGATATCAAACTGCTTCATTGTGAAGCGACTTTGGACATTTGCGCTGCCTGATTTCCAGTCGTCGCAATGAGGTGTTTTGTTTTCCGCTGTTCAGTCTCTGTGCTGTGTTAAAGGGGATGGACATCTGTCTTGTTTATGTCCGCTCGCTCGGTGGCAGTCTTTGGCGATATCGCATGTTTATGACTTTTGTTTTAGGTGGCGCTCTGTCACGCTGGGCCTCACATTTAAAACATACCGCAGTCTTTCTTTGTTGGGATATTTCAAAGATTAGATGATCACCCCCCTTTCCGTGGGGCTGGCGACTGATCTGTAAGACAGTGACATTTTTTTCAATGCTATTTGGAGCTTGCAAAGGGAAAATGCAAAACTGCGACTTATTCGACTCATATATACGTATTTAAATTAGGGATGTCAAATGATTAAAAAATGCAATCAAATTAATCACAGTTTTTACATGAATGAATCCTGATTAATCACCATTAGCAAGTGTGTGTGTGTTTTGACTGAAAGATACAGGATGATATTCAGTATATTTGTACGTATTAGCAGCTCCAAATGAGCCTAATATGGCGAGCTAAAAATAACACCAACACTCGCCTCTTTAGTAGTAGCACAACATTTGAATCACACTTTAAAGCAGGGGTAGGGAACCTATGGCTCGGGAGCCAGATGTGGCTCTTTAGATGACTGCATCTGGCTCTCAGACATTTCTTAACACCATAAAATGTGTTTTATTTCAATTTGTTTTCCTGACATTTTAAAGTAAAACATGACAGAAATCAGTGTTAAAAATAACATTTAAAATATGCATTCTAATGCATTTTAATCCATTTGATTTTGTAGCGCAATGTCAGCTGTCCTTCCCATTTTCCAGTGTCAGACACCAAAACTTGATTATTGGGGTCGTCCCTCCTTTAATCCTTCAGCTAGCTAATTGTGCAGAGACAACCCTTTTGACGAAAAATGGAAAGAAAGATACGGAGTAGCGCGCAAAACCATGCAGCAGCAGAAGTTGCATTAATGGTAAAAAGTAATGTATTTATTATTGGTTAGCTTCAATATAACATTTTTATAAAAAGAATAAATTCAGAGACTTATTAAATTCTAAAATTGTTGGTCTTCCTTAAATATACACACATTTGGTTGTATTCGGTGTTGAAACATGATATGGCTCTCACGGAAATACATTTTTAAATATGTGGCTTTCATGGCTCTCTTTGCCAAAAAGGTTCCCGACCCCTGCTTTAAAGCGTGCTATTATCAGCGTTCAAAGTCATCACGTCTTTGCAGGTAAATGTACTTGTTTTCGGTGTATTTACTTAAATGCAGCAAATTGTACATCACAAGTAGAGTTAGGAAATGGGTGTGAATGAATAACCACTTCATGTGGAAGTGTGGTTCCCAAGATGAAGGGACTAGAGGTGCGTGTGAGTAGGAGATACTTATGATACTATTTGGTGTTGGAATTGTACTGATGTTGATGTGTTCGGGTCACTCCACTGTAGTTTAAGGAAGTAGCGGTGAGTAGCGGGAACAAATACTGAGCAGAAATGGAGAAAGGAAAGAGTATCTTGATTGGTACGTTTAGCTTCAAAGCCCTGGCAGAAGGCTCTGGCAACAAGGCCAAAGTTATTTGTAACTCCTGTCACTGTGATTGGAATTGTCACAGACTACATCGACTCGCCAGAGAGAAGCGAGAAGTTACTGGAGCACTCCCAGTATATTTTTTTATTGTCATTTATACAGAGCTACCTTTGGCATACGAGTGGCCCAACGAATGAGTGTTTATTTTAGATTTTAGCGCTCAATAAGCTCATTAAATCTTACCTTTATGTATTCCCACACAGTATCAGCATTTGGGAGCAAATATGAGGTGAAAGAAAAAGGGGGAAAATACAGTTTAGTAGTCTATATGTGCTGCGTGCAAAAACGTTTCATGTCACCGCTCGCATTAAACATGCAAAAACTGTGGGATTTCTAACTGTATATTATTTTTGGAATAAAATAATGCCCCATAAAATTTGATTGTAGTCCTTTACATTTTATTTTATTTTATTTTATTTTATTTTATTTTATTTTATTTTATTTTATTTTTAAAGTCTTTGCGCCTGTAGGTTTCCCACGGCCCTTCCAGCATGCTTGGGGATATGATGTGCTTGAAAATACTGTAAGAATGTCACTTCTATACAATTGCCTTCTTTATTTTATCATGTAAGATTCATGTCTACGTCAGCAAACGGAACCGTTGAAGTGTATCGAATCGAAGTGTATCGTTTGTGTATCAAATCGCATCAAATTGTTCTGCTTTTAAAATATATTGTTTTTGAATCGTACCCTAGCCCGTGTATCTAGATGCATGTAGAATTGTCTATCACAAAGATACTTATTATAGATAAAGACGTTTTTTTTATCTGCAATTAATTGCGATTAATTATGAGTCAACTACAGACAAAATGTCATTAATCGTGATGAAATATGTTAATTGATTGACAGCCCTAATATATATATATATATTTGTCACCAAATCTTGCAAGATTAAAACGTGACAAGATTTCTTGTTCAGAAAAAAAAAAAACTGTCTCGTGGGCACCGAGGCCTGGGATAATAAATCACACATGCAAATGAACTCAATCATTTTGCCTGTTTCAGTATATTGCCATGTGTGTCTGTTTTCCTCGTCTCTCGCCTCCTCCTGGATTGCTTTCAGCACCTTGGTGTGTTTGTTCCATAGAACAACGGCATGACCGCAGTGAGCCCTTTTGTCAGTTATACAGTCTCTTTGTCTTGGTGGGTGGAGACGGGGCCGCTGGCATACACACAGAGTGCAGAAGAGTGTAACGTAGCAGAAATTAAATTAGTAGATTGAATATATTGTCATGTTTTTTTTTTTTCATTGTACTTCTCTGAAAAGTAATCTCCTCTCTTCTCGCATACTCAAGATACTTATATATACATGTATGTATATATGTATGTATATGTATACATGTATATATATACATGTATGTATATATGTATGTATATGTATACATGTATATATATATATATATATATCCATACATATATATACTGTATATATGTAGAATTTTTTTGCTGCTATCTACAATAAAAATCTGAATCAGATTTGTTCCATTGTTGAATTTACAGGCTCGTTCCTGTTTGTTTTATTTGATATCATTCTGAGGAGAGAAAAATGCTCATTATTTGCAATGTATCAACTCGTGACGTACAGCCACGTATTAAGTCGTAATAAAACGTAAATACGCTTGTTAACACAGCAACCACAAACAAAACCACCAATAAAAACCGATTTCTTATTTAAAAACGTATGACTCCTCCTGACAGAGTAGTTATTACATTTCCACGTAACTTTAACATAACATCAAGTGTTCACAGTTGTTGCTGGATGTTTACACGCTTCTGGAACAAAAAATGCCCTTTTTTTTTTTTTTGCAGTCATAAAACTCACGCTCTGATGTGACTATTGAAAACACACACACACACACACACACACAGACACACACACACGCACACACACAGCTGCTCCAGCCGTAGTTTGGCATGCAGATGTTAAATTGAACAGACCACCCTGAAGCAACGTGGCGTTCAGCAGCACAAGCCTCGATACCGCCAAACACGCCATGATGGATCGGCCCGCATCATGCCAGCTAAGACGATTGAGAGACGGATGGCTCCCATTGGTTCAGCTCCAAGTGTTAATGCTTGTTCCCAGATTGTAGCATGAGAAGGCCCTTTAGCTGTTCCTAATACGCTATGAAGAGGGAAAACAGAAGAATGATCCATCTCAAGTCACAGGACACCAGCTCGGAATATGCAAGGAAAGCAAAGGCATTGTGTGTTTGTTATTTAAAATTATTCAGAGTACATTCTGTGGTCTTGCGTGGACGTCGTTTCACGTGTCCCTCACCTGGAAGGGTAAAACTGTAAGCCCTTATGAAAAAGGCCATAAACTAAACGTTGTTCCGAGGTGTTTTCCTTGACTTTCTGATGCCAGATGCTGCATGTTATATGAAATGCCCTTGTCATATTTTTTACCGTGACAGCGTCATGACTTTCTCTAAGGGGGCACTGCGCTTAGTTTATCCTCGACTGGTGTATTACTCTTTGAATGTCTCTAAGTTAAAGTGCCGCTGACAGCTGATCAGTCAACGTAATGCACAATGCCTCCATGTGTGCGAGCAGGGGAGTAATCCAATATCCCGATGATGTAGGCGAAACACAGATTTATGTTGGTGAAGAGGGGCATTAACGTTGGTGGAGTCGGAAAAGAAAATCCACAAGTCAGGCTTGTATTTGTAATTTCTACTAATGTTTAATGATGTTTACCAGCAGAGGACTGCAGAGATGTGAAATGATTTATTTTGCTTTCTGCAGGAATCTTTATGGTTGTCGGACTTTTCTTTATTTAAGACACCACGCGTTTAGTTTCCCTTTCTCCGTGTTGTCTCCTCTTGTGTTTGTCCAGCGTGAGGTTGTGTTTGCTTTGCACCTCTCCGAGGCCACGCTCTCTCGCAAGTGGGCCGATTTCTGTGCTAGCCACAAAATCCCAGCACCGTGACCTCTGACCCGCCACTGAGCCGCCTCCCCAGCGGGTCTGCATCACAAACACGGAGTATCAGAAATGTTCACGTGAGAGTGCACGCCTGCACCGCTTCACATGTTGCAGCACTTCCTCCGCGCCGCTGCTTGTAATTCAATTCAAAACCTCGCATGGGCCATCATTCCGCCGCCTTCGCTGAAAAAAGGGGCAGCGGACAGAAATAGCAAACAGAAGTCAATCCCAACACATTCCAGACTTCTCCATCGCTTCCATGCGTGAATTTCTTACATTTTCCTTTTATCTGCGGCACCTTGGAGTTTACGAGCAGGATCAACATTTTCGGGCCATTGGAATGACCTTCTACCCTGTCACGATTTTGGACTCAGAAGGAGAAGAGATGAGAATGGGCTGCACCTGTTCTACCAGATGCATTCACTTAAAAGCCTGCACTATCTATTTTTACATCATTGACACTGTTCTTCTTTACGCATGGTTGTGCGTAAATAGGGGATCATTTGTGTTTTGATCTTTGTTTGGAGACTTTATTGATGGTAATTCTTTTCATTTTACACTTCATTTAATTCGTATCATGGCCCCAATTTTCAAAAGCCTTCATGAGGGCTTCACAACACGAATTCACAATAAATCCTCACAAGCTGACCTACAAATGATGATGAGGGTTATGATCATGCACCAATTTACAACATTTTGTAAGCAAAGAAACACACTGCAGGCCTTATATATGTCAACTTTATTGTTTTTTTACTTCATTTAGAACATACTTGTTCTGGAAAATGCTTAATTTCGGCCCAATAAAATGTAACGTTTGCTTAAATATGATTTTTTGTACTATTAATAGGGTGTAGTCAACAATGGAACAGCAGTCATTGATCAATTCGTTCATTGTTGAAAGGGAGATAGAGCGAGGCAGCGATGTGATGGAGCGAGCTATGATTTTGATATATTTTTCTAATTTTGTAAAAAAAAAAAAAAAAAAAAATCCCTTCCATTTGCCTTATTAGTATCAACATTTCATCTTGTTCTCGGACATTGTGGCTTTTTGCTCTGTTTCCTACTTTTTGCTGTTATGTCTTTTCCGGCAACCTCCCGTTTTAGTTGTTTGCCATATTTTTCCTGTATTTGAACTTGAATGGAAAGTTAAAATACTGTCCTGGGCAACATCGCCGTAACACATGCTGTAGCCGGTGAACTCAGGCCTTCAAAATAAAAGACGTCCACCAGTAAAATATAGTAAAATAACAGACAAGAATTTCTTTTATTTTCTTTTTTCCCCCTATTTTCTGTGAAAGCTCCCATATTTTCACGTATAAATGCATGTATGAATGCGCCGTGGGCCAACAGGAAATGATCTGCAGCCCAAAAATGGCCCCCGGCCCATATTTTGATCACCTCTGATGCAGACTGATAAAGACTCCTTCCACTGTAATACACAACCAACTTGAGCTGCAATTACAAATTCATGTTAACCACTGAATGAATGAATGAATACATTTCACCACAGGGAGCAAAGCGCTCATTTCACTTTCTATACGCCGTCTAAGTGGATTCAGATTAACTCATCGGAATTATTGGATGCGACCATTGCTGGCTAAATGCTGTGCGTGACACATGAATCAATGATACTGTGCTTACGTTCCGCGTATAAAACACGAAGAAAACAGCACACACACACATGATGCAGGTGTTTGTCGCTGTGTGCTTCCTGTGAGCAGCTGATGAAACACAGCCATTTTCCACCATTTAGTCCACGTAATCCGATGAGCTGGATTCCTTAGGAAAAACATATACAAGCGTTACTGACCTAACCTAAAAATCACCACTCGGGCTCAAGTTCTTCTTTAACTTCGGGGCCATTTCAAACAATCACGGCTTCCACAGGACTTTTTGCCAAGCATGGCTGGCAGGAAAGCAGATACTCTCTTAATCCAGCTGCCACTGAAGTGTCATTAATTCCCTTGATGAACCTGTAATCCGAGAGTGTCTAACCTGTGAACCTGTCATCCCGAGCACACATTTTGCGATGAATGGCCAAAAAGAGGCGGCTTATCTCTTACTCGTAACGCACTAGCGGTGAGGTGGCCTTTTTGTCTGGAGGTGGGATATGAGAGCGGTGCGGTCACGGCCGTTAGTGGAGGCATTAACTGAGTGCTGCAGTCGCCCCCTTTCCTGCCACGCAGGGTTAAGGTGTCACGACTTGAGCTCTGATTGAGTTACGGTCACGCTGCCTCTCCAACACGGCCGCCACTCACATTTGCCAGGACTCTTCAAGACCGCATAGTCCTTGATGTGGCAATTACACACACACACCTGCAAGAAAACCCGAGGTCATTTTAAACTGGTGTGCTTTTCAATTGTTTCTTCAGGGATGTTATACAATTGGGACATGTTATGAGCGATGGCTAGCGAACAATGTTTGCTAAATGTAACCAGACGATGCTTTTCTTCAATGAAACCCTCCCCAAAGTGGAGGGTGTCGATTTGGAGTGCCTGCCTCGTGCTTGCAGACAATCTTTGGTAAGAAACATCTTTAAAAATGTCATTTTCCAACAGGACGTTGGATCTTCCACCACACTAGCGAGAAAAACAAGCTTTATTTCAGCTGCTGAGACCCACAAAAATACAAACTTGGGGTTTTTTGCACTAAGAAATAGTTTGGGGTGAAAGCAATATGCCACAATATTTGTTTGTCAGAAAAAATAAGACATATAAAGACAATAAGACATATAAAAAATAAGAAATGTAAAAATATTTTGACAACAATCTTGATGGAGTGTGTAAGAAAGAGTGTTATAGTCAGTTATTAGACGAGAATAGGTGGCCGACTGGTTAGCATGTTGGCCACACGGTCAGGAGATCGGGAAGATCTGGGTTGGAATCTCTGTTGGGCATCTCTGTGTGGAGTTGGCATGTTCTCCCCGTGCGTGCGTGGGTTTTTTACTCCGGTTTCCTCCCACATTCCAATTGGAGTCTGTAAATTGTCCATAGGTATGAATGTGAGACTGAATGGTTGTTTGTCTCTATGTGCCCTGCCATTGGCTGGCGACCAGTCCAAGGCCTCTCGCCCCCAAGTCAGAAAACTTCAATCATAATAGATGAAAAAATGAGCTGGAAATGTCACATTAAAAATATATAACATAAGTTGGCGAGAATACTTCAATATTGAATAAAGCAAAATTTGTTCTTGGTCAAAAAACACTCCACACTCTTTACCGCTCTCTGGTATGACCACATCTACATAAGTGACTGTGTGGAGATATGTGGTAACACTGCAACTATAAAAGCAATCTTCACTTACTAAATGTACCGCGAAAAAGATCCGTTAGGATGATCCATCATGCCGCGTGTAGAGAACACACAAATCCCTTATTTCTAAAATCACAAATTTTAAAATTTGCTGATTCTGTCAATTTTCAAACAGCAAACAATAACCTGCTACCCAAAAATGTCCTAAAATACTCCTCAACAGGAGAGGAGAAACTTGATCTTAGGGAAAAACTAAACTTGAAACACATACACATGCAAGAACAACGCTAAAAACAACCTTCAGTATTTCACTACGTGGAATCCAATGACGGAACGGATTGATAAGGAACTCAAACAAGATGAGCCATTTCAAGAAACAATACAAGCAGTTGATGTTTGCCAAATACAAGGAAGAAGAATCTTGAGCTTGTTATGTTATGTTTATTTGTATTTATTATTATTTACGTATTATTATACTGATTATCATATGTGATTATTATTTATTATGATTGTGGAAAACCATGACAGTTATATTACCACATTGTTACGTTACCTTATCACTTTTCTATGTATTAAAAGGATCACATGTGAAATACAGGAAGTGAGTAAATGTACAGCAGCAGATGTGAAACGGACATGTGGAACTGTCAATTGGAATCTGTGACGTATTCCATTGTAACTTGTATGCATGTTCAAAATAAATGAAACCATTTCCAGTGTGTTTTTTTAAATGCAATGTATCTAGTGAATAGTTTTCCACTGTCATATTATGTATTTAGGTACTGTAGGTCCTCCATATCTGACACATTATAAACAGATGAAGAAAAGAAGCTCTTTTTCGTGTTCACACATATATCTCTGTGTCTTGATGCAACCTTCAATCTTCATCATTTTATACGAAAAGAATCATACTAGTAAGTCCTCATGTCCACCACACAGGACATTGGATAAACCGTTGTGTTTTCAGTAGCTTCCAAATGAATGTATGTTACCAAACCGAGTGCAAACTATTGATTAAACGCTCCATTTCTCCCTTTAAAAACACAATAATTGCATAAATAAATAAAAAAAAAACAACATAAAAACATGTAGGTAGGTATGGAGGCCGTTTTGGGAAGACAGAAGTTCTATTTCACGGGTGTCCAAAGTGGGGCCCAGGGGCCATTTGCAGCCTGCGGCACATTCCCAGAATCTAATTTCACAAGAAAAAAAAAAACAACAACAACAGGAAAAATCAGCAGTAATTTTACAAGAATAAAGTCAAAATATGAAGAGAAAAGAATGTGTAATCTAACAAGAAAAGTCATAATTTTTTACATGAGTAACGTCACAATATTATAAAAAAAAAATAACATCATTTTCGTAGCATAAAGTTGAAATATTAAAGATTTTTTTTGTTTTTAACAAAACAAATAATTTGTGGACAATTAAGTGGGGGAAAACGCTATAATATTATGGGAATAAAGTCACAATATTACCAGCTGCGAAGCACTCACACACGCCACACGCAACACAAGCACACACTCATAGCACTTTATTTATTTATTTGTATTATTTATTTGTATTTATGTCTCTTCTGTTTTTGTTGCTTAATTTATTGGTATATATGTATATGTGTTTATGTTTCTTATGTTCTTATTCTTTCTTGTGTTTTCTTTCTTTTCTTGGGAGAATGAACAGAATAAGATTTTCATTGTATGGTATAACTGCTGTTTTACCATGCACATGACAATAAAACTCTCTTGAATCTTGAAGAAGAAAGTTGAATGATTTGAAAAAAAAACCCAAAAAACAGCAAAAATTGGGGAAAAAAGAGCAAAAACCAAAGATCATACTGATAAGACACTTTTTCACCTACGCCACAGAGCTGGCATGCAGTTTTTTCTTGAAATATGTATGACTTGTTAGCACATCAGCATGTGTTGCTTTACAAAATATCACAGTTGCATCCTTTCATTTTTCACTCTGTGGCCCAAGGTCGTTCAAAGATACATTGTATTTGAAATATTTCAACATCCTTGATGGTTTAGTGACAGAAGACAACGTAAGAACATCAACAAAATAAGACAATTCTCTTTCATTGCATGCAATTGTTTGAGCCAATAGTGCAAAATAAGTCAACAAAAGCAAAAACTACGACTGACTCGCATTCAAATCCGTTGGCTTTTATTGGCTATTATTCTCAGATTCGCATAGAGAAAGTGTGACTCACTGTCACCGTGACACACTTTTCCACAGTTTAAGCTCTTCTGGGTTTTTGGACTTTTCGTTCATGTATTTCCATCAACATCAGTGTTTGTGTTTTCACTCGCAGATCGCGCCCCGATTGGAGGAAAGAGGTAACACACATTATCAAAACAATGTCCTTGAAATTTGACAAACGTAACACCAAAGAATCTCACGCGGCGAATGGCATCTTCTGGAAACGCAAACAGGCTTACTCTGTCCGCTCGAGTGTTTGGTAGCCGACGAGTGGGCGTAATAACGAAGGAATATGTAGCGACAACAGAAATTCAACCGTATGACACCCGTGTATTCCATGCGTGGTTCCGAGAGGGCGTGTTCTCGAAGTGACGTCACGTCCTCCTCCTTCTCCAGTCTCGGAGCTTGTCTTTGTTTTGCTGCGGCAAAAAATGTTTAAACAAGGTCAGTATGTCAACATTTGCACACACTTGGAACACAGGAAACATGCCTCTCAATGTTGTTAAAATAACCAATTATAGTCTATTAGATTGGTTTTAACAAAATGTAAATGATCAAAACGCATCCTTTGATTTTTCAGTGTGCAACCTTCGGTTTGGACACCGCTGGTGTGCTGTAAACAGGTTTCGACCTAAAAGACACATTTTGAAATGTGAGGCCGACAAACGCTTACAGATCAACTCAGTGACTGCTCAGCGTGACGACGGAAGTCTTCCGTCACATGGAGGTACAAACCCGTAAATGCTTCTGCAGTTTCAACAAGCTGCCGTCTTTATGTTGCTTGTTCGAAGAAAAGCTGGAAATGTCGATTCTCTAAAGATGAATACAAAACAATAACCTGCGTTTCACGTGGCACCTACACATCCCCCATTTCATGTTGACCCTGAGACTCGTTTATGGCCCTTGAGTACGTTATTTTGGTAGGGGCCTTAATATGGCTCAGCATACACAGTCACACCCCCGCACCAAGTCAAATGATGGAGCTCTTCTCTTCTGATAAAGCACTGAATCAGCATAAGTATAACCATTGATTGGTGACTTCATTCCGCTTTCAAATCATCACCCTGGGTCCATACGCAAGGTTGACATGAGCCTTGAGCTTTGGTGCAACTAAATTATTCTCTGCTTACTATCAGGCAGCCTCACTCCTCTCCCTCTCTCTCTCACACACATCTCTCTCCGCTGTATACCTCCCTCTCAACGCAGCTCAGGTGCTGATACAAGCAGAAATCTCGCACGCCCCATCGCTCCCAGAGCACACACGCATGCACACACTGATACAAACACACCCCCTCACACACCTTCATCCACCGCGCCCCTTTGGAAAAGCCGAGGGGAGGCGGCATTAGTCTCCTCGCTGTTTGCTGCGTTAGCATGGAGGCATTATGAAGCACCACGCGGCTGCAGCACATATGCGGCGCGAGGCAGAAAATAGGAGATTATCACTTTGATGCACGGCCCGCTGTAGTCTTAAGTCACCCAAGGTTGTGGCCCTCTTCCCCCAATGAGGATGTAGTGGCCAATAAGTGCACTATGTCAGCGCTGAGACTTGAAGGAGAAGAGTGAGATGTGGTAAACAAGGGCGAGGGGACGAGGAGGAGTGGATGGAGTCTGCTATTGTCTCTGCTTCATCAATATCCTCTTATATAAATGTCAACTGTACCATTTCACCACCCCACTGGCTTTATCCTCTGGTACAAGGGGAGGGACATCACTCTCTCTTTAGCGTTTTTTTCTCCCCTTTCCGTGAGCTCTTTATCATTCTTTATCTCTCCTTCCTCCCCTCCTGCCTCTTTGCCTCTCATAGCAATGTGTCACTAGCCTGCCCCCATGAAACAAGTCAATTTTCTGCCAGCTCGGCGGAAGAATAAATCTCCCTGGCTCTGCTGAGAGCGATGGGGATATTTATCTAAGTGGAGTGTGTCCTCCTCGGCTCAACACCACCGACTTCTCATCTAAGGAGCTTTTTGAAAGAGGAAGGAGGGAGAAATTGCTAAGGAGGGATGGGAAGGGCAGAAGACGTAAATGAGAGTCTAAGAATGAGAGGAGCAGCAGCCAACAAAAACAGTGAAGAACAAAGAAATGAACGGGAGGAGAATTAGTAGGTGGAAATATGAAAAAGACGGATAGCCGGCGAAATAAAGGAGGTGCCAGGAACAAAGCCTATAAAGCAGCGCGACGGAAGAGCGAGGCGGGGGCATTAGTCGAGCCTGCTCGGGCTTAAACGGCAGGAACAGGCTGAGATGTGGATGAATGGCAGCCATCCTCCTCCAGGCCAAACCGGCGTGTTGGAGAAAGGGAGACGCTTATCGAGCTCCCTGTGAAAAACCATGAGACAGAAAATGACGACTGACTGATGAGGCTGCTGATGTTTTTGTCCCGCTTGATGACAAAGACAAGCGTAGTGCAGGCAAGCATTGGAGAGCAGATGATTAGCAGGATAATCAGCGTGAGGTGAATATATCCGGCCTCGATTTGTATCTCTTGAATTTTTAATGCCAAGTTATATTTTGCAGTGTAACAAGTCGGGAGATTTAAAAGGCTTGGGGCAGCGGGGTATTTGCAGGAGGGGGGGGTGGTCTTTTCTGGCCGCCAGCATTAAAGCAAAGTAAATAGCTGTTGTGTCTCATTACCATTCAATTTTAAAGGGGACTGTTAGTATAATGAATGCCTGTGTTATTTTCTAAGGACCTCCCCTACCTCAGTACTATGAGGAAGAATTCTATTTTTCATGCTCGATAAAGTGCAAGCAAATATATCTTTTGCAATTAAAATGCTCCATTTTGCTTATGCACAACAGGCGCTGTGTAATACCAACTTTTGGGCTTAATTACCTACAATAAGCGTGTGATATATTATTGGCCAGATGCTTTGTTAGAGGGAAAGCAGGATATGTGCAAGACACTTTGGGGGCAAAAGCCATAAAGGAACACCCTTGCTTTTCAGAGCAGGTACGTCTGTGTCTGTGTTTACAACTGCATCTTTCAGCAAATACTACAAATGTTTATATTACCAAGTAATTGCAGGGCCAGTATCGCCAACACCGATGCTGATACTTTTTACTTGGATACTTTTTCAAGCTCACTGAATGATTTTAGTCTATAATAAATATTTCATCCTTACAAGACAGCAGAACAATGTCAACAAAATAATACAATTAAAGTATTCCATTTGGTCCCTTTTCTTACTGCAGATCCGGTTTGGTTCTGTGAGCACCCAAAAAAATGTGATGATAAAAATTTAGATTTTTTTACACACGCCCCAACCCCCCCCCCCCAAAAAAAAAAAAAAACACCTGCTAGCTCTAGCTATAGATGGATATTTTCCTCTGATTTTGGATCAACATTTTCAATAAAACATATTGCACGTTTCTGCACACTGGGATGCATCAGTCATGTCACATGTCTTGACACACGCCACCCCCACCCCAAAACACCCCTGCTAGCTCCACATTGATGTTCTCCTCTGATTTTGGATCAACACTTGCTATAAAAGTGATTGCTGTAATTATGTAATTATTACATTTAATTGGGACATTAAACAGGTAGGTTTTATTGTATCCACATGCTTGAAAAATATGACTTATTTCAGCTTCTGTAATTTGTCTCCTTTTTGGTGTGAACATTGCCCCCTCCCCCTGGCTTCGTGTGTCGTCAGCAGCAGCGCCGTGCCACGAAACATACAACAGAAGCGTGGTACCTTTAGATTTTCAGATTTTACGTGCGACAGTGCCCGGTAGTACCGCCAGAATAAAAGTACCGCTACCGGTATCCATGCCTACTTAAGGCGGGAAAAAATGAAATGACTGATATATTTTACCTCCAAAAATCTGCAAATTTGTAGGGTTGCGACTGCTGAGTTGCGAATATGTAAGTATCCACCGCATATGCAAATGTTTGAGCAAAATAAAGTTAACGGTGCAAAATCAGTGAACAAAAGCTAAAACTACTTTTGCCTCTAATTCGAATTCTTTGTTTTTTTGCCCCCAAAAGCACACATTTTTCAGTGTTTTAATATATAAGTGTATGTAATATCTTTGAACAACACAACAAAAATCAAAATAGATAGAATGTCGATATCATCCCACTAGTATGGATCAGATACCACTACCCTGGTATCGATAACATACAGTAGCTATTTTTCAGGGTTCCACTTTAAAGGTTGGAAGATGGAACACTTCAAACTGCAAACACAATAAAGCAAGCGAATGTTTGTTTCATGTAACATTAGAATTCCTGTCGTTGAAAAAGCTTCTCTGCTGTTTTTTTCTGAGAAATGTGGACATGCTTTTCAATTATATCAAGGTTAAAGGTCGAGAACCCAACTCCCCCTTCTAGCCTGAGGTTTTGTCTTGTTTATGTTATCACCGATGGTCATTACCACAGACACGTTTATGGATGATGCCATCGGATCCTGTTTGAATTGCCTATAAAACCAATGCTGATTCTGTTGACTCAGCCGTGCACTTCAGTGGATTAACCTGTTATTTCAAACCATTCAGGATGGAAAATATAAGCTGATGTTCTTAATATGCTGACTGGACACTCCATTAAGAACACCCACACCGTCTAATCAGATCCTGCGCCAAGAGTGTACTGAAACAAGACGTACGGACAGGGACTGGAACATTTAAACGTGGCGCAATTTTCTTAGCTAAAAACACAAATGTTTTGGAAAAATAAAAGTTTATATGAATTGCATTTGAAAATAAGGGAATATTTCCAGAAAATAAGGGAAAATCAGGGAGCCCAAAACAGGAGGATTGACAGATATGGTACTCCGGATTCCTCCCACATTCCAAAAACATGCATGTTAGGTTAACTGGAGAATCTAAATTGTCCATAGGTATGAATGTGAGCGTGAAAAATGGATGGCTGGATGGCTGGATGGCTGGATAGCTGGATGGATGGATGGATGGATGGATGGATGGATGGATGGATGGATGGATGGATGGATGGATGGATGGATGGATGGATGGATGGATGGACGGATGGATGGATGGATGGATGGAAACAGGAGGGTTGACAGGTATGGTACTCCGGATTCCTCCCACTTTTCAAAAACGCATATTGTGTTAATTGTAGTCTAAATTGTCCTTAATGTTTTTGTACATCTCTGATATGAGATGTAGAATATACGTAAGTGTGGGTGTTCCAGATTTGAAAATAATTGAATCTGTGATGACAAATGCTTTGGTTTTAAAAGTAGTTTAGTTAAAAAATCTCTGATTTTTGTTTAATCATATTTACTTGAAATGCTATGACTGATTTTATTTTTTTATTTGGCAATATTATTATTTTTCAAATAGATCTTGCAACAAAAAAAAATGGTTTACTATAAACAGTATAAAAGTGTAAAGGTGACTATAGGGGTGTTATTTTATGTCTACAGGGCTCTAAAAATGGAGAAAATTGTATTAAAAGAGTCATAGATAGGTTTTCTATGCTGTAAGAATATTCAATTTATTAAAATTGAATCCTACTTTGCAGAAATTACTTATTCCGACCGTAACTTTTTACGGTCGGGTCAGGTAACCGCGATAAACGAGGGACAACTGTATGTCAATTTCTGTGAGAGTCCAAAATCATAGAGACTTATACATTTCTCACCAAATGCAGGCAGGAACACCCCCTCACCTCCCACCCCTTCCTCATGGTCATCCAATCAAAGATGCACGTTTTCCCCACTCAATTGTTTAAAAAATACATCTCTGAGCTCTTTTAGCAGTAGCACATGTATGCGGTACATGTTACTGTACTATCATGTACTTATCACACACATCAGGTGAAGAAATTAAAAAGAAATAAATCGATTGAATTTTTTTGATCAGTGAATGACACCTCGAACGCTGAATGTTCACAGGTAGACCACGAATGGTGAATGTGTAACACAAATGACATGTTTGAAGTGCGTCATATCGAAGGCTGTCGTTGCCAGATGAGCTTGATGAATGCAAACACTTGATTAAAGACAAATGAAAGCTGCCTTGACACAAATATGGCAGAAACAATAACAACGCTGGTGAGCCATACCATGATTGATACTAGTCAGTAGCGGTGGGCTTAACCAGGCTTTCCCTGAGGGGCTTTCCTTTGGTATTAGTCAGACAAATCCCTTTGTCAACCTCTCCCCTTGCCATTTTTATTCATAAGCTTTTGGCCCTAAGAAAGACATCAAACCAAGAATACAACGAGAGGTCAACATCATCTTTGCGCAATGTTAACCTCCGCATTGATGAAGCTAATTCACATTTCCTCAGTCCAGCCCACAGGGGTTCCACAGAAAGGGGGGAGGAGGAGCTGAGGGCGGCAGTGTGTGTGTGTCCATGAATACATTCATATGTGTGCGTGTGCGTGCGCGTATGTGTGCGTGTGCCTCCCAGTGTGTCAGCAGCCACTTTGTAGAGAGTGTCCCTCTTGACCCCGGCCTCTCCACATGGGGTTTGTATTGATAGTGTTGAGTGAAAGGAGTGTAAAGTGAATGTTGTCCAAACTGATTGGAATGACAATGGGGGCATATGACAACGACAATGGGAGCATATGGTTGTGTGAGTGTTGCTGTATGGCCATGGCAGCCACCATATTCCTCCGTGCGGGGTTGCCAGGTGCTTCATGAACGAACCCACTGAGAGTCGACAAATCATACACAAATGCCGCAGACTGGCTTGTGTCTTCTCTTCCCAGTGGAGGGCCTTGAAGTGGGGGTTCTTCTTTCTCTTGCTCCTCGCCACCTCTGATCAAAGTTACGTCAGGCACTATTAAACCCAAAGGTTAGCCGATTAATCGGTGGCAATCACTCATGGTTGTCCTTTTTAAAAGCGTAAAAAGAACCTCATGCAGCAGCATTCTCTTCCTCTGTCATGAATACTCAGCTCCACCCTAATGACTATTCAATACAGTCTGTAGGCTGCAGATGAACGGCCAGTCCGCAGCGGCATCTGCTGTGGGCCTAACTCGCCAGACGCCGGCCTTGTAAGAGGCTAATTGAAAGACAGAGGCCACCTCGCTGTGTGTGTGTGTGTGTGTGTGTGTGTGTGTGTGCGTGTGTGTGTGGCAGAAAGAAGAGAAACAAGAGGGGAACACGAGTGTCAAAGGGTGGAGAAAATGAGCAATAGCGAGTGATGAAAAAAGGGAGGACTAACATTGCTGCCCTCAAAAAAAAAGGAACAGCTGACCTGACAGCGTTTGTTCCCATGCGGCCATATTGGAAAAACCCCAACGGGCACGGAATTATCTCAAAGCAACCCTCCTTCGTGTAATTAGCTTGGCCCTTACTTGAGATTTGTGTTTGAATTACAGTGGATCCCTGCACACTTGCCATTCAGCAATTTGCTGATTTTTGGGGAAGAATTCTCCTTTTCATTGGGGCTTGAGCACCTGGTGATAGCGGTGCTCAGGCACTCTTGAGACTGCTGTGCTTATTATGGTGCCGGCACTTTCCTTGCATTTCTGAGGGGCTAAACATGAATGCAAACTCACCAAAAATTTGCAATGTTTGATATTTCAGTGGCCCCAAACACAAACCCCCAAAACTCACTTATTACGTATTTATATGTTGCTTTTTGTATTTTTATTGCACTTTATTGTATTTTTGGATTGTATTTTATGATGTGAGGACTGCAGATGGAAATTAGCTCTGAGCTAAATCTGGTGCGGACATATTTTTAATGAAACTGCACACTGTCCTTAATAAACTAAACTAAACTAAACTAAACTTTAAATTTTGATCAAATTTGTCCCTGCCACCAGTTTCATGGATCCTCACAAAATTTGGTGGAGGCGTCAATCATGGTAGGACACACAAAAAAGTCTCAAGAACCCGTGTTCCAAAACAAACAGGAAGTCAGCCATTTTGGTTTCCGGTAGCGATTTTGGGCGAAAACCAGGGGTTGTATTTCAATGAAGTAGTCCTTGGGACTTTGACCAGCTGACTCCAAATGACGATGAACGCACACAGATGGCCGATGATAAACTGCAAAGCATTTTAGGCTGGTCCGTAAGATGTGGGCGGGGCATGGCGGCAACCTTTAAGCCTTTCAATCGAACTTTCTTTCAACTTTGATCAAAACTAGACGTGAATAACTCGGCTCTTGGTCATAGTTGGTACATAAGATGACGACGACACCTTGATCACTTCCTGATTTCATCTAAAAAAAATAAATAAAGGTTTGCTGTGTAAATTAGCCTATTCCTACGAGGGAATATTTTTCTGATCGAAATCCAGGGCAAGTATGGAAGACAGACTGGTGAGCTTAAATTGCAAAGCGTATGCGTGTGAAGCGCCCGTGGTGGGTGTGGCATGTAGATAGATGTTTCACAGATCTTCACGTCATTTGAAAATGCTTCATTTAGGCAAAAAGTACGTAACATTTGCTTAAACGTTTATTGTTTTTACTAACAATGGCGAGGGACGACTGTAGTGTTTTTCGTCAAGCGTTGAGATGTCACACTTTGTTCTCACTGAGTTGTGTGCGGACGCAAAAGTTTGTTTGGCTACGGCAGCACTCGCTTCCACAGTCATTGATCATCTCACCTTATCACGATCTACCGGTGCATTTTGTACTTTACGTAGGTTGGATCATTGTATTATGATTATTTATTATGTATTATTGCACTACAACAGGATCTGGTCCGTATTTATTTATTTATTCTTATTCTATTTTCTTGTTTTCCTGGTCTCTCATGTCTTGCCTCGGTTGTTTCATTTTGCGATTGGGTGATTGAATTCATTATGACGTTTCTGCAGAGCTGCCGGGAACAACTGCGATTGAAAAGCGAATTGAAACAATCGCTTTTACTGCAAATGCTGATCTGAAATCGGAGGAGAGCGTCCACGTCAAGCCAGCAGGAGGGTTTTTCAGGAGAGGGAGCGAGCCATGTGTCAAAAATAGACTTTTTATGGGTTATGTTTTTTTTTATCATTTGCTGAAATGTGTCCCCCACCAAAAGCGGGGATCTGCTGTATGTACAGTAGTTATGGCTTAGTTTACTTTTAAATCCAGAATGAATCAAACTGGTGCTGCAGGTAACAATGGCTTGCAATAATGATGATGCGTTCTAATCAAATAGAATCCAGACAAATATACAGTATATTGTACCCACAAAATGTACACTTGTGAATACTGCAAATGAGTTTTCCTGCTTTTCGCCTTGCGGCCTCTTTATTCTGCTCCGCAAGTATTCGCATCAAACAAAAAAATAGGCTGTGCAAACGAAAACTGAAGGATTGCCGTCATAATTCTCCCCAGTTCTCCTCTGGCGGTTTTTATTAGCAAAGGCGGTGAATAATCTTTAGCATCCAGGCCATCCCAAATAATACAATCCTTCAGCGCCACAGCTTACTGTGCTTTATGCTCAAGCGCAGATGAGGAAGAACCAACGTTGAAATGACACACTGTCTGCTCCTGCTTCTGCTGCTGCAGGATGACAAGAGATTCATGACTGCTTCAACACTGACAACTAAAGAGGAAGCATGCCAGCCACAATATTAGGTACACCCGCACAATATAATGTGAACCAGTGGCTCTTCACTGTAAACGTCCCCTACGGTATGTGATCATGGCATGCAAGGCTACCACAACAACTCCATGCTTGCTACTCTATATTTGTTTTCAAGTGTGAGATTTCCTGTAAATGAATGGAAGGAGAAAGTACAGTTTACAGTAGGGTTACATTCCAGAAACCACAAGTCATTGATACGCCCATGAAACTGCAATATATTACCCTCACTCGCAGTCCTGGTTTAATGTGTCTCACACGCTAATGTAAGGTGATTGATGAACAACATGGAATCACAGTGTGCAAGGCGTACAGTACAAGTTATATATATAAGTTTCATTTTTGCATCTCACAGCTACTGGTGCGTTCAGGGACCGCCAGACAAAGTGCGACATCTCAACGCTTGATGAAAAACATGATCGGTGATGCATAAAGACATAAACATGTGAAGAACAGTGGTACATGTGTTGCTGTACATTTGATTTACACAGGATTATCCACTTACGGTGAATGAAATGTGTTTTCTGCGGGGCGGGGGAAAATAAAAATAAAAACATCTGACCAGAAATTGTCTACGGTAATCGTTTATACTGTTCATCCACAAATAGTACTTATTATTATTGTTGTTATTATAACCATTACAACTTTGATGCAGCTCTGACTGATTTAACTGTGCAAGTCAAATTCATGAGGTGTCCAGTGATTGTCTTGTACGCAACGTTTGACATTCAAAATGATTTGAACTGAATGATAACGTTATGTTTTGGTGGCCACATGACGTTCTCTGAATGAGAACTGCACTGACGCCCTCCCAACAAGTGTGCAGGTGCTGGTATGTTTGGGCAGGACAAAAGCAACCCAAACCTGATCATGATGCACACTCTACTGTTTATACCAAGTAAAGAGATGAATGCTAAAATATCTGCCGGGTGAAGTGTTCTTACGGCAGTGACTCTATCCTATCCAGAGAGCCATGAAAAGGAGTCTTTAAAGCGACAGAAACACTGCATTACGCACTCCCCATGGGGCAATGTCTGTGCTTCTTGTATTTCTTGGGAGTCTATGCACCTGTTTTTGCTTTGCCTTACATTGGGGGGAAAACGTCCCGACGTGTAATTTATTGACCGTTGTGCTCAAGCCGCATTTTTTATGTCCCTGCTTATCCATTCAGCCAACTCTCAGGGGTTGTGAAAGAAATCACATCAATTTCACCACAACAGCAATGACAAAACGTCATTTTTAGCGAAAATATGAATAACAAAATATAATATAATAACAAAATAGGGTGGCTGGATGGATGGATGGATGGATGGATGGATGGATGGATGGATGGATGGATGGATGGATGGATGGATGGATGGATGGATGGATGGATGGACATCTTCCCAAAATGACTCCTATTAAACATGTTCACGCTGCACAAGCTATATTCAGTTTTTTTTAACTCCTTTTAAATTCTTTCTATATTTATTTTATATAAGCTATATATATTTTATCTTTTAACACCTTCCTTTCTTATAACACAGGAAGTCAACAAAATGTAAGTGTGATGAAATGAAATATTGTAGGCCTCAACATGCAAACGTTATGAATTACCAGTAATAGATAGATAGATAGATAGATAGATAGATAGATAGATAGATAGATAGATAGATAGATAGATAGATAGATAGATAGATAGATAGATAGATAGATAGATAGATAGATAGATAGATAGATAGATAGATAGATAGATAGATAGATAGATAGATAGATAGATAGATAGATAGATAGATAGATAGATAGATAGATAGATAGATAGATAGATAGATAGATAGATAGATAGATGATTATGATTACTCACTCACTCACTCACTCACTTTAATCACAAAATAAAACAACCAAGACATGAGAGACAAGAAAAATAAGAAAATAGAATGAGAATAAAGAAAGAAAGAAAGAAAGAAACATGGGGCAGACACCGAAAAGGGGTCGGGTCAAACGTCTTCCTACTCCTTTTCGTCCATGTTGAATCCTGCAAATATAATCTTGTGACGTTCCTAACCTGTTCAGCACGTCTTTATTATCGCTGATAATAAATTGGTTGGTGAGGTTGACATCTTCCTTTTCCATAAAGTGTATAAAGTGCTGGGAAATGTGTCGCCAGTACAAAAAGGTGAGGCGTAAGCATCTGCATGTCTAAACACCATCAGAGCTACGTGAGAAGGAGGATTGGGGGATTTGAGCAAACTGACCTTTGGACAAGGGCGTTGTAAAGGTCATAGCAGCATCCAGGCCAGAAAGAAAAGTGCTCTGAGAGGCACGGTGCCCTCACAGCGCTAACAGCTGTGACGTGAGGTTCCAGCAGCACCGCACCGCAAGGCAGGGAAAGGCTGAGCCGGGCCGACAGGGATTTGTAAGGGGCCTGTTATTACATCTCCAGTCACATAAAATATGGCTGCCTCTCCAGAGATAAATCCACTCTCCTCCAATCACACTGGCCTCGGCGAAGAAAGTGTCCAATGGTGCGCCTCAGAGAGTGACCCTCTGGTAATGATGTGTGATTTATACACTACATGTTTTATACCGAGAGACACAAGCCGAGGTATGGCTGTATCTATATAAGCTGCAGTGGGAGTTCAGGGGCCTTTGGGAGAGTGGAGACCCGACACCCAACTTTGGAGTCTCACAAAATGGCTACAATGTGTATAGTTCCCCCTGCAGCTGTCAGCTAACAGCCGTCTAAGCCCGCAGTGGGTGCTGCGTCTCCTTGCATGAGGTCACTAACACATCACAGGATGGCACTTGGAGCTAACAGACCACAGTGCGGACGGCCGAATCATCGACACCTGCTTGGGGAGAGGAAGGAGAGGAGTGGCTCCGCATGCAGCCTGCAGGAGCGTTGGGGAATGTTACAAGCACATTTGATGACGGGGGTGACACCTACTGCTTTAATTGAACACAAGTCAATTCTGATCGCTTCCGCAATCCAAAGGGAGGTCAGATTGACAGAAAATACAACATTTGCATGACTGAAACGTGCGTGAAAGAGTGTGTAAATGTGCACAGTCCAGTAGCTAAATACATTAAAGCTCCTGGATAAAGGAGAGCTGAGCGGCAGCTGCTCCCATCAAATGAAACATTATTACTAATTATTATTATTTATTCTTTCCACGAATGCCATGTTATTATACACTTATTTGCACGGGAATATTATTGTATTGTTTCCTAGCATTTCTTATTTAAAATGATCAGCATCTGCTTCATTTATTTTTATTAACTTAATATATCATTTTCACTTTGACATTTTTATTGTGGCAATGAATAAATACAACATTTCACATTTTTAATTAACATGAATCGGGGGGGAAAATGTTTCAAAATATGCCCAAATTGTTACATAAGCCGGTCAAAGAAAATTCCACGTGTGAAACGGGATCTCGTCCTGCAGCAGCGACACTAAAAATGATATGGTTTTTACATGTTTGTGCATTCGTCAGCTTAACATTGGACGGCATTGGTGGAATGTTGTTAGCAAATTACTGCGCGACAATAGATATTAACGCCACGAGTTAATTTGTAAAACAACACTTAAATCATTTCTTCACGACTGAAGAGAATGAATGAATTTGCAAAACAGCACTTAAGTATTATCTTCACTACTGAGGATAATGAATGAATTTGTAAAACAACACTTACGAATTATCTTCGATACCGAAGTGTTGTTTTACAAATTGATTTGTAAACACAAAGGCAGCATATGAAGGAATATAACAGCAAATTATTTTCTGCACACAGTATTTTATGGATGATATGCGATGCAACGTACAGCAAAATGAACAATCAAATACTCATAGAATGAAATGAAATTATGTAAATATAGCCAGGAAAAGTCATATCAATGGTAATAATAAACTGATCACTTGTATTCTAGATTAGAATTTCTACATTTCTCACATATTAAAGATGCCAAACCTGCGGGACGTTTGAGAGAAGATAGATGAACTACAGTATTTCTGGTAAGTGATAAAAAAAGGAAAGGGAGAAAAAAAAGAATGATGAGCTGTTTTGGGCGCAGCTGAGAGGGCCGCATGCTGCGCAGAGGAAGCATCATCAGAGCTGATATACTGTATGGAGCAGCTCTAGATTACCTTTACAAAACAAGCAATCATCCACGCGTCGGTCGAGAGAAAAAAAAATAACATCCTAAAACAAACTTGTTGTCCAGATAATCCAAAAAGCACTACCTGCAAGAAAGCAAAGTGATGTCAAGTGAACTTTTATGCGTAAAAAGACTTCAATGGGCCGCGGATTGGCATTTCTCTCCCTCTCTCCCTTGTGCCCCCCTCCCCGTACCCTCCCTCCCTGTTTTTTTTTTCATCTCTGTCTCCTCATTTAGTTCACAAAGCTATTCTGGTAAGTCACCACACGACTAAATGAGAGCAAAGATGATATGAGAACAAGGCATGATAATTCCGCCGGGCTCCTCCTCCTTCCATCCATGCGTCCTAATTAACGGGACACCCCCCCAGTTGCAAAAAGCTCCGCACTGGACTGCAACATAGTCAAAGAGTGAAAGGGAAGAGGGCGAAAGTGCCAGTGGAAATAATTGATTAGCTGGCAGTCGATGCTAACTTGTTAGTAATCGCCAAGTGTTTGCTGCTCGCCATTTCCAAGGAAGCTCCTGCCTGCGCGGATCTTGCTCCAGAGGATCCACACCTTTGGAATAAGATTTTCCATCTTCCTCTGTTATGTGACTTTTTCACCCCCCCACCTCGCCTTCATAGCCTCACGCTGATTTTATTTTTTTATTTCCACAAACGAGTCAATCTCCGCACCAAATGATGACATCTAAAGAGGTGGCCAAATGCGATGCGGGGGAGAACAGGAGGCGAAGCCCGCTGGACCACTTGCCGCCCCCCGCCAACTCCAACAAGCCGCTGACCCCCTTCAGCATAGAGGACATCCTCAACAAACCGTCTGTGAAGAGAAGTTACACCATTTGTGGCACGGCGCATCTCATTTCCTCCACGGAGAAACACCGCGCCTCCAGCCTCCCCCTGTCAAGCCGGGCTCTGCTCACCCAGACCTCGCCTCTGTGCGCCCTGGAGGAGCTCGCCAGCAAGACATTCAAGGGCCTGGAAGTGAGCGTGCTGCAGGCGGCAGAAGGTATGCGGCGACAAAAAAATAATAAAGAAAAGGAAATGTGTGGGCTTACTTTTACAAATCAACGATAGCAGTTTGAAAAGATGTGTTATTAACTTAATGCACGTATTATTGTGGTTAGGACGGCATCCGGTTAAGATTATGAGTCCAAATATTGGACATTTCTGCAGGTACGGCTCATCACATTAGAAAAGGCCATAGAAGTTCACGTGCTTCAACTCTTCACGATATTTTATAAATGTTGATCAGTTTAGTCATCATTTTAAATTATAAAACTCATTAGGCTGTCTCAGAAATTTGCAAAAAAAGTTGAATATCGAGCTAATCAGGAAGTGCAAAAGCTTCCCGAGCCTTTTATCGGCCTATTAGTTTGAAATCAACCCTGTTTTTTTTTTTACTACATTCGAATTGAATTAAATTAATACGTTTTTGTATCGGATATCTGCGCAATCACGTGCTATATATACTGCACAGTGAGGGTCTGTGGTCTTCAACATAATTCACTTGCACTCTCAAGGATTAAACCTTGTCTGTCCTCCTCCGCTGCAGGCCGGGACGGGATGACCCTGTTCGGCCAGAGGACCACCCCGAAGAAGCGCCGGAAGTCCCGCACGGCCTTCACCAACCATCAAATCTACGAGCTGGAAAAGCGCTTCCTGTACCAGAAGTACTTGTCCCCGGCGGACCGGGACCAGATCGCCCAGCAGCTCGGCCTAACCAACGCGCAGGTCATCACGTGGTTCCAGAACCGGAGGGCCAAGCTAAAGCGGGACCTGGAGGAGATGAAGGCGGACGTGGAGTCGGCCAAGGCCATCGGCCAGGTCCCCTTGGACAAGCTGGCCAAGCTGGCCGACCTGGAGAAATGCGCCAACGGCACGCTGGGCCATCCGCGGCCCGAGTCCCCCACGCGGGGCGGCCAGCAGGAGCTCGATCTCGGCCAGAAACTGAGGAGATCCCCGCTGTCCCCTTTCTCAGACCACACAACGAGTAAAGAGTGCTCGGAGGACGAGGACGTGGAGATTGACGTGGATGACTGATGGCTCTGCGCGGGGCTGCACTGGACGCACCAAACCAAACGAAAAAGACATCATGAGCATAAAACGCCGTCGAGGACTTGTGTAACTTACTGCTGATATTGTGTACCACTTTTCACAATATGTACCAAAATGTAATTCTACTTTTATACGGACGTGCGCGCGCGCGCACACACACACACACACACACACACATAGCGCAGCATGAACACACAACAAGAAGACAGTCATCATGTAACAAAACAAACAACTTTGCAATCAAAGCAATACGGTCAAAATCACACTGAATTGATCATGACTAGAATGTTCTTATCATTTGAAAGACTACCCCCTTCTTTTTTTGAAAGGTTCTCATATTTTTTGCATGAAAATGCATGATTTGAGTTGTGATGTATTTATTTGGATTTAATTTAAAAACATCATGAAGATTGCAGGACTTTTTTCTCCACACGAGAAAGCAACGTGTTTGTTATTGCGGTGATTTGAAGGCTAACTTTTCTTTCTTATGTTTTGTACACCTGTAAGTGCCTTTTTCTTCAAATCAGGATTTGAAAACCGATTCATGCACAAACTGCAATGTACATAGGCAAGAATGGGAATAAAATGGCTTTTTTTCTGAATATTTCCTTTACGGTGTAATTCTTCATTCTTAAGTCTATTTAGACTTACGATGCTCAACTATTTGTGTCCTTTTCTGTATAGGAGGATTGTCTCCCATCTCCTTTCACGTCCTAAATGCGTATCGTGGCATTTTGACCCGCAGACGTGTTTCCCCATTCGGAGCCAAAAATTTATGTGAGAAGCACAAATCTGGCCCCGGCGAATAAAGACGAGGATGCCGAGAAAACACAAAGTTTTGGGGCCTTTTATGGAGCCTTTTTGTGTCATTTTCAGCATAAAGCATGAAACGTGTGGACAAATGAGCAGCGTTCCCCGATGGGACAAGCCACAAAGGCGCAGGGCCGGCCCCCCCGCTGCCTGCAATACTGAGACAAGTGTGTCCCGCCGCACAAAAAGGACACAAACGTTTGGAGGCCATATGGTTTTGGAAATTTCCTCACAATTTCAGACAATTTGATGGATTGCGTTAAGCCTCCCTTTAAACAGTTGAAGTGAGTGTGAACAAAGACCCCCCCCTTCACGAGGGCATCTGTCTGCCCCTTTTCTTTGCCTGCCGTTTCCAACAAGTCAATGAATTACAATGAAAGTGGCCTTTTTTGTGTGGGATAATATGTTTGACTTCTGTCCAAGAAGGGTTTCTAAACAAGAAATTTTGGGGGGAAAGTTTTTTAAATGTTAAGTAGGCAGCTCATAAAGAGTTGAGACGGTGTGGCATTGATGCCAAAGTCTGCTTAGGGAGCCTTTTGTTTGTTTTCTTCACATCGCCTTTTGCTTCTTTATTTCTTTTGTCTTTCAGGAGTTTAATGAAGCTGAAAACATGGTGATGGGAGAAAAAGAGAAGTGTCAAGAACGGCAACTGAAAAGGCTTGCCTCCCGTTTAACCCGCTTTGGTCAAACAAATGATAAACAGGCCTGTCTCTTTGGGGCTTCTTTTATACTGCTTATATTGTCCCCCCATCTGAAAACTTCAATATAGGACTGTATGGCCATTGGACATCCTCAAGTCCCAATTAAAACCCAATTAATCCTATGGCCACAGCATTAGGCACACCTGCAAACTGTAAAAAGGTTTTTTCTACCATTTTGTCCTACGAGGCAGTGGGGGTACTAGTACTCCTGTCCTGGGCCTACCCCAATTCACTCCGGGAATACAGGGGGTTAAATTAAATTATGTACTATATATATTGGGGAAACCCCCTCCCACAAAGATATGAACATTTCAAAACGTTTCGGTATTGTGACAGAGATAACTCTTTTATTGCGTGAATGATTTCCATTTCTTCTACAATTGACATTATCTTACGTGTACTGTATTTTTATTAACACTACAGATGAGCACTGTTTTGGACAGTCATAAATCAGATAGCGATGCTACAGTGCTATGTATAATATAACATTATAAGATAACATAAGATAACATAAGATAACATAACATAAGATAACATAACATAACATAACATAACATAACATAACATAACATAACATAACATAACATAACATAACATAACAAAACATAACATAACATAACATAACATAACATAACATAACGTAATACAGAACACAAGCAAAATGTGTGTAATTGCTCAGTATGATGCAGTACATTAAAAGTAAAATAATGAAGTCTAGTCAATAAAGTAATTGTGTCGGTGTTACCTAATATAGGAGTCCTGCTGAACCCCAATAGATTGTGTTCCGTTCTATTCTATTCAAGGTGTGTCGTCCTGAATCAGGCATATTCGTGAAGGGGGTGTTAAGGCAGCCCAAGTTTATGGTTTTCACTTGTTTATTTTATGAGGACTTGTCAGGCGGCCCCATGATAAGTAATATTACAGTCTGTGGGACCACTTCATGGTAATTAATCTGGAGGTCTTAAATGTATTTCAGTATTTCACTTCAAGTTGGGGTGGGGGGGAGGTGGAAAAATCACTACTTCAATCGTCCGGAAAATTGAAGTTTGATGCATGAGTCCCTACTGAAACAATAGTACAGTCCTCCCCTTGGCCTCCCCACCGCTTCTCTTTGATTTGATTATTTGCACCTTGTGGAAAACAGTCTCAGGTGCAAAGCAAAATGCATTTTTTCACCCACTGGTCTAGCGACAGTGCTAGAATGAAGGAATTATGTGACTCTTCAAAAAAAAGAAAGAGTTTACTGTTAATGACAGCATTATTATTATTATTATTATTATTATTATTATTATTATTATTATAACAATTTCCTCCCACTGGATAATGCGATTACTGTTGTTGTTGTTAAAAACGGGCCCATGAACGACTGAACGATATTTGCCTGCAGTTAAGTCACTCTATATCTCTAAATGGAGTGGGAATGCAGAGTTTTAATCATAGCCTTCCTGCAGAGCCAGTTAATACTTCAAACTTCAATTTTACGGGCGATTGAGCTAAGCATGTTTCTGACAGAATTGATGTATGTATTAATTTCCTTTAACTGTTGATTAATTAGGCTTTGCTGAAGGCTCACATGGAACGCTTTGGTGGCAAATTTGCATATTAATCAAATTCTAGTTGATCATTCAAATAATGTATAGCCAGGTTTTTTCAGGAAGCTTGAAAAGGGGAAGTCAACTCGGTTCGAGTCGAGTGAAACAATTCGCACTGAACACGCTGGCAATATTGTTACATTGCAACGTCGAATGTCTAAACACACTCGCTCTCTTAACCCCGAACACATTTGAATGCACTTGTGTATAATAATAAGAACAAGATATTTATAATAACACAGTAGACTCTAGTGGAAGTGAAGTTGGTGTGTCTAAGTGATACAGTATTTGCACGTGAAGAAGTTATGTGATGATAAATACCACACTCTAACATGAAATATATTCTTCAGCTAGATAAATGAACTAGGGGCATTCTGTAAAGATGATATATGTGTTTAGCTTGCACATGGCAGTGCACACTATATTGCCTATTTAGTTGAAAACAGTATATCTAGTAATGCATCAGCAATATGGAATTCATTATGCATAAGCCACATACGTTCAATGTCAGCACGTTTGTCTGGAGTGCAGATTTACTATAGGATCACCTCGGCTTGTTCATCATTTTCCCTCCCCCTATGGACAACTAATAATCACAGTGGACTTCATTAATACACATGAGAGCGTTAAAATGGGTAAAGAGATCAAAACAAGTTACGCTACTGTGCTGTTGACTAGGAAACAGAGACACCTGCTGGTAAATTGCGGTAGTGCACGCCCACTGCATAGCAAATCGCGTATTGTACTTTGGATTGCAAAAGCAAAACTTTGGATTTATGTATTTTAATATATAAATAATCTAAGATATTGTAATTGGGTAATTACACTATATTTTAAGAAGTGAGTGAAATATTCTGGCGGGTCGTTTTAGTTTAGCTATGAGTTTAAGTAGCATGTTTAACCATGCATATAAGTCAAAGTTCACATGAACTTATAGTAGTAAGACATTAAAGTTATATTTATGTCTATATATGTAGAGAACAAGCAGGTTCGGTTTAAGGATTACCGCTTCAACGTCGTTTAAAACAGACTGCGCAAGCGCGCGCAGTGTTGGCGCTCTTTAAGGATCTGCGCAGTCGCCGTAGTGACGTCATTGACTTTGGCGCCATTTTGGAAAAGAGGAAAACGAAGAAAAGCGTCTGTTGTGGCGAATGAAGTGAATAAAAAACATCGTTTCGTCGGTTATGGTAAGCACTGAACTCCTCATTGTTTCGATAAACACAAGAAGAGTCAAACGACATCGTACAGCGCGACTGCATTACCCCACATTCGCCGTCAGAAGTTATTTTTATGGATACTTTGTTGCAAAGAAGAACAGGACGAGTAGGAAAGAGGCTTGATTGAATCATGTCATGTGATGAATTAAAAAAGAAAAGAACCCAAACACCCACTAAACTATTGCATGTGTTTAAAGGTTTTAACGAGAGCATTTCCAGATGTACACCACTTATCAGTGAGGATAATGGGCCGAAAAGGCTTTTTGTGGGTGACAGCAGCGGAAGTCATAGAAGACAACGCCACTTGGACGGAGTACTACTACTATTGTAACTGCTACTACTACTAATAATGTTGCTACTGCTACTGGACAATTTAGAGTTGCCAATTAACCTAACATGCATGGTTTTGGAATGTGGGAGGAAACCGGAGTACCCGGAGAAAACCCACGCACGCACGGTGAGAACAAACTCCACACAGAGATGACCAACGGAGATTCAAACCCCAGATCTTCCCGATCTCCTGACTGTGTGGCCAACATGCTAACTAGGCCACAGTGCGGATCTTTAGGCTCCAACAGTGTTTGAGCTTAAAGTGCAAAATGTAAATTCTTGCAATTTTTCAACTGGTCTTAAAGGTTTGATGAGTGTATGTGCCAAGTGTTGTAATCAGTGACATCCTGCTTACCACACCCACCATTCCTGTGAATGCAGGACGAAATTCACGCCAAATCTGAGCTGTCAGAAGCTGCTCAGGAGGAACTGATGAGCATGTGTGAGCAGCAGTTTGCACTGCTAGAAAAGGTACATATTTGGGTCCCAACGATAATTTGATTGCTTTATTTTGCTGCAGTTCTTTGGATGCTAACCACATGCTTTTGTTTCAGCTTCAGAATGAGATTATACTATGTGAGCCAGACTTCAGTGAAAATCCCCAAGAACAGGTGAGACAGCATCACATGAACTGCTGGAGGAAATCTATCAAGCCCAAGGGTCAAAGTATTAGAAATTCTCCACTGTTGCAAACTACCATAAACCACAATAACAAACGTAAACACATTTGTTTTAATACCGCTTTGACAGCATGATAAAGTATTGTTTTTGTCAAGACAGAATTTGTGTAGTAGATCTTATTAGCGTGTACAAGGGTACCGGACTGCATTGCCTTTGAGCGTCTTGTCCAGCACTCTATGGTTAGCAGGTGAACAGCCCATCCACAAAACTGGTTCATATTCTCGTCAAGTACATGTGATTACTTTGAACATGTTTAAATGTCACCTCAGGTCAAAGGATGTATTTGTATGTGCATATTAATGTGAAATGTATATTCTCAAGTCAGTGAATTGGCTGTTAGCAACACAAGCTGAACTGGAGCAGTGGCAGACGGCGGAACCTCGACGTAAGTAATAATGCTGACATTCTAACCTACAGGGATACATAATTGATAGATACACACATTTATGACATTTTAGGATGAACTGTGTAAATGGTAAAGCAGCATCACTTGTCAGTGCTTTTAATATTATTCTTTAATGATAAAAAGACATTAACTAAGCAATGTAGCTGACCCGACACACACACTATTCATCCGTTGCGCACTCGAGGCACGCACTGCATTCTTGCGCTAACTAGTTTTCAAGTGAGTCTCGATTTAGGTCTTTAAATAATATAAACATCAGTAGTGTTTCTCACCTTTATCAAAATGCGGGCACTTGCAACTTATTTGGCTCAATTTCGGGTTACTGGTGTGAGAAAGTGTTGAATTCAAGAAATAACTCATGACAAAACATGAATGTGGTGTTCGTGTTGCTCTCGCTGCCACATCGTGTCTTTACCAGCAACACACCTTCAATGAAGGTAAATGTTATCTTAAATGTTCATTCATGTTTTTATATGCGTTTTCTGCATGTCAAACAAACGCGTGTTTTGTATGAACATTTTTGGCTTTCTGGAACGGATGAATTGGATTTACATTATTTCTTATGAGGGAAATTAACGTCTGTTTTGGTTAGAGTCAGACCTCCTGGGACGGATTAATTAATATACTATAATCAAGGTTCTACTGTAATAAATCTAATGATGATTAGAATAGTCAAATCTGCAGGATATTCACCAAGGCCAAACTGGAACTAAAGAAGTAGACTCTTCCATTGACGGCATGGTGTGCAAAATGTAATCGGGCCTTGTTTAGCCCACGTGCCACCCCTCCACAAAGTTTCATGAAGTCGTTTTGCAAGCGCTAAAGTAGTGCTAGAGCTAACAGACTGCATGCTCGTAGGCGCAAAGGGGCCGATTTCATCATTGGGCAGGGATATGATGCAGAGTGACCTAAAACACTTTAAATAATTCCTGCATTTACACTTTTATCCAGATCCCTGCCAACATCTATGGGTTCTGAACTGGTACACGTGCGACCCCTTTACCAAGTTTTGTACAAATTGAGAGTTTAGCTTTTGGTTAATCTGGTCAACAAATCCAAACGATATCTGGCAGAGATAATGTCAATCCTGAAAGCTGTTGGAATTGCATTTTGATTTTCTGCATTTGCTCTATGCAGTGCTAGCACAAAACTCTGAAGTTTTACTGAAAGCTGGAAAAGAAGAGGTATGTGAACAAGTTAAAAAAAAAAGGTGCTGCTTATATTAAATTCAATTCATGTTCAACAATTCTGCATCCACTGTGTTTTCCACAGATGCTCAAGCTGTGCTCTGAACTTGAGATGGTTCTCGCTTGCGCTGAAGCAAAGAGAGACAAATTGAGAGAAACTAAAAAACTGTATGTGTTTTTTTTTTCCCCCGAGTGCATTCATTAGTCTCCCTTCATGCATTTCGCTGTGTGTACTTATTTTAGTATTTGATGTTGTGTGTCGGTCAGGGAGCAGAAGTGGCTGGAGGAGAAGCGACAGGTGCTAAATGCTGTCACTGATCATGGTAAACTCATGCAAGAACAAAGTGAGAAAATATCAGAGCACAGGTGAGTGTGTTACGCCAAAGGCTAGTTTAATATACAGGCTAAGTTAGTAATACGGTAGATCCCCGCATTTCGTGGGGGTTACTACCTGGGACCACCAACAAATGGCGAGTAGTTGATACGCCCATAAAAATGCCCCCAACCCTCCTGCTAACTTTACATCAATGTTCTCCAACTTCAGATCAACATTTACTATAAGAGTGAGTGTTGTAATTATTAGAGCAGATTCAGCTCCAGAGCCCTCTCCTTCTCTCTTCAATTGCCATTGTTCACTTGTGACACAATCCAGGTTTAAGACCTAAATACTGGATTGCTCACAGACGTATTGCTGGGTTTCAAGCACGTGACCTAGAGGCAGTTTGCATCGCAAGCGTGAGCCACGGCCACATATACATTCAGTATGGTTGTGCAGTATTTTGGTGATTAAAGCGAATAACGGTGCCTGTCGTTGAAATTGTTTGCTCCAATTGTGAGTGTACATGGTGTGATGCACGAAGACATAAAATAATTGAAAACAAGATGATCGAACACCAGTGAAAGCTTATATTCCGCTTCTAACACGTCTATTTGCGTTCTTACGCCAAATCGGTCTGCATGAATACATTCTTGTATGTGTCTTTCTTCGTTTCGCTGCAATGTTTTCACTGTTCTGCTCTTGAGTTCAGGTGAACAAGGCGATCGTCATAGGGCGACAGGGACAGCTGAGGCTGGCCGAGGTCCGTGGAGGCCCTAGCGGATTCAGGCATGTGTCAACAACGCAATCGCTTCACAAATTCCAATTCGTGTTGCAGACTTTTCCCATCTTTTATATGTTACTTTTCCACTTTGTTTTCTTGCAACACATGAGTTAGTACTCATGTGTATACATGCTGTTGAATAACTGAGCACCTATACAGTCGGAGCATTTACAGTAGATGAATCCATCCATCCATCCATTTTCTATGCCGCTTATCCTCATTAGGGTTGCGGGGTACGAGGCAAACGTGGAGAAAGGTGGCTTCTCTGCGTTTTAGGTTGTTTCCTAATGTTTTTCCCGTTATGATGGACTAGCGTAGTAATAGGGTTTTCCAAAATTCATATTTGAACGGATTCCACATTTGAGAATGGTGCTTGTTTGCAAAAGTTTTGCTGTGATTTTACATAACTTCTAATTACAATTACACGCGTTTGCCCCCTCATTTGAGGCAAACAACCGGATGTGACGTCACGTGAAACCCAGCAATTAAACAAATGTAAAGTATCTTTTGCTCTTATATACAGTATTGTGTGTAATGTACAAACATTTATGTATAGAGCAACCTCTCCTAAACCTAGGAGATCCTGGGACAATTTTTATGGGGTCACCAATTGTCAGAGTAAAATGTTGTAAGCTATTTTATTGATCACGCAGGCATACACTTTCTTGGAGATGGGCTTCATATTCTTTGGCATTTCTGAAAATTAAAATTTTGTGCGTGTGTGTGTGTGTGTTGATCTGCATTCTAGTGTGCTGCAGGACACCAAGGACAAGATCCAGAAAATTAAAGTCTACCAGGAAAGGCTAATAGAGTCTATGGGAGAAATTCTAGAAAAACATGTTCCTCCTCCTCGCAGTGACCACAGTGCAAAAAAGAAGAAGGTGCTTTGAACTGTTTGGGGTTATAACGATGTTGTTGTAGCTTAGACACATGCAACATATCTGCTGTTTCTAATCCACTATGCTCAACATGATTGATTTTATTTTTAGAATACCCCAGACGAATCGAACAAGGACTTGATTACACTCAGCGAAATTCTAGAGGTGAGTTTTATCGCAAGTCAGCGCTTCTCAAATAGTGGGACGTGCCCCCATTTATAGCAGAATTCATGGTTCCATTTATCACAGCAAGTCTTCCAGGTCCTGAAGCAGCAAAACCGACCAGACCATCACACTACCGCCACCATATTTTACTCTTGGTATGATGAAATGCGGCGTTACTTTTACCAGATGTAATGGGACACACACCTTCCAAAAAGTAAAACTTTTGTCTCGCCAGACCACAGAGTATTTTCTCAAAAGTCTTGAGGATCATCAAGATGTTTTCTGGCAAAATTGACACGAGCCTTAATGTTCTTTTTGTTCAGCTGTAGTTTTGGTCTTGGAACTTGGAACCATGCGGGCCGTTTTTGCCCAGTGTCTTTATGGTGGAGTCATGAACACTGACCTTAACTGAGGCAAGTGAGGCCTGCAGTTCTTTGGATGTTGTTGTGGGGTCTTCTGTGGCCTCTCGGATGAGTCGTCGCTGCGCTCTTGGGGTCATTTTGGTTGGCCGACCACTCCTGGGAAGGTTCACTACTGTTCCATGTTTTGGCCATTTGTGGATAATGGCTCTCACTGTGGTTGTCTGGAGTCCCAAAGCTTTATAAATGTCTTTTTAACCTTTTCCACACTGATAGATCTCAGTTACTTCCTTTCTCATAGGTTACTGCATTCCGTTAGATCTCGGCATGATGTCTAGCTTTTGAGGATCTTTTGGTGTACTTCACTTTGTCAGGCAGGTCCTTTTTAGGCGATTTCCTGATTGAGAACAAGTGTGGCAGTAATCTGGCCTGGGTGTGATAAACAACAGTTAAGTTATGTTTTAACATGGGGCAATCACTTTCACACAGGGCCATGTAGGTTTGAATTTTTTTTCTTCCTTAATAATTTTATTTAAAAACTGCATTTTGTGTTCACTTGTGTTGTCATTGATTAATATTTAAATTTGATGAAGTGACAAACATGCAAGGAAAAAAAAAAAGGAAGGGGGCAAACACTTTTTCACACCACTGTACTTGCACTTCTGCATTACAATCTAATGAAAGTAATAGGGTCACAAGTTCCAAAGTAAAAGACTATTCTGAAGCCCACAGACACAATGTACATGTTACATCACAATAATGTAGCGTCATCCAGAGAAATCAAGTTTTATAGAGCTTTATAACGCTATTTTTGCCAAATTCTGTACGGTGAAATATAATGAGGATGGGGCATCATACTTGAAGTAACCTTTTAACCACTGTCTCTGCCTCCTTCAGCTTCTTATGAATAAGTTCCTGAAGACGCCACATGACCCTTACGTGACAATAGACTCCACTTTTTGGCCACCATACATTGAGGTTCTCCTCCGCCATGGTATTGCTGTGAGACATCAGGAGAACAACTTCAAGATCCGCCTGGAAACCTTTTTCTGAAGCAGCCGTGCATTTTGGTGTCTTTTTCATATCTGTGTATGCTTTGGTGAAAATTAACAGTGATTGGATGCAGTCCTACATACAGTATACAGGGCACCCGGAAAGTATTCACAGCACCTTATTTTGTCAATGGTTTCTTATGTAGCAGTTTTTTCCTAAAAAATCTGCACACAACACTTCATAATGACATGATTTTTCTTTTTTTTAAACGTTTGCATTTTATTCCATTTTGGACTAAGGCTGTAATATAAAATGTGGAAATAATGAAGTGCTGTGAATACTGCACTCATAGGCCCAAACACCTACACACAGGTGGTACATCTGAACAATCTAAAAAGCTCCAATATATGATGTGTTTAAAAAAAATGTAATTTTCTACAAAAAAATATAGGCTATTCAGTTATTTATTACCAGTTTTTTTATGCAACTGCACTGCATCGTGCTGAGATGGGCTAATATTTTGGAGCTAAAGAAAGCAACTAATCAGGAAAAACTATCTACAAAGATAAAAGTTTGTGTAGTGCTGGTGTACCTAATGAAATGTCTAAGGTGACGACTGCTGTGCTTGTAGTTTTTCATGTTTGTGTTCAATAGACTGATGTATTGAACCTTTTTGTACTCGCATGTTGCTTTTGTAATTATGTGCTTAAAATTAACTTTATGAAACCATTTTCCTAATACCTGTGTTTTTCTTTTCCGTGTTGTTATGCTGATGTTCATTACATTTCTTGTTCAAACTATTAAATACTTTTGCTGAATTCGGCCACGTTTACGTCAACTAAGTTAGGACAAGTGAACTTGTTTCAACAGTTTTTTTTTTCCCCGAAACAATCGTGAAGAAACTTCGTGCGTCACGTGACGTCATCGCGGTCGTCCAATCCTGTGTGGTCGCCGCGTCATCTCGCGAATTCCTGTGGGCGGAGAAGCGATTCCGGTTCCGGGTGTTTTCATACCAGTCGGAGGCGTTCGCTTTCCCGATTATGGTCTTTTATTGGGAACTTTTCTTGACCATCGACGGATTATAGTAGTTATTTTTTAATTCCACAAGTTGAAGTGAAGAAGCGATCATGACGACCCGCTCGGAGAGAGAGAAGGCCCAGAAACTGAATGAGCAGCACCAGGCCATCCTGTCCAAAATGCTCCGAGAGGAAGACAACAAGTACTGTGCCGACTGTGAGGCGAAAGGTGCTATATTTAAACGGTCTAAAATGGTTTATTTTAAACAATTTCCCCCGCGAAAGTGGCCTTTTGCCTCCATTCTCCTGTACATCTTAAAAGCCATTGTAGCATCTGTATTAGCTAAACAAGCGAACTCCAATGTGTGGAACTAGCTTCTTTAGTCAGCTGACACCACGTCCCCTAAAGCTAAACTAAGTGGCTAACTGGTAAGCTAACCCCTTTAATTTACAGTGACTTTTTGTCGTCGGTCTGCTAATACTGAAGGCCAGTCGCCTTTTATCGTGTTCTAAAAAGAATGGAGATATAGTTTTACTTCAGCGTGGTCTGATCCACCGTCCGGTCATGTTTTCCCTCAGGTCCGAGGTGGGCTTCCTGGAACCTGGGAGTATTTATCTGCATCCGGTGTGCAGGCATCCACAGGAACCTCGGTGTGCACATATCCCGAGTGAAATCGGTAAACTTGGACCAATGGACCTCAGATCAAATTCAGGTAGTGTTTCTTTACAAAAAACTACACCATTTCTCTTAGTGTTCTCCCTTATAGTTTATTATTTTCATGTAAGGGTACTGCAACTCCCACAATGCAATGCAAGAACGCGGTAAAGTGCTGTACACTTGAATCATAGTGTTGTATTTACTTAATAACTAGCTCATACTTCCCATATAAGGTTGAATTACCATTGAGGATATTGTTGCTCCACAATGCACACAAACACTTAAAACACACACCTGACCATAAATGTCTCTGATTTGATTGATGTTGTTTAGTATTGTTTGTATAATGGTGTTAACTCAGTGCTTAGTGAAGTGGTAATGTAGACGGTATTCTGCCGGACCAGAAAAAAAACGTCACACATTGTTAATATTTGGTTGACCAGCTTTAGCTTTGATTACAGGACACATTCGCTGTGGCATAGTTTTCCACAAGCTTCTGCAATGTCACATAATTGACATACGTCCGGAGTTGCATTCATTTCTCCCCAGATCTTGTATTCATGCCACTGCAGCACTTACTGCTCGTTGAGAAGAGCCTTCTGTGCTTTCATGTCAGTTACTAAAAGCCATACGTCTCTTCTCCGTATTTGTTGTTTTTTGAACAAGGGTATCTAGGGGGTTCTGATTACTCTCTGTTGCGCAACAAAGCCGCTAAATTGACTCCTCCTCCATTTTCTTCCTTTCTGGCAGACCATGTGCATGATCATGTGTTTATGAGCGAGGGTGAACAGGGATCTCTAAATCTATTTGTTGCGGCCCAAATTGTTTTAAGGCGGGTACTGGTATTGATGACTTGTATTGATGGAATCATTGCTCAGAGACGTTTCCAGTGGTCTGTACTGCAAAAGTGGCTCAGCATACTTGGGCTTTGTGGTCATGATGCACCTCAGCAAAACCTATGTTCCCCAAACAGTGTTGAAACGGTACCACGACGGTGGGTAGCAGTTTACTTTGTCAAGTCCGGTTGTTGGCTTTGTGCTCTGTGCACATCCACGTAAAACATCTTGACCAATGACATTTGCCTTTAACAGAAAAAAAGACGAGGAAAAACTACTCGGCTCCCAACGATGCAAACCCGCTCCTGTCGTTCAAAGAGCCGGCTCTTGGAGCCGATACGTTCACGGCTGACACATCACAACCCTGAAATTCTAACGGTCTTTGTCAGCGCAGCCAGCTCAATCTTGTTCAGTAGTGAATTCATGTTTCCCATGATAATAGAAGGTACCGAAGGCTTGAATCGCCACTTCCTTGCTAGCCTCTTTGCTTTGGTCTTAGCTCCGGCTCTGCAGCCGTGATACAGCTTCTTTACTTCAATGGGTAAACAGGGAACCACACCATTGCGGGACCTCGCTCTTATAGCATGTAAAAATGTGCTTGAAGAAACAAGTCTCGAAGTGGACGAGTCCAAAAAATAATTCACTAGATAACCTGGTCCCAGTCGAAGTTACCATGGTGATCTAGCCACATTACAGTCACCGTGCACCCCTCTGCCAGTGGGAGTTCACGTCTGGACTACGTGGTGGCCGAACTGTTATAATTTGAGCACGATGAATCCTGACGTTGTCATCTTGAAATATAGCTATGCCAGGAAGGAAGGAGGGAAAAATCCATTGATGGAATAACCTGGTCACTCAGTATATTCAGGTTCTTTGGTCACATGACTTAGCTGAATCTCGAGCTGACCAACTACAGCAATCCTAGTCCCAAAGTGTTGACCTGTTTGTGGCCAGGCAGTGTATTTGTGTATGCTTAAATGTCTTTCCTCATCTGTGTTCTCTTTTTCTTAGAGTATACAGGAGATGGGAAACACCAAGGCCAGGCAACGTTATGAAGCCAACCTTCCAGAAAACTTCCGAAGACCTCAAACAGACCAGTATCCTTCACTGTCTGCAGATACCCCAAAGTGGCATTCAGTTTATAAACCCACTGGCCACAACATTAGGTACACCTGTAGAATCCAAGGGCAGCTGACGATAATCGTTATTAAGACCTTTCAGTATGTTGCTATGCATTTATACTAAGCATATTGATCAGCATTGATTTCCTTTATTTTTGGGTATCGGCCGATCCTTACATATGAAACTGATCTTAACTACCCAGCAAAGGTCTGCGTGCCAATGTAGTAAATTGGTATTAAACAGATGTGCAGTAGTAGGATGCGGGAAGTGGTGGTGAGAATGCATCCCCATGCGGGAATAATGCGTGTAGTGCGTACTAATGTCGTGTACTACAGTGCACGTAAACAGTACTTGACTTGGGTGTAAAATAAGTTGTGCTGGAACATGGCCAATGCGCACCATTTTCCAGTCACAAATTGCGTGCCAAGTGCGTAAATTGTGCGTAAACAGAATGCAAACTGTGTGCAATCTCGTCCTCACGCTTTTCATGCGTGCCATCTATAAATGACATGCTTTGCTACAGCAAATTGCGGGACAATGCGGAAGCAAAATGCGTGCAAGTGTAAACATCTACTTAAGGCTAAAGCTAGCCGAAGGAAAGAGCCAAGCAGCAGCCCTCTGTTAGCGCCTATGAGCAGTGAAAAGAGCAAAGCTACTGTAACCGAGGGTTTCGGGGTGCCTCCTGATGAAGTCTGGTGTAAATAAAGGACAGGGGCAATGGCTGCAGGAGGTACGTTCATTCATTTCCGCAGCTTGTCTCTTCAGCAACACTCAATCGATAATCCGCCAGGAAATTGTGATGGGCACACTACTAACTTATATACCCAGCAAAGTGCTTTTGTATTGAACCTCATTTGATTGTGTAACAGCCAGTGTGTGTGTTTACTGATTTTGCCTTAATTCCGACCTCAGAGCAGTTGAATTCTTCATCAGGGATAAATACGAGAAGAAGAAATACTACAGTAAGAATGTGACCAATGGAGGCAGTGTAGGTTTCCTTTCTGTTTTTGTACCTTTGCAATTCTTCACCTCTCTTTTCTGGATTAATTTGACCTGTGTTTATTTCCTCAGCCTAAAGAGTGCAATAAGAAGGAGACAGAGCGAGGCAGCAAGGTGTCATCTTACACCAAGGTACACATTCATACACAAACATCTCCTCAGCTTTCATCAGTGACGCGTTACCCCTACTAATCAACTCTGTTCACTTTTATAATAAGAAAAATGAAGAGTCTAAGCCAGTCCCCAAAATCAGCCCAGTTAAGACATCAGAACCTTCTGTGAACCTACTAGGACTTGGTGAGTATCCATGGTGCTCCTTTTCAATGGCGACTGTGATGAATTGCTTGTAAAATGGCGCATCATTATGTGTGTTTAAGCGTGTGAGACTTAAGCCTGAATATCATAATATGAGTGTGGATTATCAATGTGGCAATATGCACTGCAGTCATCTACCACTTCACTATTTTTGCACCATCTAATCACACTACTTACATAAGATGTTGAAAACTGTGCCTTTACCAGGACAGTGAGGCTCATTTTAAGGAGCTGTTGAGTTTTTATTGTATTTTGTGTCATCCTGAGAGGTTTTCCTTAATATTGGGGACTAAATATTAGAAACAATGACATTTTTCTACCCAGTGGGGCAGTTAACAACATACAGTTTGAAACTGTAAACACTGATGCTGATAACTCTGTCTGCTACGTAAATAGTATGACGTAACAATGAATTAAACAAATAAGAGGAATAGGACACACTAAACATAAACATCAACTGTGGCGGACATCTGGCATTAACAAGAAAGACACATTTTGTGTTCTACAAATTTTTGTTGTCTCGCACAAGTGAAGATTGTTTTTTTTGCTTAGTATTCCATCAAATGCTGTTCACAACCTTTGACAGTGGAAACAGAGTTTTACACCACTACAAAGTATGGCAATAACAGTTGTGACAGATGACTTAATATGACGAGTGTTGGTTTCTTTATGGTGCGTTGTCTCGTTTGTGACACCATGGAGTGCAGTGTTTGTTTGTTGTTTTTTTTTTACATTTGGTGCTACCCCTTAACCTTCACTCATAAACACATTATCATGGGACTGTCTGTGTAGCTCGCCCATACATCGTAACTCTGCTTCTCAACATCAAGGCCACGTCTGCACTAATGCTGATATTTCCAAAACGGTTCTTTTCCCCAACTCTAGTGGTTAAAAAAAATACAAATAAAATCTATCCACACCAGTGGAGTTGGGGGAAAAAATGTCTGTCCAATTAAAACACATGCACCCACTGTCATGCACATGTTGGCCATTCAGAAACCTGAAAAAGCTACCACAAGTGGCTTGGTTGCACATTGTGATGCGTGTGTTCATCATTATAGTAAGATATTGGATGTACAATGATGTGTACATTATCTTTTAAAACCAGCAAACACTTACAGTACATGATGGCCAGGAAACATCATCAGTGTTCTGATCATCGTCACTGGAGTGTGTGTGTGTGTGTGTGTGTGTGTGTGTCTCACTCTCTCTCTCTTACTCTGTGTGTGTGTGTATTTCTGTGTTTGGGCACCCTTAGGGAAACGCACAACCCTGTTTATAAAGACACTAGAGTATTGTGCAGATTACTTTATGCTCTGTATATCCCTGCCAATACAAGCCAGCCAGCAGTTGCAATGGAAGCTGTTGCTTGTATGAAGTTATATCCTGCACCAGAAATGTTGTACCAGTGAATCAGAGAAGATATTTTTTGCAGGAAGTTGAAGTTGCTGACTCAGGTCTCTGATGCTTACACTTGTTGCTGACTTGTAACTTTATTTTGTGAAGTGTTTCAATGTGGCAAACAAGACGGGGTCACTTTGAATTCACTCAAGCAGCAGACCTTATTGTCTTAATGCTTTGTGTTTTTAAATGGGATTCGTGCGTCTTGTGGGAGAATTTTCACTCTTTAGAAAGAGAAAATGTTGGTTTCTATTGTTGTCTTGTGGTCAATGATTTTTAAAAATTATCCTGCTTCTTCACAAATCTGTGTGTCTCGGTTGTCGATAGGGTTATCCTTGAAGTTCCATTTGATTTTTGTTGTTTTATGAACGTGACTTTCCGAAATCTATACAGTTGTCCCTCGCCACATCGCGGTTCAAATTTTGCAGCTTCACCCTATCACGTTTTTTTCAAGCATATATGAATTAGTTTTTCTCCACTGGTGTGGCTCATTTCTTCAAAGAGAAATTCCATTCTCAATATAACACGGACAAACCTCCAGACCGCTTGGCAGCTGGTCACAACAGAATTGAATTTCTCTCTGCATTCATTTCATCAAATTGCAAATGTCTTAGTGCATGTCTCAATGCCTAAGTACAGGTAGCGTACACCTACCACAGCTAACCTACATTTAGCACAATTTCCTGGAGGTGGACATGAGGGATATTTCAATGGTCCTCTGCCGTAGTGACAAAACATCTAAACATTTTGACTTGCAGTGCTCACACAATGCCAAGGGATCGCTGCAATTTAAATGGGAAAGGAATTTAGTTTTGACACGAGTGAACTGTTTTGGGAGAGATACCGTATGAGGTTTTGCAGGTAAGCATCGATGTTGTGCTGAAGCATCCAAGTTATTTTGCTGTTTTGTTGAGAAAGTCCGGTCTGTTTGAATAGATGAGCCAAAGCAGTTGAGAAAGATCTTTGCGTTTTGGTGCCACTCGCTGTTTGTATGGGAAAGCAGATAGTTGAAGCATGAGTGAACAGTTTTGGGGTGTTTTTCATGTCCAGAGAGCCCTAATATAATGTTTGGTAAAAACCGTATTGAGAAGATCATAAACACGATTTCTGTACCATAACAGCGAAAAGATTGTATTTATAAAGAAGTGATCCTACTTCCCTAAAATTGACTTATTTCACAGTCGAATCTGCAGCTAGTTAACCCCGATAAACGAGGAATTACTGTTGGGGTTGGGCATTGTTAGAACTGGAACGATTCCGGTTCAGATTCCGATTCCTCATTTTGATCCCGGTCTCTAAAAATTGTTGATACGATGCTTTTAAGAGGCAGGGTCATAAATGTTTGCACGGTTTAAATGAGGGTGCTAACCACAGATGAAATGTCTGAACTTCTATGAATTGTTTAATGATATTAACTTCTTATCCAAGGGACTATGAATTTCTCACTGGGCTATTTGAAGTATTAAACCATCCGTCCTCCCGTCCTTTATTTACACACAACTTCCACATCAGCTGGCATCCTGAAACCCTTGGTTACATTGGCATGAGACAGATGTCATTTATTGTTTGACTTCCTGAATTCTGATATCTTAGAGGAAGTCCCGACGTAGCGCATCAAAGAAGAGGTAACTGTTATTTGTACACCATGAATGTGTGAACACTAATCAGGTGTATATTGTGTTGCAAATGTTGCACCGAGTTGCCAAACTTTTTAACTGTTGCTTCTTTGCTGGTGCTTGGCGACTTCTTCTTCGTCGGTGTTTGCGACTATTTCTTCATCATCAAAACTCTGAATTGAAATAAAAACATTTGAAAGATCCCGGGAGTATCGGATAGTTCGGCGTGGTTCCCACCGATGTTCAAGACTCGATGCCCAACTCTAATTACTGCAAGTGGTGTTCAACTTGTTTGCTTGTTCTCAAACGGTAAAACAGTTTTCTTGTTGTTCTGTGGTAGACGCACCGGCAGCTGCACCAAGCAACAATGGTGTCACCAGCACCAGCCAGAACAATAACGACCTGGATATATTCGGTCCTATGGTGTCCAACCCCCTACCCTCAACCACGCCGGCAGCTCTGTTTCCTCAGGTAGAGCCAAGAAGCTCATGAACTGTCCACACTTTGCATACAACATTCTGAAATAGAAATGACCCCACATTTATTCACACATCCTTGTCCTCAGTTTGTGGATTATGTAACTGGAGGCCTTGATACTCCGTCAGTTCACCCTCGGCATTGATGGTGGTTAGAGTGATGGTCTTCCTCCTTGTAGGCGAGCTCCAGCACCGTGACAGGAACTCCCACACAAACCCCAGCAGCAGCACTAGGTGGAGCTGTGTCAGGATCTGCACAGGGTGACCTTGATCTGTTTAGTGACAGCAGCAGCAGCAACGCAACTAAGACGGAAGACAGTGCAAAGAAGCCACTGTCCAAGGATTCCATTTTGTCATTGTATGGAACCAACAACATGTCGCAGCAGGCTCCTGCTGGTAAGAGAAAGGTTGCCCCTACTATTACATTCATATGTGTACATTGGGCTGTGCTGCATGCATTCATGTGTGCGTGTTGTTCGTCATCCACCTGTCATGCACCAAGCTGAGCTATGTGGTTTTCTTAGGTTACACCGAAGTTATTCAGATAGAACAATGCTCAGCAACCTTTATGAGCAAAAGAGACATTTTGCCCCCTCTTGAGCTAATCATAAAAATTAGGATTCGCAAAACAGGAGTCGACAAACTTTTTTACAAGCTGTTTTAATCATTTTAACCCATTCAATACCATAGGCGTATTTATACGTTTTTGTAAACCTGTACGCTTGCTCCCAAAGATGTATTTATACGTCTTTTAAGTTTTTTTGCACCAGAGGCAAAAAGAGGTGACGATTCAGGACTTTGTGCACCCTAAACATGAACACCCTAAACATGAACACCCTGTACGTCACAGTACATTAACATTATTATGTCTTTTCTTTTCCATGCCGCCTCCTCCTCCCAGCCAGCATGTTCATGGGCCCCTCTCAGATGCAGTTTCCCGTCCAGACAACTGCTGGTTATCAGGCTTTCCCTGGCATGGGCACAGCCATGCCGCCTACAACCGTCATGGGTGCCATGATGGCACAGAGCGGGGCCGCCATGATGGGGCCCAGTCCGGGAATGATGGTTGGGATGACAGTGCCCAACGGCTTCATGGGAAATGCCCCTGCAAGCGGCGTGATGGGCATGGCCCCCAGAATGATGGCGCCACATGGTGCGATGCCTGCAGGCATGGTGCCTGCTCAGGGCATGTACGCCATCCAGCCTGGTCAACAAGCTCAGTGGAACATGACCCAGGTATCACTACTCTAGCCCAGTGAAATCACCACAGTCCTTCAAGATACCATCTTAAGTTGGTATTTTTGCTCCATTTGAATTTCAGAAGCCTTGTGTCAACTATTACGGATATTCTGAACATGTTATATGCATTTGGGCCGTTCATTCACACACTTTTAGATGATAACAGCATATTTCTAGTCAGTTTACAATGAAGTAGTATACAAAAGCGTTTACTGTGGAGTGGATCCCCACACATTTACAATTGAGCTTCACAGCCCGCAAATTAGTGGATTTTTGGTCAAAATTATTCTTTTTTTTCTCAGGAAATATGCTGTTTTTTTCCAGCAGAAAACACATCTCATTAACCATAACTCACTAATAATTTATAGATATGTGAAAATACAGGTCAAATGTGCAGCATACATGTACCATGGTTCACTGCTGATGTTTTTCATCGATCATTGAGATTTTGCACTTTGTTCGGCGGTCCTTGAACGCGCCATAGTTGTGTGTTGCGACTGGCTACAACGTGACTCCGATTCCATTTGTTAATTGATCGTCATACAGTATCATTCATTAGTGGTGAGTACCTAAACATTTTGTACTTGAAATGCTTTTAAGAAGTGTGTGATAAATTGTTTGTTGGGGGAGGGAAGCACACTGTCTACTTAGACATTTTTATGGGCATGTCAGTTACTCACGTTTTTTGCCATTTGAAAAGTGGGGATCTACCGTACACGGAGTGGCTTGACTTGGCAGCCTTGGGATTTCTCGAGTGCTTCTCAAGCTACAGTGGAAATTGTGACCAATAGAGGGTAGACATGATGTTGTAAATGGAGTTTAGTGTGCCATTGAGAAAAGCCAAAAAGTAACAGTGATAGAAAGAAGCCATTTTAAACATTAGGACTGCTTACCTGTCACAGGTTAGTGTGAGTATGCGCAGTTAAGCTGTCGGTTTAGGAGATACTGTAGGCTGATGGTTGTAGTTGAAGTGCGTGTTTTTTATTGTACCTGTGTTGATTGTGATGTGCCTGCCACCCTCAGATGAGCCAGCAGATGTCAGGGTTGCATCTAAACGGTGCAGCCGGACACATGGCCTTCGGTCAGCCCTCGTCAGCGATGGGTGGCTGGGAAGCCTCGCCTGGACCCAGCCAGACTCTCAGCACACAGCTATGGAAGTGAGCTTTTTAAGTGGCGGATGGACAGCGGGAGAGTGGTTGCAGAACGTGCAAAACAACACTCGCGCTTCTCTGTAGCTCACTATGTATTGAGATCTATTTCCATGATGGACCAGCCTTCAAGAACATGAACATTTGATCTCTACTCCCTCCCTTCTCCTTTCTCTCTCTCTTTCTCTCTGTTGTGTGAGTGGATGGGGAGTTGTACAGGAGTACAGCCTGGCAGTTTCTGCCTGTCGTATGGTTTTTGATCATAACTTTTATTTTCCTTTTTGGAAAAAAAACAAATACAAGGAAATAACAGTCCCAACAAAAATGATAACGGCATATCAGAAAAACTGCAGGACCAGCTACACAAGCTTTTATTGTATCATTATAAGATTATAGGACATTTAAATAAATAGTATTTAACGGGAGAAGACGAGAGTAATACTTCTCCCAAGCGTACAGCGCTGTATAACCTTTTAAAGTACCTGTGGTTCCCCATAAAAAATAAAGACCTATAATAAAAATCTTTGGATGTCATTTTTGCTGACTAATACGTTGAATGGGAAGTATGAGCTACAATCCGCATCAGGTGTGCCCATTACCCCGACCGCGAGCTACCGCTAGATCGTGAAACGTCACTTTGTAGATGTCGTATGTCATCAGTCAGCTGACTGGATCTCCCCTCCTGATTGGCTCTTGCTCTCCCGCAGTGTTTCAAGCTAAACACGGAGAAGTTCATCTTTATGATGGTGATGAGGGATAAACTAGGTGAGCGGCATCTAGAACAAAAGTCATGTGTTCACTTGTAGCGGCTAGTTATGTAGAAGAAGAAGGTGTATTGTTTGATGGCTTTGCTTGGCGTCATGAACTCCATTACAGAAATCAGCGTTTTCTACACGTCCGCTTCTTAAACTATTATGTCATGAGGAAATGGAAAATGTGCCCGTTGCCGAAACCTTTTTAATATGTTGCCTTGACTTCGGCTGCATTGTCTTTTGCATCATCATTTTCGTTTCTTGTATATTGGTAATATTTGATAGCAAATGTTAACTCGATGTCATACATGACGTGTGTCGAATGAACGTTACATAGCTATTTTGACTGACATGTTACCAGTACTTAGGTTATGTACACAACTATTCAGGAATTATGTGCAATTATCTGTATAGCCATATTGAATATAATTACATACGTAATTACATATGTTCATACAACCTATTAAGTTGATTTAAGCCCTGCATGACATTCTCTTACCACTCGGAAGGAGGATGTTGCCATGAAAGGCTCATTGGGTTCATCTGAAAGCCCTCCGAAGAAAAACATCAATGAAACCAGTGATTCATGAACTTCAAAACGGTTTAGAAAGAATTGTGTTACTTTTAGGAAGGGGGGTAAAACCCCTGCTAGCCATGCTGCCGCCACACACAACGGCACTTGATGGCAGTGTCGCATTAACTTTAAAAAGGGTGTGGGAGTGCTGCTGTTTTACATGGAGTGTGACCTGTGTGAGCCGTTTCTCGAGGGAAGTATGATGAAGTACAAGTTAACTGGTGTGGAACGAGCAGTAATGGTCGTTTCCACACCACTGCAATAATAATAGTTCAATCAATACCTCTTTAACAATCACAGGTGGATGGAATCCTATGTACATTGTGCAGGTGCGCCTCATGCATTTTACGAGGAATGTTTGAAAAGTTTGAGCCGCTTTTCCAAGTGCAAGTTCGGTGCAAAAAAGGCAAGTGTTTTCTTTTCACACGGCCATGGCAGTCAAATGTGACGATTTTATCAGAACAAAAGGCTGTAAGTACATAGTACATCTGTGTTTCTCCACCCAGCTCATACTGGGATGTGTTCCAGAACAAACACAATCCAGCTCAGCAAAGGCTTTCACAGGTGGATGTGGTATGCTGTGCGATCCAACCCTTTCTTTGTGTAAACATTGTGTTTATTGATAGCATGCATTGTGTATCAAATCTATCAAAGCTTTTACAAGCAAAGTGCGCCCTGCCCACGTAGGTCTGTCTGTCTTGGTCTTTACTCCTGGGATTAAAAGTGGGTGTGGAACTGGAAACCCGCTCTACCTGTAAAACTGGCACCCACCATCCAGCCTGCACTGCCCAGTCTGCCCTGCATGCTTTGCAGATTCTGATACCAGTGTAGTGTAGTGTAGTGTAGTGTAGTGTAGGAAGGGACAGAATGGGTCTGTTCCTGTGTGTTCATGCTTGGCAAAGCCCAAGTTCTGGTGTGGTCCATTTCTAACTCCCCTCCGCAGCTCAGGGTTAGGGTGAGCCTGCAAAGTTTCACAGTGAGGTCTGATCCCACAGAGCATTTGCAAAGAGGTTAGGCATTCCTCTCCGCTGGTGTGTCAACGCTAACACGGCCCTCGCCATGAGAAGAATGCTCCTCCTCCCCTCCGCTCCAGGACATTCTGACCTTGAGACATTCCTCCCGATGCCGATGTCAGGCACGGCCGATGCATAATTAAGTATGTCACCGATATGAGTTCTGAGTTTCAATTAGGCAAAAATTCCATCTTGACATTTCGCAATGCAGTCAGTTTTTCTGCTCCAGACTTTTGTTTTCCGACAAGGGACGCAAGGGCCGTGTCGCTATGCAGCGCTGAGCAGAAACTCTGACCAATCACAGCAGAGGAGGCGTGATCGGAGATGAGGCTGCGGAATCTGAGCCGGCCAAGAGGAGAAGAATGCAGATTCATCCTGTGCACAACTCGAGATCTATGGTGCGGTCGTGTTATGTGACAAAGGAAGTTGTGCGGTGTGTTGCAACATTTAAAGTGCCACGTTTGATTTCGTTTATAGAATATGCCACGGGACAGCAAAAAATAAGATACAGTCATGAAAAAAATGATCAGAGCGCCCTTGTTTTCTTCAGTTTCTTGTTCATTTTAATGCCTGATACAACCACAGGTACCTTTGTTTGGACAGCAAAAATAGCGCACAAGAGTTCCATTTTTTGTCAGTACAATGCTATAGCTATTCATGCAAGAACTTAAGTGATTTGGTTATCAAGAAAAGGATGGAAGTTGCTAGATATCATCTCTTTTTATGAGCTATATTTGTTATCATTATATTTGTCCAAACAAATGTACTTTTAGTTGTACCAGGCTGTCAAATGGATCAATAAACTGAAGAAACGAGGGTCGTCAAATCTTTTTTCCCGTGAGTGTACATGGCAGACATGACCCCCGCACCGCACTTTGAACCCCCCTGGCTTAGAGCTTTAATATAAGTAGCAGAGCAAGGCGTAAACGTGGGGAATGTTCCGGAAACATATTAAGATCAGAGCTGTTTGACAAGATCACATGATTAATATCTCTGAGTCTGTGCAGGCCGCCATGACAGGGCACAGCTTGCCACTGTTTCCTGTCTATTTCTTTATCTGGAGTCAAACAAAGGAGCCGCTACTAATCAATGTGTGTTTATCTCCCGAGCTATGAAGTCCACTTTTGTAGCAGTTGTATATCAGGTAACCTATTTTTTATGATTACGTACATAACGAGGCTGGCAAGCACCAGAATAGGTGCCACCGACAGCGTTTCTTGCTGCAGTTTTAAGCATTTTAAGCTAGCATTTTCCTACAAACCACAAGTCCAGAGGAGCTTTATATTTTTTTCTGAGCCTTTAACTGTATTTTCGGACAGTTTTCTTATGTTGGCAACAGTCTGAGGAAGTCTTGAACTGTCAAATTGATACCGATCACTTGCCACAAACCGGAGACTCAGCACTTCCCGGTGATATTCACGGGTTGTTACGGTGATCGTGGAGACTGCGTCACAGCAGCTTGAGGAATATGAGGCTTTGATACAAAGAAGAGTGGGGGTTTGCTTACGGAGCAAACCCCCACTCTTCTTTGTATCAAAGGGGTTTTGGGTTTTTTTGCCGCGTTTTTGCTTGATTGCGAAACATGTCACGGAGGTCGTCTGGGAAGCGAACAAGGAGGGGCGTTCAAATACGTGTTTTATAGTTCATGTTGTAAACCGCACATCCTTTCTTCGTGCACATTCTGGGTGTCTTGTTCAGTAAAACAAAACAGTACAAATCAATTGTGTTTTTTTTAGTTGGTCTGTCGTTAAACCCGCGCTGTAACTGTCCAATGAGGTTCATTCACTTCAACCTTCACACATTCTAAACACCTCTTTTTACAGACCAGAGCTAGCTAGTGTTTTCGTACCTGCCTTAACAGTTTGAAGCATTCAGTCGCGCAAAACAACTGCAGCTGTTTAAGGTAGTTGTAGAAAATTGGTCTCAAGCAATAAATTGTATGACACTTTTACACCTAAAATAAGACCGTTACAGTAGTGGGTGTGACAGTGTTTAAATACAGTATATCAGTGACATGCGGCCAGGTTCATGGCTGGTGAGGCACTGACTCCTCCACTGATAGAGAAAAGTTGTTTTGTTGGTGTGATTATTTGGTGAACTGAAAACCATTTGTGGTCTTACCTTTTGTATATGAAGCACATGCACACATAAAAGACATTACACGGGTGTCACGCTGACAAACAGGCGCCATGGTGCCACTCAGTGAGTGCACTCAGATGGTCGGCACGGCCTGCGCACTAAGCTTGCGAGACAGCCCCACCGCCGGCGTCTGCCCCCATCTTTGATCAGGAAATGTGCAAATTCAGCAAAAACCATTTGCAGTCACTTGGTGGGAAATTTGCACTGAATATAATAACAGCAGGAGCAACTCGGGGTTCCGTATCTTCCTCAAGGATAGCTAGACAAGTTTCCCAAAACCACGCAGTTATCTTGTGATTGCAAGCCGGCCGCTCACCCCCCAGCCGTGGCGCCCTTACGGGCCTTCCCCTTCCGCGGAATGTAAGCAGCTAGATTGTTGCGCTATAAAGTCATAAAGTCTGCTAACGAGGAGCTCAAAGGCTAGCGAGTAGATACGGTGTATGGTCAAGTATATGATTTACAATAGCGTTACCTTACGACATAATTCTCACTTGGCCTTGCCCTCACATGCACATGTGCTCAGAATCGGCGTTTCAGTGGGTTTCATGCAACAACAAAAAAAAAGTTGCTAAACTTGCAGTAGATTTCATTGTTTTGGCTCAACAATTAAAATAAACGGGCGATCTCTTGTACGTGTGCATTGTGAAAATACAGTATACGTCCTTCACAGTGGGGGTTGAATAGTATCAATGCTACCCGTGTACAACCTAATGGGGCTTATCATCAAGCCTGATTCATATACTCTACTACTGTATATACGTACATACTATGTACTATGTAGGGCAGATACTATGTATGTAAACTGGCAGTGCCCCATTGCAAAACATGTCACTAACATTTCATTGCCAAAAGGTCAAACTGTATTCAGTTATTATGATTAGTATTTAATAAGTTGTGGCTTGCCAAAAAAGGCTTTATAGAGTATAATACGCTGAGCAGTGTACTTCTATTATTATCAAAATAAAGGTACATGTTATAAGGGTGACGTAAGAAATAATCAAGTTGTCTTAACAATTAGGCATTATTGTCGCCTAAGCACATGCATAGTTAGGTGGGCCTGCTGGAGACAGCCAGATGGATCCAAATATGGGCCTCTGAAGCTTGTCAGCGGTGGTCGGCTTCAGCAGTTCCACCCTCTGCTTAATCTCTGTGTGTCCAAAGCAAACATGACACCATTGTTGGAGAAATGTGCACACCTCGTAGGATTTTACTGCTCAGCTCATGTACGACACGGGTCCAAAGTGCAGGAGCGATACTGGATTTGAACAACTTTTGTCAGTGTTTGCATTGGCTGTGTCCATGTAAGTGCGTGTGTTCTTGTTGCTAGGTAACAGGACTTCATGGAAGAGTTTTGACAGCCTCCAGGGCAAAGATTAGTCAGCCGTTTGGGCGTATCTCGCAAAAGAACGTCTCTGAGTAAACCAAAGGGTCATTTGCCTTATTCGATGACTTACACGGTGTACAGTTTATTTTCCAAGCTCAACATGGCTTACACTGCAGCATTGTTCAGCCTTTCCTGACAACACCACCCTTACGTAACACAGGCTTCCGCCGCCCCGCATCCCACCTCCCTGATTGTACCGTGTCACCGTGACAACCGCATAAACACAGCCGTGTCATCGCGGAACGACTCATAAAGGACACACAGAAAAGCACAAACTGTTCACTTTGCAGGTTTATTTTTCAGACATGCAAACACACACTTGCAGACCTTTCTTCGGGGGGGGGGGGGGGGGGGGGGGGGTTATCCCACATTTCCAACTTTCCAGACCAATGTACATGTTGTTTTGCTGTTCTGCATGATGTGGAAGTGCCATGTTAGACCAGGGCGGTGTGTTTTTAAGGCAAAACACAACATCCACCTTCTGTTCTCCTCTTCTTATCAAACAACTTTCATCTCCCCTCCATTCTTTTTTAGCGTAGCTTTTCTTATCGGGTGTAACAGCTTTTATTAGTCTGTGTGTGTGCATGTGTGTGCGTGTGTGTGTGTGCATGTGTGTGCCATCATGCGGGCTGCACCGTTTAGCTGGAAGTGCGCACAGTGGTGGACGTGACTGTGGTCTTAGTGCTCCCTGTGAAGAAGCACAAGAGGAAGAGGATGTTAATGGCATTGTGGGAAAAAAAGCAGGAATGTGATGGTGTGTGACTGACAGGCGGCATCACTCACCTGAGCCAACTGGCCTGAAACAGGAAAAGGAGAGAGACCAGAATGAACGGAGAGCTCAGGTGATTTACATGTTCTGTGCAAATACGTGCACTTGTTCTACCTGGACTCTTCGGAATCCAGCAGGCTCCTGTAAGTGGCGATCTCCTGCTCCAGCCTGGTCTTGATGTCCAGCAGCATCCTGTAGTCCTGTCCCTGCTGCTCAATGCTGGCACGCACGTTGGCCAACTCTACCTCCAGCATGTTGATCGTGTTCTGGAAGCCGGCGAGCATGGCGCTGTAACGAGCCTCCGTCTCTGCCAGCGTGTTCTCCAGCGCCCCTTTCTATGTGGGCATGAAGAGAAGGACACATTTCATGGGCGGCATTGACACACTGGATGGTAATAAAAGCTCCAGGTAGTAAGTCGAGCCTGCCACGCCCTGGATGGTGTCTCACAGGGTCACCATGTCGTGCACTGGTGACCTTTGGCCTTACAAGACCGTCATCTTCTGCATTCCTTCCTTTTTCTTCTAGCGCTTTCATGTCTACCACAATCTGAGCGGACGTCTGTGAAATGTTTTCATCTCCCAGCCAACCCCCCCCCCCTCCCGACTCCCCGAAGACATTCTTCAGCAAAAGCCCCCCCTCCCCTACCCTTTCTCTCCGGACAAGAGCGGCGTCTGTGAGCTTTGCTCTTATAAGGCCAGATTGTGAGGCGGTCTGGGTTTTGTCTCTCACCATGCTGAGCTGAGACTGCAGCTCGATCTCCAGACCCTGCAGCGTGCGTCTCAAGTCCCCGATCTCTGTCTTGGACGTCTGGATGGTCTCTGTGCTGATGGTCACCTCCTTCGTCAAGGCGGCCGACTAGAGAGAGACGATATAAGACCTCCTTGTAGAATTGGCTTGACGGAAGGTGTTGGTGTGGGTTTTTTGGTGATCTGGTTTACCTTCTCATTAAACCAGGCCTCCTGGTCGCGGCGGTGTTTGTCGGTGATGGCCTCATACTGGGCGCGGATCTCCTCCAGGACTTTGTTGAGGTCCTGTTGGGGCGCGGCGTCAACCTCCACGTTGACTGTGCCGGAGAGCTGTGACCGCAGCGCTGCCAGCTCCTGAACAACACATCCCCCGCCACACAAAAAAAGTGAACCTTTGAAACGTCCTACGGCGTGAAGGACACATGAAGCTTCTGGTACCTCGATGTGATTCTTCTTGAGGTAGGCCAGCTCATCTTGCAGGCCCTCGATCTGCATCTCCAGGTCAGCTTTGGTCAGAGTGGTCTGGTCGAGCAGGCGGCGCAGGTTGGCGATGTCGGCCTCCACGGACTGGCGCATCATCAGCTCATGTTCATATCTGTCGGATTGTTGGAGAAGAAAGCAGGATGAGACAATGCCGGTGTTTGCTATAGGAGCTCTTACGCACATGCAAAGGCCGACTTACTTGGTTCTGAAGTCATCAGCAGCCAGTTTGGAGTTGTCAATCTGGAGGAGGATGTTAGCGTTGCCGATGGTGGCAGCCATAATCTGGATTAAAGAACAATTTGGGAGTTGGTGACTTTATAAATGAATAGTTTCCGTGTCTGCAGCCTCAATGCATTTCAGATTTGAGCATTCCACATCAACATCGGTCTACCTTTGTAATGATTAACAGCAGTGCGGACATACCTTGTCCTTCAGGTCGTTGATGATAGCCCAGTAGTTGCTGTAGTCCCTCTCGGCCGCAGGGCCCTTCTGCTCGTAGTACTCTCTGATCTGCTTCTCCAGCTTAGCGTTGGCAGCCTCCAGAGAGCGCACCTTCTCCAGGTAGGAGGCCAGACGGTCGTTCAGGTTCTGCATGGTGGCCTTTTCGTTCAGCTGAATGGTGTTCTGGTCCAAGGCGTGAGACAGGTCGAACGTGCCTGCTGATGCTCCATAGCCGCCGCCGAAGCCGGAGGAAACGGTGCGCATGGTGGCAGAAGAGATACGGGGCCCCCCCAGGCTGAGTCCGGACAAGCTCTGAGCCCTCGGGGCGGTTCTGGATGAGTAACTGTAGCTCTGCCGGCTCATCATGGTGGGCCCGCTGGTGATGCTGTAGGACTGCATGGCTGAGAGTCTTCAAGACAGGAGACGAGAGGAGTTAAGGAGCTTGAAGCAGGAGTGGAGTTGGGTAGCGGGCAGCAGGCTCTAGATATAGTGCTGGTCTTGGGGCGGGCCCGGCTGGGGGGAGGGAGGAAGGGGAAGAGGGAGTTTTCCTCTGCAAGATCTCCACTGGCTTGTTTTCCTTTAAGGATCGGGTTTTTTCCCCTCTCCCTCTATGAGGGCACTCTCATGGAATGTGTGTGTTTCTGCTTTTGTGTTCATGTGTGAGGGAGTTGTGCTGGTGTGTATGAATGTGTATCACCTCTCATTTGTGCATGCTTGTCTAAATACCTGCTTGGCTGGTCTCGTTCGTGCTAGTTTAAATAGTCGCATGCAAATGTGAAGTCACTTACTGTTATATCAAGCACTTGCATGTATAAACAGACTCGCTCTGGTTTTGGAACTCGTGTCTCAGGGACGTTCACATTGGTACTTACTGACGAAGAAGGAATCCGCGCTCCATTGTTGGCCATGTCACACTCAACATCCCCTCTCGGTTCCTGTGTGTGCTCGCATGCGTGCGTGTCCGTACGTGCATGCTCTCCTCTGTGTGTTGATTTTGGCCTCTCTTACAGCCTTTTTTGTGTGTATTGTGTGTGTCTGTGTGTGTGCTTGTACCTCCTTATCACACTTTTGGGCTCTGGGCCAACTCGTCCCTGCTGGTGGAGATGGGAGAGGCTTGCGGGGTCGTCACCTCTCAACCACACGGAGGAGTGACTCATGCCTCTTGTGTTCTGCAAGCACCAGCAGGGTTTGGTCCTGCTGGACTGCTGAGCGATGTTTCACTGACTTGTTTCATCAAGCTGGGCTGAGGTGGTGGAGAGATTTTATTTGGTGCTGTACGCCGCTGGGCAGAGACAACGTGGTGAGCTGTGTTTATTCCGCAGAAAACACATTTCATTCACTTCATTTCTGTTTAGCGTTGAGATTTTGCACTTTGTTCGGCGGTCCTTGAACGCGCCATGGTTGTACGCCGTGACTCCGATCCCATTTGTTCATTGATCGTTTGACATCGGGGTTGATTAGCGGCGAGTCGCTGTGCATTTTACGCTTAGAATGTGTTTAAAACGCACGTGAGGCATATTTGGGGCTTAAACTTGGATTGTGTTGCGGGTGAACAACGGCAGTTGAGGAGAGAAGGGGAATGTTGTGGAACTGAATCTGATCTAATAGTTACAGCGGCCGCTTTTATTGCAAATGTTGATCTGAAATCAGAATGTACACCTTTTGCTGGTGGTCCAGGGCGTAACCCCCATGAAAAGCGGGGATTTACCGTAAACGTACAGCAGACCTCTAAAATGACTACTTTATTCTTGTAATGTCACAACAATATCCTTGTCACCGTTTTGCTTGTTCTCTTTTCAGCCACAAAGCAAAAAAAAAAAAGAGTTTCCGCTCTGGTTGGAGCTGTTTTGGGGGCGTAGCCACACTCGGCCAATCGTTGGCCACTTCACACCTAAAGCGCGGCACGCTGGGTTCATGTGAGCCCGCTGGTTTGCACCAAAAGCACGGCACACTTCGACAGGAAGAGGCGAGACACAACGTGTAGCACGACGTCACCTTTGTTCGTAACGACACAATTTATAATACTTATCCAATAGAAACCCTCCGCATAATCCACACAAGTCATAGGCCACCCGCAACTACAGGCAGTGGCGAGGTTCATGGCTGGTGAGGCACACACTGCACGCCCGCCTTAGGACTTTTCTCTGTGGTTTATCGCTACTAATCACGTCACACACACTCGAGACGTTACACAGGCTGGCAAACGGAAGTGGGCACGCGACGCACACGACCCAGATTGTGAGGGATTTTGCATCATTTGTGGTTTCCATCGCAGGAAATGTGCCAATTCTGCAATTTTTTTTTACTTAAGAATACGTTAAAAATGATGAATCATTTCATAGAAAATACAAATACAACATTTTTTTTGGCCCCAGTTTTCATACCGCGTCTCGCTTATTGTGCGACATTGTACAGCATCATTGCACGGAATCTGGTGGCCAAAGTCAGCGTGCGTGTGCGCGTCGTTATTTATGTACTATTCTACTAATCATGTCATTATTACTCGCTATGACTGAAGAAAAACCTTGACTAGGATATCACTGCATCGTTGCAGTACCTTATCGTTTTCCATCGCATCATTTTGCCATGTATCAGCTGGTAAAGACGACATCGGAATACAGGAAGTGGATAAATGTACAGCAACGCTTGTGAAAGTAACAGTAAGTAAGTTCCAAGAAGAAATCCAGGAAGCTAATGTTGCAAAAGAGGTGACAGAGAGCACCAACAATCACATAAACGACCCGTGTGAGTTCCAGGTAGCAGCGCAAATGAGGTATTGAAAGAGTGTTTTACGACTTGACTGTCTTTCATTGGACGTGTCTCACATTCAGGTTGGTTTTACGCAGCCTTGAAACAGTCGCGCGTTGTTCCGGCAGCCTCGTCTCTGCTCATCTTGAGAAAACAGCCGCAGGCAAGCGGCCCCCATCACGGTGACACCTTCATTCAGAACAAACAAAAAGGGCGAAGCGGAACGCAAAAGGGGGACTGATGCTGCGTGGTGTCCCGATGTGTGGAAAGAGGAGGGTCTTGGCATGAAGACAGAAGAGCTGCAGCACGTTTTGTCTTTTGGACTTCAAGGCTGAAAGCGTGGATGCGTTGACTGCGCGTTTAAGCAACATGGAAAGTGGACACGCCACTCATGCTTTTGCGTGATTTCATCCCCTCACAGTTACTTATTTTTGGTGCCATTTGCATATTTTGACTGTGCGCCGTTTGTGCGTGTGCGTGTGTGTGTGCGTGTGCAGGGATGGTGCAACATTCTCAAGGGAACTTTAGACTCATACTCAAGTTCAAGAGAATTGAGAGCAAAGGCTGCATGACACAACAGCAGAAAAAGATCGTCAACCTTCCAATAAGAAGCAAACCTACGTCTGAACACGCACTGGTTTGCTCACGGGTGTCCAAACCGCAGCCCGGGGGCCGTTTGCGGCCTGCAGCTTGTTTTTTATTGGCCCGCGGCAGATTCTAGAAATTTAATCAAACAAAACAAAAAAAAAAACAGCGACAATGGAAAAAAAGAGCAAAAAGTGGTAAAAATAAGTGTTCCGCCAATAACACAACGGCAACGCAAAGTTTTGTCTTTACATAAACATAAAACATCTTTTTTTAAGCTTTTTCACAAAAAAACCTACTCTGTTATGGTGTGCAATGCTGTGCTACACTACGCTAAACTATCATACGCTATGTTACGTTATGTGCTATGCTAAGCTATACTATGCTAATTTGTGTTATGCTACAGTGTTATGTTATGTACTATGCTATGCTGTTATGCTATATGTTATGTTATGTTAAGCTGTTATTTTACATACTATGCTATGCGCTACACTAAGCTATGCTATGCAATGCCATGTTATGTTATTTTGCGCCACACTATGTCATTTTATGTGCTATGCTATGCTACGCTATGGTATATGCTATGCTAAAATATGCTATGCTGAATTATGTTATTTTCCGTACTATGCTATGTGCTATACCAAGCTATGCTAAGCAATACCATGTTATGTTATGTCATGTTATTTACTATGCTATGCTGTTATGTTAAGCTATGTTATTTTACGTGTGCAATTCCATGTTGTTATGTTGCGCTATGCTATGTCATTTTATGTGCTATGGTATGCTATGGTATATGCTATGCTATATTATGTTTTTTTACGTACTGTTCTATACTATGTTACTATATAGTATGTACTATGCTATGCTATGCTAACGTATTTTATGTTATGTGCTATGCTAACTATGTAATGCTATGCTAACACAAAGTGGTTTTGAAATCATATGAAACGTCTTTTTTAGCCTTTTTACAAGATAAAAACTATCAAAATGGCATCCTTTCACTTTTCCATATGCGGCCCTCGGTGGAAGAAGTTTGGACACCCCTCGTCTTGCTCAAAGACGATCTCGCATAAATCTGACAAACGTTTAAAAGCATTCTGGCTAACTTCATCTAAATCTCTGAGTGCTTCATGGGAGTTTTGAAAAGTTCGACGACTCGGTGAAATATCTTCCGTCCGCTCCCTTTTCACAGTCCCAGCGCTTAGCAGAAGAGGTCAAGTCAAATCCAAGATAAGACCCCCTCTCCCCCCGCCCACGCTTGAACGTAAAAGAACAGAAAACAGGAAATGAGAAGTCCTCCAGGGTGGATTTGGACTTGCGCGTATGCGATCCACAGGACCTGGTTCATTTTCTTCTACAGCTGTTATTTGGAATCCCTTGAAAGTCTCATCTGTGAATGGCACGGACGGGGCCGTCGTACGGTTAGCAAGATGTCTGCGGAGGCAGACAAACTGTTGTAGTCCAACACTGGTCAACCTCGTAAGATGACAGTTCTTTTGGCGGCTGACGATGTAAAAAACAAAGAAGAGGTAGAACCATGTTCGTACCGCAATGATTTGTTTTGAAGCTTATTTTGCACTGAACAGGAAGTTGCTGTGCGCACGTATACTACACACGTCCACACAGATGGACGCCTTTTTTTCCACAGAAATGAGCCCTTTGGGTCGCGACTACGACGTTGACGATGCCATGCCATGCCAGCTTAAGCGGGCACATCAAAAACGAGCTCCATGATTCAAAGCATTTTTGGAGCGTGTCCCCGTGAACACACTTTAAGATTCTCTCCACTGTGACTTTTCACAGCCGAGAACGAGAGGGGGGGAAACAAAACACAAAGGGAAGTATTGTCTGTCACCTTCAGGTTCCATCATAACAGTTTGTGTTATTTCTGGTATCCGAGCAACAAGCGAAGTGTGTCACTACGTTCTAGTTTCATTCACCGGCGCTGGCCGTACCTGTTGTATCAACACTCACGTCTGTCAGTTATGTCGTCGTGCTGTTTCCCATGTGGCAGAGTGAGCACATCTCTGTAGGACGGACGGTGAATCACTCCTTGGAGCCTCCTGTGGATGCACCACACCCACCACGGGTATTATCACATCGAGCTGAACTATTCAGCCACTTCACAATAACGTTCGATGTAATAGCTACCACAACATTCCAGGACCCACTAATATTGTGTGTGTGTTAAACATTCACCAGCATGTGCAGACTTTCATAGCCACCATACTGTATGTGCAATGCTATATTATGCTATGCTATGCTATGCTATGTTCCAATCCACTCCAACTTTATGGTGTAAAGCACTTTAAAACAACCATAGTGGCTCAAGGTGCTGTACAGAATAAAATATAATATAATACATAAAAACATACAGTATGTCCTGTTATGTTATGTTGTGCAAAGCTAGGCTACGCTAAACTATGATACGCTATGCTAAGCTACACTATGCCAATTTATGTCACGTTACGTTATATTATGTTATTATTTTATGTACTATGATATGATATGCTATGTTATGCTACGCTATGCCATGTTTTGTTATGTTGTGCTATGCTACCCTGTGCTATGCTATGTTATTTTTACTTGTTTACAAAAAAAGCTTGAGAGTCACATAAAAATAATTCTTATGAGAACCACCTTTCCGATTTAAAAGAAGAAAAAGCATGCCGTCCTCCACCAACTGTTCTTTCCTGTTGTTAAAACAGCATAACGAGATAAGAATGCAATAAACTGACCCGCACGTCATCCACATTGTTTTATTTGGCCTGACAGATGTGACGGATTAGTCCCACTGCCACACCCTTCTTCAGATCAGATGCCTGAACACCGAAGGTGTTTCACTGCTGCAGGGCGTCCTCTAGCGGCCGCCCAGAAACTGCAGCCAGAACGAGAAGGTGAGAAGCTGTTTCTCGTCGACTAAACTGCCCGTTCGGAGGCTGTAACTTCTACCCGCTCGAGGAGAAGCCGCTGTAAAATTCAGCCAACACAATTCACAGGCACGTTCCTTCTCTTTCTGCGAGACACACACACACACACTAAAAGTGAGCTGAGAAGAAGGAGGCCCAAGTCATCTTTTGTTTAGGTTCCTGTGAGCAGTAACTTTCCCTCTGTTCTCCATAGGAGGCAGAGTGGGCGTAGGCGTTGAAGCATGCTTGCTACCTCTGTGATTGGTCGGTGCGCCATTATTCTTTCAGCCAATCGGACTTTCAGATGCTGGCGCGTGAAGTCAAGCCGGTTTGCGACCAATCGGATGCCGAGTGAACGGAACCTGTTTTAGTTCCTCATACAAGTTTATGAGTGACACTGAACAAGCCGTTCTGCACTTGGACATCTTCTCACGTTGACCAAACATCACCAGAAGTCACAAGTACACATGGAAAGTCACAGCTGCTGTACACACGTTCTCTTTCTACGTCATCAACGAGTCCCACTTTTAAAGGAGGAGGTGTCCTTTCAGGAAGAGCAATGGTGCTTCAGACTGCATCTTTCTTTATAAGACATCTTTTCTATTTGAGGTGATTCAATAGCGTCACAATGTCTATAGTGCTGCCTTGTGTGTGTGTGTGTGTGTGTGTGTGTGTGTGTGTGTTAAATTCCTGTCCTTCATCTGTTGTCTGCCTCGTCTTGCTAAGTAAACAGTTAGGGCGAAGACTAAATGCTTTTTAGCTGCACGTTTACGCAAACCTGAGGTTTTCCAACACCATTGAAAACTGTAGTTATGCTTTAAACCCACCAGATGGCGACAAAGACTGGCACTGGTACTGTTACGTCGCTCCAAGGCTTTAGCGTGGGACGTTGAAAAGGCTCTTAGGACAGAAACCTAAGAGCGTCTCTTCTCGGCTCCGTGCACTCAGTGAGCACACTTGCTATTACTGTGTACACCATGCCTCTCTACAGCCTGTGTCATGTTTTTAATATAAGTGTGACATCATTATTCTTGCTAATGGACAATAAAATGCAGACAAATGTCATATGGGAGGCCCTCGCGGTACCACTTCATCCTGAAGGGGGCAGGCGTGCGTGCGCTGGAAGCTGCTTGTCACTGCAGTCCATCCATAGAAAGGAAAATACCACCTTTTCTTTGTTTGTTTGTTTTTTTGTGACCGGACGCACCGGCTGGAGAGCAGCAAGTCAAATGCATGAAATGTATTTTAATGCTCTGCTGAATGAATGACAACTTCATGTCAAAACATCCCAACTATCCCTTTAACATAAATACAGTATGTTTGTAGTGCAGAATGGAGCTGGTTCACGTGAGTCCGTGTCAGTAAAGCATGTTACTTCCTGATGTGGGCCATGTGTAAATGTTTTAACAACGTAACCTGAAGCTGCCCCGAGGCTGTTTGCTTTCAGGTTTCCTTCCCTCGGTTTGAGGTTTGATTTTTCAAACGGAAAGAGATAAATGTTTGCGTCATGAAAACTAAAGCATTCCATGGTTCAACTTTAGCGGGCCGGTTAACCACGTGTGACCTTGAAACACTGCATTTATTGCTTCAAGCGAAAATGTCAGCAAATACATGTTTATGCAACTATGACTCAAACTAAAGGCATCGTTCCACCTTTAACATAGTTAGTTTGCACGACTTTTGACTTGACTTTGACTGCTAGAACGCCAGCGATGCGCTCACTTTAGTTATTTCACAAGTCGGTGTTGAGAGAAAAGGTGTGTTTCTGAACCTGAAAAGTCCTGCCTTGCGCAAACATGCGCATTACCATGACAAACAAAGTCACCGTGAGGTCTCGGTATGACATTTTTAGCAGTACAAGCAGGGCAACATTTTTGCCTTTTGTATCTCACAGAACAAAAGATGTTTTCTGTAATGAGCCACCAAAGGAAAGCGGAGTCGTTTTACCAGCCCGCCATGCCTATCAGGATTCCACATGACTGGAGGCACAGGAGCTAACATCCGCAGACGATGTTATAGAACATCACAGCGACGCGACAAAACTCAGTTCATGGAGAGACGATGAGACTACGATAAATGATACCAATTGCTGACGCTTTTTAACTGGCTTGTGTTCATGTTATGGATTTCACCAGTATTGTACTTTGACTGCCCAGATGATGTACACAAACATTTCCATGCGTACCGAAACTCTATCGTAATGCCACTGGTGCCGATGTACAATTGGTAGTTAGCGGGCCAAAAACTCCATCCCTCGGTTCCTCGATTTGATGCTGAATGCAGACTAACTCGCAACAAGTGCTTGAAGGTGATATTGTACAGGTAACAAGTAACATGTGGCATCCTGACAGACATGCACAGAGTCCGGCTGAAATGAAAGTGACTGCTGTACACTAACTGATTAGATTCAGCTCCAGAACACCCCCCCGCCACTTTTCTCTTCACTTACCATTGTTCAATTGCAACAACAATCCAGGTTTAAGCCCTAAACAAGCCTCACACACTTATTAAACACACATCGCTAATGAATGATAATGTAAGAAGATCGATGAACAGATGGAATCAGAGTCAAGGTGTGTCCTTCAGCCTGGTCGTCAGGCTAGCGCCGGAGGCTAGCAGCCTCCAAAAGGTAATTCCAGTAACGACTTACGATAATACATTAACTTGCATTCGCCTCGCTGCACGTTTTGAGGCCGGGTTGACTGTCAAAGCGAGTGCTTCCATAGCTGAAGAAGCTGGTGCATTTCACAGCACACGGTTAGCTACGGTGCGTTCAAGGACCACCAAACAAAGTGCAAAATCTCAACGCTTGACAAAAAAATAGATAGATACAAGCATGTGTAACTACATTTTACCTGTATATCAGGTATGACCGACTTATTGTGAATGAGACATATTTTCTGCAGCAAAAATTGCCTATTTTCAAAGATTTTAAGAATAACAATTAAAACACACATTTAAAAACCTAATTAAAAAATAACAAATAATGGACGCCATAGTCACTTGGTGTCTTTTGGGCGTCGTAAAATACAATACAGACGTTTTACTGGCCTGTTGCCTGGATTTAATTTACACATTGTATTTTCACATAATCAGAGCCAACGCAACAGCTCTATCGGAGAGGTGTGTGTTCATGTTGCAATGATTGTAGAGGTCGTCACACAGGAAGTTGTCTCTCATGTGTAACCCTTGTCATTTGCTTAATTACATAGCCAAAGTATTTCACATAGCTCAGTAAGGTGCAATGCAGCAAACTAACGAGATAACAAATGCATTGTGAAGTAAATAGCGCTTTTACAATAGCCATGAAGAACAATTTGAAGCTTTTGCGTCGAGGAAAACTAAGACGGTTTGCTTTAAACACCACTCGCGTATTCCTCAGTGCCGTCTGATCAGATGTCGCGGTGTGTATCAATCAGACTGGCGGATGACAAGAGGTGACATGATGACAGCAGGCAGCAGTCAAGCAACCTGGCTATGCAGTTCAACAACATTCAAACAACAACACAAAACAGGCAGGTGATCGTTTCCATGTTCTTTCTGTCAGGTGCTATTGTTATTTGACACGCCATTTGACATTTGCAATGACTGATGATAGTATTTGTCAGTGTGAGCTACAGTGGGTCCCCGGCGATTCACAATTCAGCATTCGAGGTCCTGCATCTTTGCAGATTTCTTAACAAGAAAACCCCTTTTTTTTATTTGTGGAAAAAACAGCCCATTTGCGCTTTTTTGTCTGATTTTTTTTGCAGAAATCTACGAAGGAGTAATAGGGCCGCATTGAAACAAAAATGTCAAGAATAAAGTCCTAAATTTACAAGAAAAAAAGGTGGCGAATAAAGTGGTAATACTACGTGTCAGAGGGAAAACAGAGCATAGCTCTTCAGGAAGGAAGGGAACTTTCCTCTTGCTTCAGGCAAGCTTTTATTTATAACGTGGCAGCAAAACAGAGCTGATTAGCATGTCTAGCTAGCCCCTCTCACTTCTGCCTTCCTTACCCCGCCCCCTCCACACGCCCAAGGCCAACGGTCACATAAGTCACCCCTTTTCATAGCTGTTTCAGACTATGCCTGTAACATAAAACAAAAACTTGCGACTTTATTTGTTTAAGTTTTTTTCTCACAAATTTACAGGCAAAGGTACTATTATGACTTTATTCTGGTAAATGTATGACTTTATTCTGAAAATCAATTTTTTTTTTTCAATGTGGCTCCGTCTCATTCTCAATATAATAATTTGTAAATACGTGACGACAGCGTAATAATACAGCATGCATGATGTACAGGTAGGTGCACACCTGTCAACTCTTGTATTTTGTCCTTTTTCCCGGTGCCGTCCCGTTGAATAGTTTCCCGTATTTTTCCTGTATATTAGCTTTTGGGGAAAAAAAAAAGAAGCACAGTTGTCGCGGCAGCGTGACTCCGATTCCATCTGTTCACCTCACCAGGTTTTTCTGTGGAAAAAATTGCCGTTTTCAGACAAAATAACATTTAAAATGACCAAAATTGACCAAAATGATGCAAATTTGTGGATCCGTGAATCCACATTGTCATAAAAATAAGATCGAATGCTTAAAATGATACAAGTGAAATTAAATAAAGTATTACATGGAGTAGAACGTCCAAGTCACATTTACTTCCTTGCCACTGGAAGTCTTCCATCTTCTAGCTTAACTTCCCTTGTAGATAATTGAGTTTATTGTTTTTCAGGAGAAGTGTGTCACCCTATTTGACAGGCAAATGACACAGTCTGTGTACATCTACCCTGAGGCTTCCCCAAGTATGACAAAAACGCATGTCTATCCACTACTGTTGTCTTTGCATGTGGTTCAGTCGAGTCTGTGGAGTCCTCCGGGCTGACTGCGAGTGTGTGGCACTTGAACGTGAAAGCATTTCAACCTTTATTAGAAAAGACTCTGCAAGCATCACTAAATGCAGTCTTGCACATTTCAGCCGTAATTTATGTCACTTAAATCACCTCGGACCTCTTAAACCTATTTTGCCCTCAACCTTTGGCCCACGTACCGCTGGTGTGAAATAGTCACTGCGCCGTGTCAATTTTGTCACGGCTGTGAGCAAAGCTTCTGAGCGAAAATGTTACTACATGGCCGCATTTCTGCTCTGGGCACGTGTTACGTGAGACTGCTTATTTTTATCCTTAAAAAGCATGAAAGGTGGCAATTGTGCATTCCTAAAGGTACATGGAGAAATGTAAAGAAGTATTTCAAGAATGGGCATTCATTGAGGAACGATAAAATGTGGAATCACGGGTTTGACCTGTAAAGAGGGCGGGTGAACCCCTCACCCACGAGCCACCACCCCTGTGCTGCTGGAGAGATGGCATGAAATAATCGGGTAGACACATTCTTCGTTCTCAACTAACCCATCCTGGCCCATCCCACTTTGCAGTATATATACACCCCGGAGACCAAGGTGATGCTCACAACTGCAGATCATCTCCAGTATTCCTGCCTGGTCCAGATCCACATCCTCCAGCATGTCACTGAGCACCAGATCCTACAACCAGAAAACCATGAGTGTCTACGGCGGAGCAGGCGGACGCGGCACCCGCATCTCCTCTTCCCAGGCGTACCCTTCTCCTTCCGGCTTCAACCTGGCTGACGGCCTGGACCTGCACGTCAGCGCCAACGAGAAGGCCACCATGCAGAACCTGAACGACCGTTTGGCCTCTTACCTGGAGAAAGTGCGCACCCTGGAGAGGGAGAACGAGCGGCTGGATAAGCAGATTAGAGAGTGGTACCAGAGCAGAACTGTCATCAGCAACGACTACACCGGCTACTTTGCCACCATTGAGGACCTGAAAGAAAAGGTAAGACGTGTTGCAGAGTTCCCCCGCCCAGATGTGTATCTTGTGTGGGTTGGTATGTAACAAAGATATCACGGCGCTTAGTTTACGGGAGGAACCTGAGAGCACGGTTGTCATTTTCATAACTGTCATTCCATAGCGTCCACCGCATCCTCCTAACAGTAACCAGCATCGTATGAAAAGAGTAAGAGGTGCTGCCGGTGCACATGCACGTTATACTTGCTTTCTGTGCAAAAATAACCACTTGGGCTACGTTCCACAGACTACAAAACTCAATGAAGTAGACTTTACTTTACCCAAGCCTAACTGCTCCACAGACCAGTGCTTCTCAAATAGTGGGTGTGGGAGGCAGGGGGTAGCAGCCGTAGAAATTTCTTAAAGGTTCGCAGGTGTCTTGTGTCTTTATGCATGTTTCAACGATGCTGGCGCCAGCAACTCATGCCGTAGTTTGTACCGGTAAATACGTCTCAACAGCAGGCCGAGGGGCGTGAGAACATGTCTGTCCCTTGGGGGGCATGACGGAAAACAATTGGGAACCACTGCCATAAACCGGGTGACAACACCCACGTAGAATGGCAATGAGAGGTGGGTGGATCGATCCAAGTATTGATATTATCCATACCAGCGTAGTATTGGTGTTGTTGTCACATCGGTAATGTTTTTATACCCTATTTATTTATTGTTTACAAAACCAGGGAATAACTTATTGGACAAAATTCTAAGAATTTGAATAAGAGCATAGCAGATTTTAGTTTTATTACATGTATATATTTTTATGATATTATAGTATATTATTTAACAATTATATAATATAATCTTTCATTATATTCTAAATATTCTTACCTTTTTTACACATTTTTTTTTGCTTGCCTAAAATCTTTTGCCCCGTGTTTGGTTCTGATTCTAATCATGATCAACACATGAAGGGCACACCAAATCTGCGATGCTGGTCTCGTATTTAATTACCAAAATTCCCAATCTCGCCCACCTCCTAATGGCAATACAGTACAGGGGGTGACAGGAACAGTTGGACATACACACAGTTACTTTGTATAGTTAGGTGACAAATGTATTTATGCACTGCTCTGTATGAAATATAAATATATAGTATATATATATATATATATATATATACTGTATATATACTGTACTTGTCTGACTACGTCACTAACTTTGACTGTTTTTCATTCCCTTCTGAGATCCGTGTTGCTGCCAGGCTCAACGCCAAGACCATTCTGGATATCGACAACGCAAAACTGGCAGCCGATGACTTCAAAATGAAGTGAGCGTCTATGAAAACACCTGACACGCTAAACATCGCAGACGGAACCCCTGTGTGTGACCCCTCCCGCCCCCCAGGTATGAGAACGAGCTTGCCATGAGAATGACAGTGGAGGCAGACATCGCTGGGCTGAAGAGGGTGCTGGAGGAGATGAACATGGCCAGAGCGGATCTGGAGTGTCAATTGGACGGCCTGAAGGATGAGCTCATCATGCTGAAGAAGAACCACGAGGAGGTGATGTGACACCTCAAACGCGGGTTCCTTGTGTTCAAACTCAGTCGATACATTCCACCGTGCGACCCACACCCACGATGTGTTTGCACACCATCCTCAACCTGAATGTGTGTCTACACTGCTGATGGATGAGTTGATGTTGCAAACACGGCAGCCATCCGCTGTGTGGGAACACTGTCACCATTTGTTACAGTCTCATGTGACCCTCCTCGCTAGGTGGATGCTCACTACCCTTATGTCACTTCCTTGCTTGCTTCCTTTTCTGATTCCTTCTGCGCCCCTTTGGCTCCTCACAGGAGATGGCTCTGGTCAGGAGTCAGGTGGGTGGCCAGGTCAACGTGTCCGTGGATGCGTCTCCCTCTCCAGACCTGAACCAGGCCATGACAGAAATTAGAGAACACTACGAGGCTATGATCGCCAAGAACCGCAGGGATCTCGAGGCCTGGTACCAGAACAAGGTAAGAACTGATGTGACTTTTTTGTACTTTATTATAGTGTGCTTCTTTTTTTTTCTTTTTTTTTTTTTACTAAAAACACCTTTCATTGTGTCTGTGATGTTGAAGATGGCAGCACTGGAGCAGGAAGTGATGACACAGACAGAGTCTCTGGTAACATCTCGCACAGAAATCAAAGAACTGAAGAGCACCCTCCAGAGGCTTCAAATTGAACTGCAGTCCCACCTGAGTATGGTACGTCGTCTTTTATTACCACTCGATGGAAGGCACAAGGTTTTTATTGCAACTTTGGAACATTGATGAACGATATCAGCAGTGAAATGCAGACATCTTCTCCACCACAGAAAGCATCCCTGGAGGGCACGCTGGCTGAGACACAAGCCCGCTATGCTGCACAGCTAGCAGGCCTGCAGAACATGGTTGTCAGTTTAGAGGCCCAGCTGTCCCAGATCCACGCCAACATCACCAGCAACAAACAAGAGTACGACATGCTGCTGGACCTCAAGACCCGACTGGAGCTGGAGATCGCAGAATACAGACGGCTGCTGGACGGGGAGGACGAAAGGTGAGGAAAAAGACACTAAAAATGAGAACGTTTTGCTTATTCAGACAACCTAAAGTAACATTTTTTGTCTTTCCTTGCTCACCAGCTCAAAGCAAGGTAAGCGTGGATGAAGGCAGCATTTAACAAGATTGAAATATGGAGACTGGATTTGCTCAAGTTGCTTTTCCTTTCCGTAGTGGTCACCAAGGTCATCACAGTGGTAGAGACTGTTGTGGACGGGAGAGTGGTCGGGAGCAGCAAGACTGTCGACGTAGATGTGGACCAGATAGAGTGATATCTTGGAAGATTACCCTCGAATCAATAAAGATCGTGCGGTTAACCTTTGTCTGCTGGGATTATTTCAACAGAAAATAGAAAAATAATAATAATAATCCAAATAAATTAGGCTTTTCATGGCATTTAAAGGTCTACATAGATGTTGTTGGTATCAAAATAATAATAGCACTTCTAAGGGTTAGGGTTTGGGGGTTAGGGTTAGCGGGCTGGTGGTGAATAAGGCTTTGTCCCGACAAAACGAAATATAGTAGTACCTCGCGTAAACGTAAACCTCCTTTTACTCAAATTCCACTGAATGTAAAGAATTTATGTGAAGCTTTTGCCTCGTATTACGTAAGAAATTCCATATAACGTAAAGCGTCTTTTTTTTTTCAATCAACTTTATTAATGCCTTACAAGTTACACTAACAGCGCATCAAACCACGGGCATTGAAAAATAACAGTTGGATAACAAAAACACATCAAATAAATCACACAGAAATCGAGATTAAAGAAATAAAAACGTAACACAAAAGTGATAAATAAATAAATTAAAAAATGAATAAAATATAGATAACAATAATTAAAGTAAGTTCTACCAGGCGACATGAGCAATGAAAATGAATTCGAATTAAGGATATTGAAGTGGGAGCACAGATTTATAGTCTTGATAGCTTTCCTGTTATTAGCAGAGGATATTGATTTGAAGTACAGCTTCGGTTCTTTCATGAAAACATGAAAAAGGGGTTTCACTTTGGCAAATTTAAAGTCGGACCAACAGAATAATGCACACTTGGTGATGCCTGTCAGTCTTATTCATTTTCAGTAATCTTATTTATTACCTTCTTTTATATTGGAATGTTACTCTACTATGTTTATGTACCACAGCGGTGGTGTGTGAAATAGAACTAATTGCTGTCACCACAAGTGCAATGACTCGTTTTCACCGCAGGATGGCAGCATTTTGTGCATGCAATAACTGATTTTCCGCCAGAAGGGACAGCGTTTCACCCTGTTGCCTGCAATTACTGCTTTCACGCCAGAGGGGGCACTATTTCATTATTTTATCTTCCCATCGAGGGCAGGGGAGAACAGCACTGACCATTCCGGTGGGCAGGCCACCTCCCCAGCCCCCACTTGTCAATTTGGTGCTCGTGCAGATGTCTGGATCATGTTTACAAACGCCAGCTGACATCAGCTTTGAAATGGACACACCTATTTGAGCATTTGAATATCCTACAATCCCACTGTCAGCACTATGAGGGGACCAAACACACCTACCTTTAGGTGAAGTAGGACTGGAAAACCTGTCCATATTTAATTTAGTAGCTGCTACAAACCCACAAATATACCTGCGTTGTGTATTTACGTAACGACAAAGTGGTCAGAAAAATAAAGTAGCATGCAACACGGCAGCAATATGCACAAAATCGTCAATTCATTAACGGTGAAATCTTTTTTTCCTTGTGTGCGTGTGATGAACAGTGTGTGTACACTCATTGGGTGGCTTTCATGTTTATTCTGAAGGACAAAAGAATAAAATAAATGTACTTTTCTGCACCCTCATCAATGCCAAGCACATTGCATTGTGCGTTTTTCATAAATGCAAAATACAGGCATTACATTTGCAACGTTAACATCACAGTGTTTTTCAACAATTTACACGGGAAATCCACACACTGCCGACTAGTGGACAAAGTAACTGAGTGGCGAGGGGGGAGTGATTGAAGAAAAGTAAAATAAGTGAGTATAAAACTTAAGCACTGTTTCGTGTTGCAGTAATAAAAAAGGTGGCGTTGGTCAACTTGGCTCTTATGTTAATGCTGGTCAGTGAGACAGATACAGGGACACCACATTGCTAGCCATTAGCCAGTAGCCTGTGTTCTAGCATTTGGTCGCTAGATGGCAGCATAAGTCAACAAATCGTAGAGTCTGCGTTTTACTTCATCCACATGCAACAAGATTGGTTGATTGCAGTAGTGTCTTATTGTGCTCTTCTGTCATTTCGTGAATCTGACATGCTGAGATGGCCTTAGCTGGGTTCAGATCACCGTCGCGTAGCAACACTTTTCTGAGGTGGTCGTTATTTATGCCATAAACCAGCCTATCTCTGATAAGTTCATCACAAAGCCCTCCAAAGTTGCAACTCTTAGCTTTGATTTTCAAATGGCTTACATAGGATTCAATGGTTTCACCAGCCTTTTGGTCACGTGTGTTGAATTTATGTCCTTCCATCGTTATGTTTGCTTGGGGCTTTGCCTAATTCCCTGAACTTCATTTTAAGGCACTCCGGATCCTCCTTGGACCCCGCAGGAATGAGAACGCGGCCATTGTCGCCTGGCTCATGCACTTCCGATCTTTCCCGCTCGATTGGATTCGGGTCGGGCCAGGTTCAAGAGAATGTAGGCTCGAGTCCGTGCTGGCTTGTCTGAGTGTGCCGCAGCAATAAAAATGTCAAATTCCTGTTCAAATATACGCCAGTTCTCCACTATGTTGCCATTAAACACCAGTGGGTCTGAAGCCGCCCACCATGTTGTGAAAAAAACTCAAAAGTTGGCGAGGTAGCACGATGGTCTTGCACAAAAAAATACTGAACACTCAGAAGTGTCGCAAACATGCTAACCACTAGGCCACCATGCGGCCAACCAACCCGTCTTCTCTGGTAGTCCTAATATTGCAAGAAAGCTTCATTTTAGTCGGTTAAACATGAAATATAAAAAAAAAACAAAAAAAAAAAACACTGTAAACAAAATAACAAAGTTGTATGTTTTAAGTTAAGTTCTGAGAATAAAGTCAAAATCAGGGAATAAATTATAACAAATAAAATTAAAAAAAATAAAAAATAACGAAGACGAAAGTTGAACTATTTGGGGGAAAAAAAGATCGGAAATGGAAAAAAACAGCTGCCATTTTACAAGAATAAGGTCCAAATATGAATTTGACAAAAAAAAATCTTGTAATGAGGAAACATTTTAGTAGCATACAGTTAAAATATTGAAGAGAAAATACATATTTTTGAAAGTAGTCATATTGTGAAAAACAAAATTCTTTTAGGGAAAAAGTCATAATGCAAGAAAACTAAAAAAAAAAACAACAACCCAGCAACAATGGAAAAATGAGTCCTTTTATAAGGATAAAGTCCAAATATGAAGCGGAGTTGTCGTCTGTAATTTTTACAATAATATGAGGAAATGATTTTAGTGGGTTAGAGTTGAAATATAATAAGATAAGACGTAGTTGCAATGTTGTGAACAACAAAATAACTAATAAAAGTAGTCATTTTTGGAAAGTTAGGTTGGGGAAAAAGTCAATGTTACAAGAATAAAGTCCAAATTATAGCAGACCAAAGTCCTAATTTAGAAAAGTAGCAATTAGTCATTTTAAAAGATAAGAAATGTAAAAAAAAATCTATTTTTTTCAATAAAGTCCAAATATGAAGAGAAAAAAGTGAAAAAAGAGTACACTTGTAATATTATGAGGAAAAATAACATTTTAGTTGCGTAGACTTGAAATGTTGAATTAAAAAAAATTGTTTTAAGTCATAATATTGTGAAAAACAAAAGAAAACACAGCTGCCATTTTTGGAAAAATTAGGTTGGGGGGAAAAAGTCATTGCAAGAAAACTTAAAAGGCAAGTCATTTTACAAGACAGACTGCTTGGTTTGTATTTCATTTGATTTACTGGTTAATACAAAGCATACAAGTGAATGTTTGCAGTGTTTTATTACTGTGTTTTACTTTGAAGGTTTGTCATCACACTTCAAGAACAGGAAGTGATGTGCTTTATTGTGAAATGTTCTGTGACGTCAATTCAATAACGTGTGGGCGACGGGGAAGGACACGGTTGTTTACCCTGTCTGTTGAACAAAGCTAACTCAACGAGTAACACCAAATATCATGCTATGACGTTGAAGTGGTTATTTTAGAAGTAAGGCACCGGGACATGCATGTGAGGGGAAATTAAAGAATAGCCAATACATTAAGTAAACAACCGTCCAGTAAAGTCCGACGACGGCCGCCATTAGTGTGTGGAGTGTGGAGGACAAGACGAGAACGAAAGTAAGATACAGCTTTTGGATGAAAGAAGACAACAAGGAAGTTTTGGTCTTGCTAAGATGGCACTCATTATGAAAGTCAGTTTGCTTTGTGGCATAGACCACTACTTATGAACACTTGTTGAAGTGGAAGTTGTGTTAACCAGGATGGCGGACGAAAATGATCATCACAGAAAGCCAGAGGCTCCGAGCTGCAGTACCAGAACTGACCAAAAGAGGGCAGTAAAACACAGTAAAAGGTTTGGAAGAACACCTATCCAGGCATTTGAACACAAGATCCAAACTATCAACAACGAACACAATCGACTTATGCTGAAAAATGAGAGTCAAGACATTATTGATGAACAATTAAAGGAATTCACAAGGCTATTGAAGGAGTTTGTTCATATAAATGAGGATGTGTTATTACTGCGGCCTGAAGAAGAGAAAGAGGCTGATCAAAGACTGGTTCAAGCCAAAACATGAACAGTGTATCAAGTTCATAAATGATACAGAAAAATAGATAAACACAGCAAGGCAACATCTCCAAGATGATGTCAATCCAGAAGATAGTGTGTTTGCTGTTGACATATCAGTAATGAGCAAAACTGGTTCATGTGATGCAAGAAGTAATGTGACAAGCAACTCGTCAAGATCATCTCGAGCTTCATCCAGGGCCTCATCTATGTCATCGGCGCGGCGGCTGGCGCAAGCGGAGCATGCTGCATTGGTTGCACGGGCAGCATCCTTGAAATATCGACAACAGCTAGAGAAAGAGGAGTGCAAATTAAAGGCAAGGAAGGAACAACTGCAGATGGATGCAGCTATTGCTGCGTCTGTGGTAAAAATAAAGGTGTTGGAGGACTATGAATACTCAAGTCGTAAGAGTGATGGAGTTGCATCTCCCGAGCTAAATGCAACTAGTCCATACCAAGAAAGCCCAAATCCAAGAGTGAAAGTTGAAAGCGGACAGGTAGATCACTACCAAGTGAGAAAGGACTATGGCACACAGCAAGCTGTTTTCAATAAAAATCCAGACTTGTGTGAAGTGATGTTGAAGCAGAATGGCATCACAGAAACGTTGGTCAAACAGCAGAAACTGGCATACTTTCCGCAAAGAGATGTCCCAGCTTTCAGTGGTGACCCACTGGAGTTTCGGTCATTCATAAGAGCCTTTGATTACACGATTCATGACAAAACTGACAGTGGCGGTGACAGGTTGTATTATCTGGAGTAGTTTAAATCGAGGTGAGCTGAGAGACTTGGTAAGAAGCTGCCAGCACATGATTCTTAATCCAGGCTACAGTGAAGCAAGAAAACTGTTGTTTTATCACTGTGGGTTCAAAATTGCAACTTGATTCATGAATAGAGCATTCAGCTGGCCACAAATTAAGCCGGGTGACGGCAAAGCTCTTTATACACAAAAATATAAGCACAACACTTTTGTTTTTCCTCCCATTTTTTTATGAGATGAACTTTCTAAAACTTTTTCCGCATACACAATATCACCATTTCTCTCAAATATTGTTCACAAGTCTGTCTAAATCTGTGCTGGTGAGCACTTCTCCATTGCAGAGATAATCCATCCCACCTCACAGGTGTGCCATATGAAGATGCTGATTAGACACCATGATTAGTGCACAGGTGTGCCTTAGACTGCCCACAATAAAAGCCCACTCTGAAATGTGCAGTTTTATCACACAGCACAACGCCACAGATGTCGCAGGATTTGCTGACAGCAGGAATGTCAACCAGAGCTCTTACTCGTGTATTGAATGTTAATTCCTCTACCATAAGCCATCTCCAAAGGCGTTTCAGATAATTTGGCAGTACATCCAACCAGCCTCACAACCGCAGACCACGTGTAACCATCCCAGCCCACATCCACATCCAGCATGTTCACCTCCAAGATCATCAGACCAGCCACTCGGACAGCTGCTGAAACAATCTGTTTGCATGACCAAATAATTTCTGCACAAACTGAATGTTGGCCACATCTTCAGTGTTCATTTGCTACAAATAGATGCAGATATTGGGCTGTTGATAGGATGTGATGTTTATAAAGCTATGGAGACGTGGGAAGTTATTCACAGTGAAGACAGTGGTCCATATGCAGTGCGAACTGTTCTTGGTTGGGTCATAAATGGTCCTTTGAGACAAAGACTTACAAAGGCTATGCGGTCAAAGAAGCAGATGGTTATGTACCTGAAAGTGAAAGAGTTTGATACGTACCTCACCATGGGGTATATCATCCACAAAAGGGGAAACTTTGTGTGGTATTCGACTGTGCAGCGTCATATCAAGGCAAGTTGTTGAACGGAGAGCTGTTGCAAGGCCCACATTGAACAAACTCACTCCTTGTAGTATGAACGAGATTCAGACATCATCAGTTTGCTTTGATGTCAGATATAGAAGCAATGTACCATCAAGTTAAGGTTCCACCAGAAGACAGTGACCTCCTTCGGTTCGTCTGGTGGCCGGACGGAAACTTGAGTGAACCTCTGCAAGATTACAAGATGGTTGTGCATTTATTGGGGGCAACAGCCCCCCCAAGGTGTGCCAATTTTGCACTCAGAAAAACAGCTAAAGATGTTAAAGACAACTTGCCACCTGATGCAGTTAAAGCTGTTCTTAATGACTTTTATGTAGGTGATTGTCTTGTATCAGTGTCAACTGAAGCACAAGCATGTGACATGGTGAAAAACTTGACAGCCATGTGCAAGAGTGGAGGATTTCATCTTACGAAGTGGATGAGCAACAGCCGAACTGTCATAGCCTCCATCTCTGAGACAGAAAGAGCCAAACAGGTGAAGGATTTGGATTTAACTCGTGATTCATTGCCTGATGAGAGAGTCCTTGTGTAACCCGCCCTGCTTCACACTGCCCGCTCCGGGGCTCGAACACGAGACCTTTGCAATGGGAGACGAGAGCGCTGACCACACGGCCAAAAGCAAACGACGATTCCGTGGCTGGAGTTAACAGCAGCTGCGGTGGCTGTAAAGATGGACAGACTCATGAGAAAAGAGTTGCAAATGCAGCTTGACGATTCAGTGTTTTGGTCTGTGTTGAGATACATTGCCAGTGAGAATGTTAGGTTTGAAACATGTGTTGCAAACAGAGTGTCACTCTTTAGAGACAATACCTCACCAAGTCAATGGATGTATGTGAGTTCTGAGCGGAGCCCAGCTGACCATGCATCACGAGGTATGACTGCAAACAAATTCACAAAACTTGGATATATGGACCAGAGTTCTTGACAAAGGTCAAAACAGGGTGGCCTGTCACCTGACATGAAAGAAATGCAGATGCATGACGCAGAAGTCAAGGCCACAGTAAATGTGAACATAACAAATGTACATGAAACCCTGCTAAACAAATGTATTTGCCATTATTCGGGCTGGTACAGTGTCAAAAGAGCAGTATCATGGATGTTAACGTTTAAAAGGCTGCTTCAGAAATTGAGCACACACCAAAGGTTGTTTCTACAAGAAAGTGAGGGCTCAGATGTTGAGAAAACAGAAAGTTTCAAAGAAAATGCAACATTTCATATCAACCGTCAAAGGATCTCGTGTCACTATTGAGGATGTTGCAGAAGGAAAGCGTGAGTAATGTAACTTTATACATCCAATGAAGTGAAATACGTTCCATATTTGTATATTGATCGTTTCTATCATACGGGCCACATTTGCTGCTTATGCAGGCACTCTTGTGTCTATTGGATATTTTTCAAAGATTGGCAGCGTTGACATTGTTGTCGGGCTGATGGAAATGTTCAGTTCCAATGTGAAAAATGGAACGCGGCCTTTGGAGGGCATTTCCTACACGCCCTAGTAGAAATACCTTCATGCTCCCAGTGTCTCCCACCATGTTGAAACACAACCACCACCACCTTGTCTAGAGTGTAGCAATAATGACACTCATCACTGTAATGATGGCGATAGCTGCAACTCTCCTGACCTGGGCAAGGACGAGGAGTGCCAAAGCAAAGTCAAGGAAGCCAAGGATGAATGCAAAGGCACGGACGCCAATATCAACGTCTGCATGGACAAGGTCACCCAAGCCAGGGAGTGCAACAACGGTGTGTACAGTCTGCGTGGTGGTTTGGGCCTGCCTTTGATCATGGCCATCAGCGTGACTGTATTAGTGATTCTTTAGTGCCGCCCCCTCCTTCTTTTTCTTTTTTCACCCGTAAACCATGAAAAGCCATAAAACCATTAAAAAAAGACAAGAACATAGTCCTAAAAAAGCAACCCCATAGCCCTTTCCAACATATGCTAATGCTACATCACATCTTTCCACCATCCAACTTATCTGAAAAGGAGCCCCTTCTTTGTTGTGAGCACTTACTGAGAAAACAAATATTTATATTTGTAAAGTGCCTCTTGTAAAAATTATTATTATTATTATTAGTCGTGGTTGTATTATTATTAGTATTAGTAGTAGTAGTCATTGTGGCAACAAAAGTGAGGTGGAATGTCATGAAATAGATTTTTATTGCCACAACGACCAGCATCGAATGCTAATTCTATTTATCAACTACGTTGGCAATATTCATTTACATCAGGGGTGTCCAACGTGCGACCTCGGGGCCCATCTGCCGCTCGCGTCTTGCTGTTTTTATCGGCCCCTGGCACATTCTGAAAGAAGAAAACAGCAAAAACTGAGACAATCGGCACTCATTTTACAAGATTAAAGTCCAAATATGAAGAAGTTGAGAAAAACTTTTAAAAGAAGAATTTTTTAAAAGAAGCTCATAACGGGAGGAAAAATAGCATAATTTTAATAGCAGAGTTGAGTAAAGTCGTAATATTGGGAAAAACAAAACTAAACTGTTTTTGGGGGAAAAAAGTTTGGAAAAAGTCATAATTTTGCAACAACTTAAAAGTATAACAGCAAAAATCTGCAACAATTTGACAAGAATAAAGTCCAAACATGACGACGTTATAGTCTAACGAGAATACAAGATTAAACTGACAAATGTGAAAATGTGAATTTATAAATGAATTATGAAAACTGATTTTTTGGCAAATTGGGTTGCAGAAAAAAATTGTTCTGACAATGTCATGTCATAATTGGGAGAAAATGTATGGACGACCAAATGGGACAAAATGAAATAATGTGTAAATAATTAATTAAATCAATATATAGATCTTTAAATAATTAATTAAATGTGTCATGAAATAAAAATATCAGTTCATTTAATGTAAAAACATGATTTCACTCATTTCAGTATTTAATGATTTCATGTACATGTGCGGGCAACTTGATGAATTTATTTTATTTGTCACAACCACCCATCAAAGTCTGTGGGCGGGACTACTGCAGATCTGCCCCAAGTAGAGGAGTTTTAGTAACTCGGAGTCAACTCAGGGTCAACGGACCGGTGCAGACTCTGCATCGGTCCGTTGTGGTGAAGAGGGAGCTAAAGCTGAAAGGCAAAGCTCTCAATTTACCGCTCGATCTACATTCCTATCCTCAGCTATGGTAATGAGCTTTGGGTAGTACCCTAAAGGACAAGCGGCTGAAATGAATATTCTCCGTAAAGACTGACGCCCGTTTGAAGTTTTCTTAACGCAAAAGTAGTGCTCAGTTCAGGGACGTTTCCTGTCAACACGTTCCCCTTGTCCATCAATAATATTCACAGCGAGGTACGTACGCGGACGCCACAATTCAGAACATCAATGTTGCAACATCTACAAGTCATTCCGTATTAGAAAGAAAGAAAAAAGTTACGTTATGTGCCACGGCAAGAGATGGTCTTACCTCATCACTTCCAGGCGGGCTAATCTCATAAGTCTCATTGACTAAAAAAAATTCTGCTTCCTTTTTCCATGTATTAGGAAGCTAATAGGATGCTAACAAGGACGTTTTGTGATAAAAATACATTAAGAACACACGGTATTAATAACATAACAAGACGATCGCCATATTATACGCTAACCGGAAAATGTTGAGGTAAAGTTTGGCAGTACATTTTCAACGTTAGCCAAAAAACGCACTAACCGAGGTTCCACCGAGGTTTTTATGCCTGAAAACGCTTAATTTTGGCCTAAAATGCATACAATTAGCTTAAAATGCGTATTTGTTCTACTAATAATACGCCATAGTCAACTACAAAACTGATACATTTTTCATTGAACATATTTTTGAACAACAGTGAGAGTGACGCCGCGAAGGTCGAAACGCAAAGTGGCGAGGGACGACTTTGCATACAATCTAATACAATTAACACTTGCATTTTTAGCCCTTTATTGAAACGTTGTATAAAAGGCACACGCCATAAATTGTTAAGATTCAGGATTCAAGAGTTTTATTGTCATATGCACAGTTAAACAGGTAGTTATACTATGCAATGAAGTTCTTATTCTGCTCATTCTCCCCCCCCCCAAAAAAAGAAAGAAAACACAAGAAAATGAATCAGAACATAAGAAAAATTAATAGCAATAAATTAAGCAACAAGAACAGCAGAGACATGGATACCAACAAATAAATAAATAAATGAAGTGTTATGAGTGTGTGCGTGCGCGAGTGCATCGTTGAGAATGATAAATGAGAAATGATAAACTGTTGCTAAACATAAAACAAGGGAGGAAGCAAGCACCTTCATGAATTAAGCCCATACTGTGTCATCTACCAGTAGAAGTCAGGGCTTGCACCTTGTCTTGATGAGTGGGCGGAGAGCAGACAGTTATATCTGGTCCCCCACTTTCAGCTTACAATTTCAGCATGCTTTATACTTCTGCACACACCCACTGGTGTTAGAGAAAAGAGACAACGGCAAATCAAGATGATAAAGACAATACAGTAGAAATCCCACAGCCATTTAAAAAAATTGTCCTCGCCGCCTCCACAAAAAGACAGCCTAGTTATGAGTGAAACGACTCTGAAAAGGCTCCAATCAAAGCAACAGACTGCAGGGAGGCTCTGCACAACATGACACTCTTGTAACAGGCAGCTTTGCTACCCTGAGCCATGTACTTTCATCTCTCTTGGCGGTCTTATTAGACGGTCCCTAATGGGCAGTGTGATATTGTTATTGAGGTCTGATTAATTTTTCATTTGGACAAATTATACTCTACAATAGATGCTGTAGCAATACAGTGAAAGGTAAGTGACACTTCCTCTTTTAAGGCCTGAATCTCAATAGTATTTCCCTCCTTGAAATTGGGTGTTAAGAATGAGGAATGATTGCTTCCATTTAGCCTGCAGCCATGCAAAGTTCTGAGGAAACTAATGCAAATTTGATAAGTGAGCCTCTCACGACTTTGGAGCGGAGAGTGATAAGTCTAAATGTTTTCCGCAGTACTAATAAAAGCTTGACAAATGATGTGAAGTTGATTATACCGGAGTTGTAAACCTTAACATTCCGGAATGATTTTTGTTGAAAGGCTTTCAGTGGCACATTTCTGTATTTTGTTATTCAGCCACTAGACTGACACTTCAGCCACAACAATAAAATTACTGTATAGTAAAATCAATCTAAACTGGACATTATCTTTGTTTGATTGGATTGCAGCCGACTGTGCAGATGTACCTCCCGTCTGGTCTAGCGAGCACATGCATTACTGCAACGTGTGCGTCCGTGCCTGATTCTTGAATTACCACAAGCGTGAAACATCATGTCAGACAAAGTTAACATTTTCCTCATATGACTGCTTACTGTAGTCGGGGGCTTTATTTCCTGCAAGATTGAAAGTGACAACCTCCGACAGAAAAGGAGAAGATGGGGCATGTGGAAAATGATCTCCAACTAACTCGAAAGTCTAAAACAATACATCACAGCCTGTTCCATTAAAATTGGTGAAAGACAAGATCAACCCTCGGACGCTTGTTTGTGCAGAAGATGTCATAAAGTTTAGTTAAAGATGGCATTTATATGACAGTCAAAGCTCGATTAGCTTGTTTTTTTTTTGCTTAACGTCGAAAATTCACTGCAGAATTTTTCCTCGGTTTGCATACATTTGCCGCTTAGCGTACAATGTGGTGCACGTGTTTTGGTGTTAGTACACTGCATGAGTCCAACTGTGTTATTAATGTACAGTGAAACCTTGGTTAGTGTCGTTAAGAGGGTCCGACTCTAACTGAAACGTATTCTAACCCAATCAATTTTGCCCATAAAAAATAATGTAAACCCAATTAGTCTATCTCAGAAGACCAAAAATGTGAACACAAAACATGCTTTTATAGTTTTCCAATCCTGCCTTGCGCACTGCCACGTCCATATTACGTGTACAGTCTTCCCTCACTCTATCGCGGTTCACCTTTCGTGGATTCGCTCTTTCGCAGAATTTTTTGAGTGCTTCTTTTTTTTGTTTTATTACAGCGTATGAATGTTGTTACGGGGAGAGCCTGGCCCTTTAAGAAGAATTGCATTGTGGGAAGTTGAGTGTTTATCTCTTCCTTCTCTCGTCTGTCTGCACCGCCCATTGTTTTGACCATTGTCAATCAATCTGCTTCGTGCGAACCTGTCATGTCCCCTGTGTCATTGCTAGCTTCCTCGCTTGCTAGCTTGTAAATGAATCTTCGTTTCGTTTGCGGCAATATGTTTCAACAAGGATACAAAAATGCGACAGTACAGCGGAACGGCGCCAGGGCAAAAGGGCACGGCCACAGGAGTGAAATATGGGTGAGCGACTTAATAATTTGTTGTGTTGATCATTAAGGTTGATCATTAAAATTCAAAGGTTTGACATTTTTTTAGGGTGTTTAAATAAGAGGGAAATGACAGAAAATGTTGTTGCCTGTCTGAAAAAAAGTGTATTAAGTGTATGATGAGGAGTTTTACAGCCTCAAAACATATATAATAATTGTAAAAAAAAAAAAATGAAGTTGGCTACTTCACAGATTTCACTTACTGCGGGCTATTTCGGGAACCTATCCCCTGCGATAAACAAGGGAACACTAAATTATCATTCACAGTAGAGATGCCACAGTTCACAGGTTGATTGGTTTCTGGCTGACCTGTTCTCGCGAGACAGTTTTTCTCTAAACCGGAAATATTGTCACGTTTCAATCTTGCGAGATGTCGTGACACAAGCTCATTCATGAGAATGTTACCCAAACTAGTCCGTCTGCCGCATCAACATTTAGTTCCATCCTGGTGAAAGCTAATGTTGAAAAAGAAATAAAGGTGTTAACGAAACAGAGATCACAAACGATGGAAGATTTTAAGAAGTTGTTGGCGTGGCTCCCCGCCCCTCTCTCTGCTCCTCGCCATCTTCCAAGCAAGAGTCTTCAGTAAAGGTTTTTTTTTTAAGTGTCTGAAAAGGATGAATTGTATTTAAATTATTTCCTATGGGAAAAATGTTTTGGATTTTGTACTTTTCAGTTTTTATCTGACCTTTTGCAACGGATTAATAACAAAAAGGTTACACTCTATTCATCAAATTCAGCTCAAGTGTTTTGAGTGTGGGAGAAACTAAGGTTTGAACAGTAACGCTTGTAAAAGGGTTTATTGCTGAGGCCAAAGATCAAGGTTGCACATATTGCTTTAGATCTGAAGAAGACGCAGCTGCAAAAGTGTCCATTCTACTCGATTACGTAACTAATTTCAAGTCAGACGACCTCATGCTCACAAAACACTGAGTATCTCATCATCATCAAAAAGAAGTCCACACACACAAACGACTTTATAGATGCCAAATGCTTCGCTGTCACTGGATGGGACTCCGTTCTCAGCATGAGTACTCACCCCTGCAGAGGGTTTTGGAACCTGGGGAGCAGTATGGAACACGTGAGCACGTGCACAGCACCACACCCATAATGCTGGCCCAAGTGTGGCATGACATGCAAAAGTCGTGTATTAACTGAGCAAAATGAAGTTACTTCCACAATGCTCCTTGCACTACATCACCCCCAAGCACTTATTGCAGGTGGCTGAGTATGCATCTTTTGAAGTAAAGTACAACCAAACCTTGGAGCGTTGCGGCCTGAGCGTTTTCGCTAGATGCTCAAGTCTGTGCAGGTGAAACACGAAACGGCAAGCGTACAGTAACACCGTCACGACAGCTGACTCGACGGTAAATATAAACGTAGCATCAACTTTTGTGATGCTGTTATGATGGCATAATACCCTGGCCGCTAGAAGCGATGCAAGCCACTGATATCAAGACAAGAAAACTCCTTGCAAGGCATGGAGGGTTCCACACCGAGTCCAGTTACGCTGGACTGAGGCAATGCACAAAGTGAAACGAGGAAGTTCAGGACTAGTGAGTGTCACAGGAACTGTACAGGACGAAACAACAGGCCTCCAAGAAAACATAAAGAAGATAGTCCCCAGGGACAGCCTGGTGAGTACGTGAATAGCTCCTGCAACAACAAGCCCCTGCAGGGCTGAAAACATACCACTAATCATGGCAGCACAAGAACAGACCCTAAACACACGATCAATAAAGAGCCAAACCAGAACCACTGAGCAGCAGGAGGTGCTGCTGAGATGTCCAGCCCGCCTGAAAACGGTCACAAGCCGTCAGTGCGCAGTCAGCTTCCGTGGCACACTGAGAGCACACTCATTACGCTCAAATCTCATTCGGACTCGGTCAGTTACCTGTCATTGTGCCAGAACGTGTGATGGAAGAACACTGTGTGATAAATTAAACAAGTCGTCCTAACTGCAGAGTATGAGGTTGTGCAGATATGCAAATGATATGCAAATTAGCCAATTACTGTACATCATCTAGCAACTTCTAGGACAGCCAATAGCTACTTTTCTTACTGTGGAGTTGGCAACAGTGCTCTAAGCATATTACAGTGACTCAAACAAATGAGCTTTGGCCTTTCCATGGCAACAACAAGCTCCAACTAGTAGCTTTGGGGTAATGATATAGGTATAGGTTATAGGATCAATAATCACCCGGAGATATGGAGTGGCATAATCAAGCACACATTTGTATCACCATAAGATAACACATTTTCTTTACAATTATGTATTATTATTATGACTTATTGTTTGCTAGAGGATAAAGGTCAAATTTAATATTGACTTCAAGGTCAAGCAGGATATGAAATGGTAGCATCCAATAAATAACCATCCCAAAATGGGCTTTATTAGTAGCATTGTGTTGCTATGATGGATCCAAGTGCAAGAAAGACACATGTATATAATGCAGGGAAAGCTACCCAAAAGGGCTTCAATTAAAAAACCAAAAACACACAGATGGCCTTGTTTAACAACAGGCAACTAACAAAAACATAGACTAATTACAAGACCCAGTAGGAAGTAAGGCACCGATTGAATGAAACACCAGGAGCGTGACAAACAAGACCAGATCAAACAGACAAGCGATCAGCATGAGACACGGCGAAAGTTTCAACCTGAACCTTACAAGTACAAACTATTATTAATTAAACAAGACTCATACACATTTGAGATCCTAACAAAATCTGATTGAATGTGCCTCGTTGGCATTTGGGAAAGGCAACGATATTTGAAATACTTATCTGATTTAGTTTTCCCCTTTTAGATTTGACTAAACCATTTAAATGACGCCTGTCTCACGCTACAGTAAAACTGCAAACATTATACACAGTTAGGATGCCAGAAAGCTCCACCCTTATCTGAAATTGAGTTTTAGCTGTAGAGGATCCTGGGGAACATGAAAGAAACATACAAACAGATTGTTGTTGCTCCCGTTGCCTTTTCATCCATGCTTGAATGCCATCTTCTTTTGTGCAACAGCGTCAGCGGGCTGCTTGCTGCCACATGTAAGGTTGCATGCCTGCGCGAAAGAGAGATGAAGGGGCGAGGAAAAGTTACTTTAAGGCCTCATCACTAAGCACTCTGAATGCTTACTGGAGGTGTTTAAAACTGCATGTATTTGTCGCTCCCTGTTGGCGTTGAGCGTTGTGCTTCCAAGATCACTCCACATATACCACAATCTGGTCACACTCAATCCTCTGCAAATAGGGAAGAAATAAAGGCAACAATGCAAGTAAATACACTTAAAGTGGAGTAAGTCGTAGTCTGTCTTTGGCACATGTTGCAGTTGGGCTTGGAGTGTATAAGTACTGCATATAGTGGGGCAAGGGGAGCACCTTTCATGGGCTTGGGCAGGTACTCACGAAAATCAGTGGTTAAGCCAGCTGTTCTCCATCTGTATAACAGCAAGGGTGAGGTCCTTTCTCAAGTCTGCTTTCATGTATGACGCCACAGTTCAGTCACTTTAAATACAAACGAAGAAGAAGAATGTAGTAAATTCAAAATATTACATCAGGCTGCAGAGTTAAGCATTCTGGAGGATCGGAAAGCAGCCACAATCCTTTATTAGTTGTAATGCCGGCATAACAGACTTAAAGGACATTCAAGAGAAACTGTATTTTAAAACAGTGTAAACATGTACACAACTACGTACCCAAAAGGCCTATTGTTGACCAGTCTGTGGAGATGTCTGTTAGTGAGCACTTCTCCTTTGCCGAGATAATCTGTCCACCTGACAGGTGTGACATATCAAGATGCTGATTAGACAGCACAATCATTGCACAGGTGTACCTTAGGCTGGCCACAATAAAAGGCCATGATTTCGTAGGTGAAGATGCTGGATGTTGAGGTCCTGGAATGGTGTGGTTATACATGGTGTGCGGTTGTGAGGCCAGTTGCATGTACAGTAATCCCGTTTATCAGAGTTAATTAGTAGGATAATAATAAGTAGTAGGATAATAAGGAGGATTCTTTCTTTAAAAATTGAGGATTTCCGTAGTTAGAGCATGGAAAACCTGTTTCCGACCTTTTAAATGCAGTCGCGCTCTCTAGAGATGAAATAACATCCTTCAAATCACCTTTGTGCTCATATTACCCAATATAGTAGACATAATAAGAGAAAATAAGACATATAAGACATGAATAATGCTCCTGTGTGTTGCTGTAAACATGGTCTGGAGGCGTGGACAGGAAGTAATGTCAGATTTGATGGTGTGGGTTACGGCCGCAATAGTTGCCCGTGTTAGGGATTATTGCTGGGTTTTGACCACGTGACCTAGCGCCACCTGCGGTGATCAGACGAGGGTCAAGCATTTGATACGGCCACATTAACACATGGTATATTTCCGCAACATTTTGTAGATTAAAGCCAATAATATCGCATGCCGGTGATGTTATTTGCTCCAATTGTGTGTGTGTACATGGTGTGATGCATAAAAACATCAAATTTGTTGAAACAAGACGATCAAAAAGCAGTGAAAGCTCATCTCAGCATCAGACGTCATGAAAATAACTCTTCTAATATGTCAATTTGCGTTCTTACACCAAATCAGTGCGCATGAATACATTCTTGTATAGGTCTTTCATTGTTTTGCTGTACTGTGTGAGCTCCATAGCCAATTTTTAGCCGGACTTTACGCGCAATTTCGGGGCTGCCAAGCCCTCCATGGAGCATTGCTGGTGTCCGCATTTCACATTTTCCAGTTCCAATGTTCCAACTTTGATTTTAGTATAAATTGTGCTCACTGTAAACCAGAGCGTGTTGACTCGGCTCCACTGGACGAGAGCGACAGCTGGGTAGCAAATGCCGAAAAAGGTGGCTTCTCGGTGTTTTTTGGGTTGTTTCCTGAACTTTTTTTTCCCCCTTCTGATGGATTATCTTCGTAATAATGTTTTCCGAAATACATATTTGAATGATTTCCACATGCGACAACAGCAAATACATGTGGCATTTTTGCTCGGATTTTACACGAGTTCTAGTTCCGAATACGCTTGTTCGCCCCCCATCTCTTTGAGGTGGGTCCGACAACCTGATCTCACGTGAGACCCGGCAATCGTGCCTGTTGTGAGATCACTCCAACCTGCAATAAAAGCCTTTTGTCCCGGCGATCGAGTGTGGCGCTCAAGTGTTTCACCAAACATTACAGTAACATTACTGACACCTCGTGACCAGTGTAGAATACTACATATTATCGCAACGTCTTTGAATGCATCTTCTGAATGCCATTCTGATTATGCTAAAAATGCTTAATTTAGGCAAAAAATACATAACATTTGCTTAAATATGCATTTTTTCCTAATAATAGGTAGTATAATAGGTTGTATTCATTTATTAGTTAATACATTTAGGAAAAGTCACCAACTTTAACGCGTTAAGGCCAGAGGGATAACTGTACTGCCAAATTTGACGATCACCAATGAGAATTTAATCGGGCTCGGTGTGAGTGTGTGTGTGTGCGAGTGTGTGTGAGAGAGAGAGAGAAAACAGCAATCAGCCAGTCCCACATGATGGCGCGGGTGCACAGTTTCAACAATTTCCAAACTGTCGTGTGACAATATGAGCCAGTCTGGCACCAGAGATCAGAGCAGATGGGTTTTGTAGGGGGCACCGGAAGCTTTTTTGGGAGTGAGCTTAGTCCTGATGTTCATGGTGAAACGACTTAATGACCGGGCTATAGAAAAGGCAGAGGGATCTAGGGCAGCAGAGAAATATCATTAACATAGCAAGTGTTCTTGTTTTGTGGTCATGTGTAAAACAAAATGCTCCTATTTTTTTATTTTTCATTTCATGTTTGCCATGTGGTAGATGCACTGCAGTCATTTGTTGCAATAACAGGTGAGTTCTGACCATTTCCTGATTAATATACCCTGGTTGGGGAACACAGAACCTCATTTCGACTTCTAAGATGAATGGTCTAGTCCGAGGTGCTAGTGGAAATGGAGTGTGCTCATTTCATTGTAATTAGCTAACTTGCAAAAGCACAGTTCAGAGTGATGCACAAATTAGCCAATTACACAATGACTGGGGTGTAACCTATTTTTTGTACTTGCTTCCTGAACCGTAGGAAATCTAGCAACCTGTGATTACCCACTTCAAATCCTTTCAATTGTTACCGGATCATTACGCGACACAGCAGTGTGAAAATCATTAAAAAACATAGCTTTATCAGTCCATTTGATTCATTTTCTGCATCATGCACAACACCTAGAAACAGCAGGGATTTTTAAGTTTGCTAATTTTTGGAACAAAAAAATACTATTAAGGGGGTCTTACGTGCTCCTACGTGCAAAAATGGGGAAAATCTCAAGAGACGCACACGTGGCCAGTAGGAAGAAATTCGGGATGCAAAGTATTTTCTGTGTGCACGCAGGAAAACCTTGCACGCAGCCAGGTCGCAAGGGCAAGGCAGAGGAGGAATACGTGACCCTTGCATGTGTCGGAATTTAAAAGTACGGTGTGTACATTGCCCGGCCATGGCCCCTCTCGTGGCGGGCGACTCCTCCAGCTGTACACTCCGGTTCTTCCGACCTCCGTGGACGACATTAATGCACCTTACAGCTCTTCCCGCTGTACACTCTGGTTTTCTCGGTCACGATAGCCGTGGGTGCCGTAGGAAGCCAGTACGCCCATCCTGTAATCTGAGTGAGTGGGCTGCACGAGTCTCATACGATGCCCACACGCTTACATCCCCAGCGAGTGAAACATACGACAGCCTTACATGAAGCGCACCGAGCACACGAGTCGCACGCCGCACTCACGAACTAAAAACTACCAAGGGAAGGCAAACACGTGGGTGTCACGAATCACTTGCTCCATAAGTGCGACACACTTGCAACCCCTCTGATACCTTACTTCCTCTACGTGCTGGCCATGAACAAAAAAAATTCCCAAAAATTGCGGAGCCTGTGCGTGTGGCAACACGTATGTCGGGATGTAATGCCTGCTTTACATGAATAATATTAAATATTATTAGATATAATATTATTACGTATAAATAGGAAATTTTAAGCACTTTAAAAAAATTTTGATTGATTGAATTGATAGTTCCAAGCCCGATCGCGATAAGTGAATCTAAATAAATTTTTCTGTACTATTGTTGGAGCCTATGGACAAGAAACAACACCCCTATAGTCACCTTTACACTTCTATTTTTCTTTGTTTACACCACATTGCCACTAATGCGCAGGCAACGGGATCACTGCCGGGACATAAAAGACGGCTGCTGCTCATAGCATATAGCAAGCTATCTAGCTAACCCGTTAGCCTCCAATTTATTTGTTTTAAGCTTAAGAAAGTTTCAAACAGAGTGGGGAAGAATGACAAAGTAAGAAGCCAAAAACGTACCACATCCACACACAATAGGAGGAAATCTTTTTTTTTCCACTCTATGCTGTCGGACATGCCATGGCTGACTCCATGCACTGTTAAGGTCATGTAAAATAAGCTAATGTACGAATGTCCCCTAGTGACCAGAAAACTACATGACTTGTTTTTCAATATTTTTGGACTAATAATAGGCCATAGTTAAACCACAAAACAGTGATCATTTATTAATTCATTTGTATAAAACCACGATAGAGCGATGTTCTAACCGCGATGAAGCGAGGGACGACTCTATGTATAATATATATATATTTTTAATATTATTAATATTTAATATTATTAAATATTAATATTATTTATTAATATTATTAATTATTTTTAAAGTTATTAATTTTTTAATATTTTTTTTAAAATATTTTTTCTTTTCCCCACACATCTCGTTTACGATAAGTCGGTAATCATTTATAAATACGTCACAAGGTACAGGTAAAATATACAGCATGCATGTACCACTGTTTGAAAGCGCTGAGATTGTCTTTGGCAGGCCTTGCGCACACCATACATGCAGTGAGACACAAAAGCGAAATATCCAAAAAGTGAAATAAAAATGTAAAAATCGGTAAAAATTCCCCAATAGGCGGGGATCTACTGTACATCATGTGGAGCGTTTACTGTACAGTATAAATTGGCCATTAGTGTGTCTCACTCAGCTGACGTTTGTGCAGTTGGCATGAGATCAATACCCACTCAAAGACTCATTTATGCTGCCATTAACAGACAACCAGGCGAGGGCGACAGGATATGTCATGCAGAAAATTAACAAATACAAAAGTACGGTGGATTGTCATCTCTGATAATACAAAACCTGGCTTTTGGTAATCGAAATCACCTTCTCGTTTACATGCTACATGTTTGTATTCTTGGCATTTCTGCGTTGTTTTCTTGATTGGTTGATGTCATGTGGTGTTTTGAGGACACACATAATAGGCAGAAATGTGTGGGAGGAAAAAGTACCCACTTCTCCGGAGTATTCTTGACTTCTGTCAATCAAGTAAAGGGTTGTTTTTTTCACCAAGGAAAGAATTCTGCCGTCGTCCACTCTTGTTGTCCTTGTGCAGGTTACTGTGAAAAGCAACACAGGGGTGTTTGAAAGCAAATAAATTGAACATTCTTCAATGGCCGGGTCAGTCACCTGATCTCAACCCAGGAGAGAATGCGTTTGTGTCAAGTGTCCAAATACTTTTGAGCATCTGAAAATTGACGTACAGTGGAACTTCGGTGAGTATACGCCCCAGTTGCGTCAACTTTTGCCTTATGTTTGCGTACATTTTTCGGTTAGCGTACAATATGGCGTCTTGCTGTGTTATTAATACATCGTGTGAGCGCAACTGTGTTCTTAATGTGTTCTGATCACAAAACGTCCTTAGCATCCTTTTAGCTCGCTAATACATGGAAACAGGAAGCGGAAGTCAGCTTTGTCACCTCTCTATGAAGTAAATCAGCAGTAGTTTTTTGCCCAATTACGCCACAAATCTCAAAAATGTTAACAAAACACGTTTGTATAGTTTTACAATAATTGTTTAACATGCAAGCTAAGGTCACTTTTACCTTCACTGAACATGTAATTATTGCCAAAGCCACAATTCTGTCATTTTTCTCACCTTCTTTATCAAAATCTTGGCACTTGTAACTATCTTTGGGTACATTTTGGGCTATTTTGCAGCCATGATCAAAAGAAAAGCAGAGTTGCTTCTTCCGCAAACACCATACGTTAGGCCTGTCCCGATAATTGATAAATCGATTAATCGGACAATAGAAAAAGATGAGGTTGACAATTTTGACGGCCTCGATAAATTGACATGTGCATATACTGCACATATGCCTGACTCTGCATGTGTCCGTGCACACTGGTTCTATAGTGGAATAAATGGAGAGAGTGAACCTCCTGTCAGCTATTCAGCCTCTTTTCCCCAGTACGTGGAGGCAGTTGTTATGTAGTGAGTGGATACACAAAGTGCTAGCAGTTAGCAAGTTAGCAAGCAAACGCTAATATGGATGAAGGCACAAAAGCGAATGCCACAGCTTCGGTGTGGATGTGCAGCAGAGCCTTCGTCCCGGCAGTCAGCGCTTACTGAGGCGTTTGATCGGTGGACTAAATATAAAATGAAGCAGTGCAAAATGGTCGCTTGCTACATTGCGAAAGAAATGCAACCGTCCAATACGGTTAAAAAGCCAGCGTTTGGGGAAGTGTTTGACAGACAGTACAAATTGCCTGGGAGAAAGTACACGCACATGTCACAAACGCAAATTCCTGAACTGCCCAACTGAGTGAAAGAAGACGTGTTGAAGGACAATCAGCAACACTGCATTTTAGTCCGTTGGTGTGTGATGTTTTATCTCTTTTATGACACCATAAGTAGGATTGGTGTGTGAAGTGGTAATCTCAGTGGGGCTGAGAAGTCTTCTGGAACACCCAAGGTTCTACTGTATTTTAAAAGTACTCAAGTTCTCACATAGTCTAGTTAATCATTTAGCCTTGCCTTGGTCCCTTTTCCCCCCAACCAGAGTTGTGTCTGCCTGTAATTATGGCCTTTTTCTCTTTCCTGTTCTGTGATTAATAGTGTTGTACTTCAGTGTGACAGTTTCATTCTCTTTTTGTCAGTTTTTGTTCTGTCCAGCCTCTCAGTTCATGTGAAACCCAGTTTTTTGTGCGTGCGTTTTTGGCTGCTTTCTCGGTTTGCATACTTGAAACTGATATTTTTAGTGCAATACCAATCATGCCGGATTATTGCATATTTTACTTGCCTACAGTTGTGAATTCATTCAAGGATTACCGTCTCAATCTTTGTGGGTTACTTCTTATAATATTCAATATAATCTTTTGGAGGGCAGTCTGCCCCGAGCTACTAGAATTATTAATCAATGAGAATGAATTATGCAGTAATAAAAAGGCTTCTCATTTTGGATGAATTCATTATTAACATAAGGATATTTTAAAATGTTCTTGGGTTCTTATAAGTGATGTTTCCACGTCACTTGGTGTATACAGCTGAAGGCACATACCTGTAGGTGTATAAGTTCAATGCTTTGTTCTATTCCAATTCATAATTAGGTGTTTTAATCAATTAAAACACAAAAGGTAGAAAGTCAAAGCTATTTATCGCTTGTGGATGAGACCCTGAAGCCCTTTTATTGTTTGGCTGTAATACTTTTCATGATGTGTACAGTGCATGAAACACATTTAAACATAAGTGTGCTCTCCACGTTATTTGGGTATCATTTCACATTCAACACAGGGAACAATTTCGTATTTTTTGTCACAGGGAGTTTTCAGCTATCGCCTCCACCGGGCTTATCAAGGCATTCCTGATGAAAGTCAGGCAGGTCCTTCTTCAAAATAGGAGCCTGGGTCCAATCCTCCCGTCCATAACCCTCCAAGTTGATCAGATATTGCAGAGAAGCAACGCAAGTCACTGAAACAGCTCTGAGATTGTGATCATAAAGGGAGGCTTCTTGAAGAATGCCAAATCTATTTGAATAATTTGGTAATCAGGAAAGTGTCTCTCCATCCCTTTCCTTTTTAGCTGCTGGAAACTCATGTATTTATTAATGCATTCATCACTACTGCAACGACGGCAATACTCTGTTCTAAGGGTGCCCATCCAGATCTCTCGCTCGTGCTTAAACATCTAAAATTCTAATATCCCTGTGCAAGCCCTGTTCTTCAAGACCTACAGTGACTCCCGATACTCAAGCCAAATTCCATGAACACGATCCACTTCAGACATAAACAAAGTGCACCACAGAGTATTTGAATAACTGAATCCTATCCTGCTTATTTCAGGGGCGACACTATATTAACTGTCTTGGCCATCCTGCTCGGACTCCACAGCCCCATTCCTGACCACACCTACTCTGTTGCGATTAGTCAGGTGTCAAAACTTCACACATTTCTATGAACTTGTCTGTAAAAAAAATAAATAAAATAATAATAAACATACTGTCAAGAGTAGATAAATACGCTAGAGTTGTTTATCACAGTTAATTGGTTCCAGACGTGACCCAATTTCTACATTGTAGGATTCCTTATTTATAAATGGAATATTTTTTGAGTTACAGCATAGAAAACCTGTTTACGACCGTCTAAGTGCGTTTTTTTAGCATTGTTAGCGCCCTCATGAAATAACACCCCATGGTCACCTTTGCACTCCTACTACCCAAGATAGTAGACATAGTAAGAGAAAATAAGACATAATGTAGACTCATACATGTTAGCATTGGGAGAAATCATTGTTCTTTTTTTACTTTTTAAGAAAGCTTTTTTTTACATCACATTGCACAACTCTTATGCTAGCTAGGAAGCTAGGAGCTAACCAGTTACCCTCAAATGTATTAACTTAAGAAGCCAAAAACCTACCACTTCCACACGGAATGAGAGGAGATGTTGTTTTCGCTCCATCATGTCGGACATGCCATGGCTGACTTCATGACTTCATGCAGTGTTCAAGGAAAACTTCACTTTTTTTGGAATTTTTCCCATCGTCCACAATCCTTATGTGAGACATGAACACACGCCTTTCTCTTTTCTGTGTGTTCTGAAGATACAAAAACAGTTAAAAAGAGACAGATCATTACTGCACACAATGGGATCCACCTACAAAGACCGCTATTAAAACACCTCCAAAAACCTCCAACAAGGTTTTATTGTTTTCCATACATGCTGGAACCATGTAGTAGCAGGCACATTCTTGATTACAGTATTTTGTCGTATTTTGGTCCTTTTGAGCGTTACCGAAACTTCCTTCCTGGGCGCATTGATTTCACATAGCAACATAGAAACGAACGCCTACACTTAGCATGAACAGCAGCAGCAGTAAAAAAAGGTAAAAAGCTTGACCTTTTTGTAGTGGTCTGAGGCTGTGTGCCATGTTGGTCATTTCCTTTTTTCAGTGTTGTTGTTCTTTAATAATTGTTAATTCGGGAATTTGTTATTTTTTCACACATTTCCTTACATGATAATTTATTGCAACGTTCACTTTCTCCCACAATTTTCTTGCAGCAAACAACTTAAAACCCTGCAACTCTCTTTGAGAAAAGCTCCTGCAAAGCTCCTGCAATCTCAAAAATGACCCGCAAAAACTCAAATCAACCTTTTCACTCCAATACTTGATTTATAACATTAGTTTTTTTCAGAATGTTTTGTTGATATTCCAACTAAAGTAAACCTATCATAAAACAATGGACTATACATTGTTAGCATACGTGGCTGACGGATGCTTGACGCCCAGAATGCGGAGACATGGGCAGCAGCGTGCAAATAAAAGTCTTTTAATCAGCACGATCAGGTGCAGGCAACAAAAATCGACAGAGGAAAAGGCTCTGTGAAAACACACATGGGAGTCTTGGGCAGTAACAACAGGTAAGGAGAACGTTTAGGTAACAGTGCAGGCAAAGTAAACAGCGGCAATGAGCCAGCACCGTCCATGTGACGACGCCAGGCTTGTGAACCCAACTAATTGTAATTGCACGCAGCTGCACCACAGTTCCACTGGGGTAAAGCGGCTGCCTCTTACCCCCAGAAGGAAGTGCACATTCAAAAATAATAGCGCAGGACAGGAAGTGATCATTCCTGTCCCGTGGAGCATGACATTCACGTCTTTCTAAAAAGGGATAAACTTAAAAAATGAACAGGGGATGAAATAATTCCGTCCCCCATTTTATCAGCATTCTTTCCACACTATTTTCCACACTATTTGAAAGCTTGCATCTGCATAATGCGCATTTATTAAATATTGCCGAGAGAAATACTATGCTAACCTCAGAGAAGTAGTATGCTAAGCCATATGACAACTGCACTTTTTATGCAATTTACAGCAATTTATCCATACAGATTTACAAACCTCGACTTCATTGTGATATTGCTTCATCATTTCTTGTGTTATTCAGAACTGGCAAAGGGAACATGTTGAATGGGAAATGAACAAATGTATCAGCGATTGATGTGAAATGTGTTAGCAATTGTGAAATGTATTAGCAATTTGATGTGAAACAAAGAGGGTGGTAGGATTGAATAAGCTCTGCTTCTTCCTACTCCTTTTGGACATATGGAATTGTGATACGGCCGCGCGGTTGTTAGCATGTTGGCCACACAGTCGGGAGATGGGGAAAACCTGGGTCAGAATCTCTGCGTGGGCATCTCTGTGTGAATTTCTCCCACAGCTCCTCCCACATTCCAATGTTAGGTTAATTGGCGACTCTAAATTGTCCATAGGTATGCATGTGAGTCCATCCATCCATCCATGGAAAATGGATGGATGGATGAAATACTAATGTGATGAATACAGTACTGAAGTGAAAAGAATGTTCAAATAAATGAAACCATTACCATTACCTTTATCAACTTCACGTTTACTTCAGATCGAACTCTGCTGAGAGCTGCAGGCACACACGTACTGTACAACATGTGCAGGTTTGTACTGTAAATGATGATGATCAGTCTCTCTGTGTCGCCGTGGCGTGCGGTGAGGCCTGTGACTCCTGAGAGCGATTGCTGCACACTGTTCACTGGTTATGTTTCCTATGACACACACAGACGCTTTACTGCTCTTCAGGTACGCATAACTTTCATTTCTAGAGCGCAGCTACTGGTATAAAGTACTTTCATTCTGGGCTCTTCCTCGATCTTCCTCATTGATGATTGAGACCAGTGCTGTAGCCAAATATATTGCTCTTATTCTTTAATATAAATTGAAACCTTTTATATTGTTTGATCAATGACTACTTCTCCAACACGAATGCCGTTCAAAGGACCAGGAAGACAGACTAAAGAGAAGCAATAGCTATACTGTACATGATGAATCAAGGTGAGGAGCTCAGTTAGGGTGAGGAGATCAGTCATCCGAGAGGAGCCAGTTGAGGTGGCACAGGCATCTAGTCCGGATGCCTCCCGGACGCCTCCCTGGTGTGGTGTTTCGGGCATGCCCAGCCGGGAGAAGGCAGACCTCGGTCACGCTGGGGGGATTATGTCTCACAGCTGGCCTGGGAACGCCTTGGCGTCCTCCTGGTGGAACTGGAAGAGATGGCCGGGGACCGGGAAGTCTGGGCTTCAGTTTATTGATCCATTTTAATGCCTGGTACAACTAAAGGTACATTTGTTTGGACAAATAGAATGATGATAACAACTATAGCTCATAAGAGTTTAAGAGCTGATATCTAGCAACTTCTATGGTTTTCTTGATAATAGCCAAGTTCTTACATGAATAGCTATAGCATTTTACTGCCAAAACATTTAACTCTTAGGAGCTATTTTTGTTGTCATTGGTATATTGGCCCAAACAAAGGTATCTGTAGTTGGATCTGGCATAAAGATGAACAAGAAACTGAAGAAACAAGGGTGGTCTAATCATTTTTTCCAGGACTCACTCAATCGCTCACTCACTCACTCACCCACTCTGTCTGTCGGTCTGTCTGTCTGTCTATGTATCTATCGCACACAAGGCTTTGAGTCGTGATCAAAACGACAAAATTGTGGATACAAGCAGCTCCCCAACATCCACCATGTGCTCCGGGCAAGCCCAACCAGGAGGAGATCCTGATTTGGTTGTAGGTGGCAATCTGATGATAATCAGTTTTTGTACAAATCTGCTTTCTCCATCTGTTTGCTTTGGATACACACCACCCCGCCACAAAACGTTAAATCAAATAAAGATTTTGATATTCTCTGTGACCCTGACTCGCAGAACGGTGGAATTAAATTATCATTCAAGAGGGGCCGTCTGAAGACTGTAACAAAGGGCAGAGTTACAATGTGTACAAATCATTTTCTATAATAATTGACCCTACAAAATGTCAATTTATGCACAAATCTACACTAATATGCATACATGTTAACCTGTGTGTAATGGCTATTCTTTTTGTTAGCCTGTCTTTCTGGTACTTTAAACAATTTACAACAATTTAGAAGGTTTTCAAATTGTATTAAAAAATAAGAGCAATATATTTGATAACAGCACTGGACTCATCGATGAGGAACATCGAGGAAAGAGTCTACACAGAGCATATTTAGAAGTTGCCGCACACCTCTAGAAAGTGAAACTTAAGCTTGTGAAAGTGAAAGTGACAGTCAAGCTGGTGTGAGTGAGAACCTCCCAGTGCCTCCCAGTCATTTTCCATGAGTTATGCCTTAAGTGTTGCTCAACTCTGTGCTTTGTGTGTGTGTGTGTGTGTGTGTGCGTCTATCATGGAGTGAGTGTCCGTGTGTGTTCTGGTGGCCCCTATAAGACGAAGGAATTACAATGCACTGAGCTATTAGTCACATGTGTTAAACTCACAATTCACTAGCAGTGGTTTATTTTCTTAAGGGTCATAGCAGGCAATATGAAAGCTCATTATTATTGTACATCCTAACAAGCAACTCATAACTTCAACTGACATTTCCCAGGCATGATGGCATTAAAATGATTAAAATGTGTTGTTTGTGTTTATGTTAGTCTCATTTACAATCTCTGAGACAGAGGCAGACACCCATGTGCGAGCTGGAGACAAACTAATGTGTCAACGTGGCAGTGACAAATTCAGCATCATGAGACCAGCGTTTTGTCTTTATAACAAATGAAACTATACATCATAAGGTTATGAGGACATTAAAGTTGGTAGACATTGACCAAAAGAGCAATAGCAGAGATAAAAGATTTTCAACTGGGGATTTGTATGCTTTCTGTGTGGTTGCATCCAAGATAAGCAAATTCCACTTTTATGAAGATAAATGTAATTATCTACCACAGCGGCGGTGGTTGGCATGTTGGCCACACAGTCAGGAGATCTGGAAGATCTGGGTCGAATCTCCTTTGGGCATCTATGTGTAGCGTTTGCATGTTCTCCCGGTGCGTGGATGGGTTTTCTCCGGGTGTTCTGGTTTCCTCCCGCATGTCCAGAAACATGCACGTTGGGTTAACTGGCGACTCTAAATTGTCCATATGTGTGAATGGTTGTATATGTGTCCTGTGATTGACTGCCGACCAGTCCGGGTTGTACTCTGCCTCCTGCCCAAAGCCAGCTGGGATAGTTTCCAGCATACCTGGGCGACCCTAGTGAGGATTAAGTGGTTATAGAAAATGAATGAATGAATGAATGATTTTGTCTTTGAACGGCAGTGCATTGCTTGCATGATGTTCAGTTCAAAGACTCTTTACTACGGCTGGGAATCTCAGGGTAGCTCACGATACGATACGATTGCAATACTTGGCTCATGATAACGATAATATGTCGATACGGCGATAGGGTGAAACAAAACCAAAAATAAAGCTGGGATAGGCTCCAGCTTACCCATGGCTCTAATGAAAACAAGCGTTACAGAAAATGGGGGGATATTTTGCAGCATACTTTTAACCAGAATACAACCAGCAATGGTGCAAAACTTGGCTATAAAACAGCCTTTTTATTTTAGGTGTCTGACAAACAGTGACACTATTTTAAACTCATTCAGAAAAGACAACATGTCGTGTCTCTCAAGTAGATCACATCTATTAAGTAGAAGCGAAACAAAATAAATATTTATTGTAAGTAGTCACGTAATCCCCGGAAAGAGACAGACAATGGTTGAGCGGCACGCCATTGTTGACCATAAAGGACGCAAACTAAACCCACGTCTCTTGACTGAACAACGCAATTTAGCATTTGCATAGAAAAATCAACATTTCTCTTACTAGGCACCGTTTTCTCCGTGAGCGTGGTAACAAACAAGGTGGCTTTGTCGTGCCGCCCGTGCGTCATATCTTTGTGAGGCACTCGTGCAAAGTCCAGCATTGTCCCATCCACACTATCATACCAAAGTGAGTCCGCACTTTTGATTTCAACTATGCTGGCCCATCTTTCTTTTCATCTTCACTGCCACCACCGTCCACCATAACGTGCCATTTGTTTGTATTTTCTTCTGCTTTCTTTTCTTCCTCTCTGTAACTTCCGCCCAATTTTCTGCTGCTCTCGTGAGGAGCTTTTCCTGGATGACGTGTAAAATGGCAACTCACTGAGGAGGAACGGTGGAAGACGTTTACAGCGTCTGTATTTTAATAATAATAATAAAAAAGGATACCGATAATCAATTGTCGGGTTAAGTATCGCGATAGTTCAATATATATATCAATATTTCGTCACACCGCTACTATTTACACAGCTGACTTGCAAGACTTTTGAATAGAATAGAATGGAATAACTTTATTGTCATTATACAAGGTACAACGAGATTTAAAAAAGGCTTCTCCACAGTAATAAAAAGTGCAAAGCTCAATAAAAAAACAAGGTCAATAAAAGTGCAAAACGCACTATAAACAACGTATTGCACAAAAGTATTGCACGGAACTACAGTTTCCCGACATTCATTGCCCGGATGAGGAATAGTGAGGTAGTTTTGTAGGCAGCAGCAGTAACAGTGAAAGGAATATCAGCGTTTTACATGTGAGAGTTCAGGATGGTGATAGCTCTCGGAAAGAAACTGTTTCTCAGTCTATTGTTCTTACTTTACTGCGTCTATCGTGTTTTCCAGATGCCAGCAGCTCAAACAGATGAAAACCGGGATGTGAAGTGTCCTTGATGATGCTCTGAGCTCAACTGAAACACCGGGAGGAGTAAATGTCAGGGAGGGAAGAGGGCAGCCAACGATCCTCTGTGCTGCTTTCACTGTCCTCTGAAGTCTGCCTCAGTGCAGCTCCCGTACCAGGTGGAAATACAGTATGTGAGCAGGCTCTCGATGGACGAGCGTTAGAAGGCCAGCCGCAGCTTCCTGTCCAGGTTGTTCTTCCTGAGGACTCTCAGGAAGTAAAGACGCTGCTGAGCCTTCTTTATATTTATTTATATTCTTTATGCTATTTCTTTATAGCGGCCGAGATGTGGTCTGTCCAGGAGAAGTCATTTGAGATCTGAACTCCCAGCAACCTGAAAGTGTGGACTCTCTCCACACACTCGCCATTGATGTAGAGAGGGGGCGGGACAGTTCTGTTCCTCCTGAAGACTTTATAGTGTTCAGTGCTAGGTTTTTGTCAGAACACCAGGTTTTAAGCTTCTGGACCTCCTCTCTGTAAGCTGCCTCTTCTCCCTTTGAGATCAGTCCAGCACTGTAACCAAATATATTGTTCTTAGTTTTAATGAAGTTTAACACAGTTTACAGTTGACCTTTTAAATTGTATGATCATTGACTAATTCTCCGATAGTAATTCGGCCCAGAGAACCAGGAAGAAAGGCTTAAGAGAGGCAATAGCATTTGCAATGTGGTACTATAAGATGGAAGTCTTGTTTTTTTTATATTACAGATTTCCATTGAGAGAGTCAATATGTGGTGGAATGGATTTTGTATCAGTGTGCGATGGTCATGCGTTATTTGCGGAACCTTCGAAAAACGAATAGTAACTAATAATATTGACAGTCCGACAATCTAGTCCAGACATACCAATTAACATGCACTGCAAACTTTAACTCGATTGTCAATTATCTGATATTTTAAAATAATGTCATTAAATTCCAGAAAGATAGTGAAATCACACAGCACTGTTGTTTCCGCACAAAAACATATCTGTGCATTCAACCAAACTACACCCCCGCAAACCCCCACACCCCTCAAACCCTGACCCATCCACTTTTGTATCTCTCATCAGTGTCATTAGTAGAGTCACGAGAGTCATACAGCAAACACCATATGCCGCTCCTAGTCATCGGCTCATTAGGTGATAGCCTATAGTCCCTGTATGAATACAAATGTAAAACCTCACGTAAAACCAGATGCAGATACATTGTGTACGCGTATACCCAAACATGATGCACATTCAGCTGAATGCCACAAGTTTGATTGGTTTGGTTAGTGAATCGCATTGTATTGCAGACTATCATATTTTGATGATGTTAATTCATTGTGTGTAGGTTTAAAAAAAAATAGCAATTGTTACTTTGAAGAAATGCCTCATTTCTCATATCTACCATCACTTTCACTGTCAAATAAATACAGAATTAGTAATGGAATTTTGACCAGTAACATTTACTTCCTTCAGGTTTCATGACTATTATCGCATGAGTATACCGCTATTGACATGGATTCATCAGAAGTTGCTGTATTTATTGTTTATTATTCAGCTATATGTGTGCTGTGTACGTGTGTAAGTGATCTGTGTTTAATTATGTTTTAATGACCTGTGTGAAGTTGGTGATTGATGCAAACATCCAGTGATGGCAAACAGGGAAATAATCTGTCAACCTTATTCATTGTAGTTTTCTCAAAAGCACTGCGTTCAGTACTTCGAGCAAAGTTTTCCAACTGACTTTATATCATTCATATCACCAACCAAATTAGAAGCAAGCGGACCAAAAAATAAACAAAAAACACAGTGACCAACACAACACAAGCCGTTTACAGTCTTGTCAAATACACTGCGTACATAACGAAATAAGTTTACCAAGTAACTTTAGATACGAGCTGAGTTGAGGAAAACCTAAAAAAAAATCCCGTCTGGAGTGGAGACAGTGACCAACGTGACGAGCCATTTTCAACTTGTCAAATGCACCGCGTACTCCTCTCTCTGGCTGTAGGGAGTCTGTCTAGGGAGGCGTGGTCGCTGTGTGTGACTGGCCAATCACAGAGCAATCACGATTATGGATAATGAAGAGCTGTACTCGTTTCATGCTCGTACTCTGCAAAAATGCATTATCCGTAATGGATACTCTTCTAAAACGAGTACTTGGCTCCTCCCAGTCACAGCGATGAGAACAGATGGTGGTTCAAAAGACTTCTCTAAATTGACACAAATTGTATCTTTGCCGCATTAAAATATAAATAAATCTATCGCTACTAGTGATGCAACGGTAAAATCTGCCCTTAAGAACAACAGTTTTCGCAATACATTTTGCGCTGTGTGTGTGCGTGCGCCTGTCCAGACTGGCAAAAAGCCCTCCCCGCGACATAATGTCCCATTTACCACATTGTATGTATTTCAAGTGAGGGACAGTCTGCCTAAAAGCAGACGAAAAGGTAAGGCATTCGGTGAAAAAGTTCAGGAGTTTATATCGGAGAGTATAGATGACAACAGCCGCACAGTCCCTCCACCTGCGCAGAGGCAAATTAGACCTAGCGAATATCCTCAGCTAGGTCCCCGCCGGACCTCCTGGGGTACGGTGCGCCTGTTTTTGAACACCTCACCTCCGTAAAGGAACAAAGATGAGTGCATAAGGTGAAAGCACGGTGCTGCCATTTTTAAATATTTATATTTGTCCTTTAAACTGTATTATAAATGTGTTTTCTTTATGATTCCAATCAATTTGAACTTTTTCTTAAGTACAAATTGCTGAATTCCCGAATAAATACAGGGCAGAAGCCTAAAATGAGGCTGCCGTGAGCGTCTCTTCTCAGCTTAGTGTGCAAACGCGACTGTCTGAGTGCGCTCAGTGAGTGCACTGAGTTAGATAATGGCGCCTGCCCGTTCGTGTTTGTCAGGATGTGGCCAATAATATAATGTTTATAATGTTGCAGAATCATTTATGATAAACCATGACTTTCTGCAGCCTCTGTCTTTAATGTGTGACATTATGATTATTATTTAAAGTGTGATATAATTATTTGCGTTAATCCCACAGTAAAATACACAGAAATGTCATATGGGAGGCACTTGCAGTACTCGCTTCATCCTGAAGGGGTGGGATCGTGCGTGAGCTGGAATGTGCTTGTCACTGCCGTCCTTCCATAAAAATAAAAAGCCTTTTATTTTCACAACAGCACCAGCTGGAAAGCAGAAAATCAAATGCATTAAAAGTATTTTTATGATCTGCTGAATGAATGAATGAATTTGACTGCCGAGGTGGAAAAGTATGTATCCAAGCTCACCGGAAGGTGATCAGCCTTTTACAACAAAGTATCAGAGCTTTTCCTTGAGAAGGATCGTGTGGATGTGCTTTATGTACAGATAAAAGGTAAGAACACAAATGTTTTTTGGTTTATAAAAAAAAAAATGGGACTAAGATGTATTTGAAAACATTTTTTGAAACCAAAGTGAATTATTCTCTTCTTTTTCTCGTTATCCTCCTATTGAGTAACTGATACTAATACAGGTTGTTTATTAAGATTTAAAAAAACCCAAAGGAGTCAGTGCCTCACCAGCCATGAACCTCACCACACGTCACTGCAAACCTTGAAGCAAAACGTGGCAGCGGTTTTACAGTTTTATTCTGTGAATAAACTATTACAGCTCATTAGGAAACAAAGGGGATGCTGTTATTATCATCAACTATCTAATTAATGCAATTTGCATGATTAGATTGTGTACTCATAAAAGGCACCAAATTGTGGCAGAACTCATCACCAGTGAAAATGACATATCGATATAGATCACATGATAATGTGTTTAAAGGAACAGGTACATAAAGTACATTGTAGCCGCTATGGTACCACTGAAGAGTCAGTCTGACATGAATGTCTTCTTGATGGCGACTGTTCTGCGTGAGAGTCCTCTTCGTCTTCATTCATGAAATAATCATAGTTGTCCTACACAGCGTCCTCATTTGATATTTCCCTGTCTAATTTACTTTGTCCTCTGAGAAAGGCAATTACATCAAATTATCCCATCTGCTGAAAGTGTGGCATTTTGAAAAACGAAAAAAAAACCCCACTGCTTCCAAAATGATGCATTTGTAATAGTCCGCTATATATATAGTCTCCATTTGGTGTAACATAATGCTGGAGTGATTCAGACGGGTACTCTTCACACCTTGCACTGGAAGCACATCAATCTCGCCAAACGTTCATATGTGCTTAAAATGACTTTGATTTTGCAAAGTCACGGGGAACCTTGCGCTCATACCTTGAGGTCCAAGTGATGGCTGTACTCAAAGTTGTAGGTCAACAAAAGAGACCCAACCTTGTGAAATAAATTAAAATAAATGTATTTATCCTGAGTTAATACGTCAGGATTTGAAATCCAACATGTTCTTTCAACAGAGATAATAAGCTGTACTGTATATTTGTGTTTTTTTGGTTTTTGCTTATAAAATTGCTGTCAGTGCTTTGTATTGGAAGGCTGACTAAAAAAAAAAAAAGAAAACATCAGCTTCACAAATTGCCTCATTAACGCACTGCATTATCATTTTGGAGGAATTTCTATGCTTGAATTATTTCTCGCCACCCTGCCAAGTGAAGTGCTACCCAAGAGAGTTAGTGTTGTGCTCATCCCGCAGTGCCGGGTTGTAAAGCTGGTGTGGCCGTAAAACCTAAATGTCTGTGGCATTTCTGTATATTCCCCGTTTATGTGTATGTGCTGCAATTAGTAAAGTGTGGTACGGTATCACTAAGATCTAAATGAGGGGCCGCTGTGTGCTGTCTGCCGCAATCACTGCGCTGAGCAAAAGCAGTTCAGAGTGCTAATTGTAAATGAGCATGATGATGCGGGTCATTGTATTGTCAGGGCACAGAATCGATGGCAACTGGACTGTTCAGGTTGTCTTAGAAGACGTTTCCCCTCTCATCCGAGCAGGCTCAATCAGTTCACGCTCACCTAGGTGGGACAAACACTAGTCTGACTAGATAGGACAGTTCTAGTCTGAGAATTTGCTGCAAGATCCAAATAATTTATCTTCTAAAAGGAGGAGGCACGTCCAGACAGGAATGGTTTGGCTCTTTTGTGATGTGAAATGATCATATATTTACAATTCATGCGAACATTTTTGACAGACGGCAGCACGGTTGTGCTATGGCAGGGGTGTCACACGCAATCGGGTCAAAAGTCAAAGTCGACTTTTGGTGGCAAGCCAAACAGGACAGGACAGGACAAGATAGGACCCCCCCACCCCCCCCATACGGACTCATATGTATCATGAGTGCACACACACAGATGCTGGTTTGAAGCTGCAACCATGACAACACATGCCCCAACAATCTAGGCTCAAAGAATTGTAGTTGATATGGTCAGATTTTGATCAAATGTCACGTTTGCACTGACAAATAGATAACTAAGCAGTCTATATACCTTTAATCCAGGATTGGAACATACCAATATAATGAATGCACTGCTGTGGTTGCGTTTTCAGGCTGGGACAAAATGTGCGTGACAGCTGGTGAATGTGTTATGTTGTGTTTATGTGGACAAACATTATTCTTTTCATTTCACTCGTGTGGATGGACTTTTTTTTTTTTTTTTACATTTGAGTGGAGGCAATGTGCATTTTTGAAGCTATCTGTGTTTGTGTCCATTCATTCCTGCTTGAATTTCTACTTCCTGATGGTCTCTGAGGCTGCGAATGTGTCCTGACTGCTGATTGGATGGGCCAGGGAAAGGGAGGGGGAGATGTTATTGTGGATCGACCACCGCCGTCAACCTCTCAACGTCCAGGCAAAAGCTACAGTATTTTATATCCACACAAAAACATCACAATCCGCAAGATGTGTAACCAGGAAGAGTTTGCAGCTGTGGAAATGGGCGGATTACGTGTTTCCCAGCATGCTTAGCTGTACTTAAAATGACCACTTTTGTCTGTCTTATGCCTCTTTAATGTGCTATTTTGTACAGGCAGCATGTCATATTTAAAGTGGTGTCATTTTTAGTCATGTTGCCAGTGAAATGACAGCCAACCCTCGTTTATTGTGGTTAATTGCTTCCAGACCCGACAGCGAAAAGTGAATTTCCACAAAGTAGGTTTGAATATTTACAAATTGAATATTTTCGTAGTTAGAGCATAGAAAACCTGTTTACGACTTACTAAATACAGGTTTTAACATCATTGGAGCCCCGTAGACATGCAATAACACCGCAATAGTCACTCGTGCACTCCTATTATTCTTTGTTTCCACCACATTGCACAGGCTCCAGGATGACATAACAGACGGTTGCCACTAGCATGGCAAGCTACCGAGCTAACTGGTTCGCCTCTTCCATTTACTTATTCTAAACTTAATAAAGTGTTTCAAATGAAGTGGGGAGAAAGGACAAAGAAACCAAAAACTTACCACTTCAACCCCAAAACAATGATCATTTATGAATGTTTTTTTTTTAAATCGCAATAGAATGAGGGAGCAATATATGAAACACGATATACTGTAGCAAGGGATGACTGTATTGTTCCTTTTGGTCTGAATTATGGCACCCTTAGTAAGAATGGTTGTGCAGTTCTGCTACATATAACACCGTGGCCACTTCAATACTGTAACAGCTGATACCGTAAATATACTTGATTGATGCAAGCAGTTTGTTTGTTGAGGTACACAATATGGGCCAACTCAGTGCTGTTTTCCAGACAGTTTTGCAGGCCTTATGTACGTAATTGCTGCCTGAGATTTACACGTCTATGCTATGGGTTCACCAGCATCCACTATCGTGGCCACCCGCTACATGGAGGACATGGAGGACATGGGAAAGAGGGCTTTGCACTCCTTTATGGGAAGAGCACCAAGTCACTGGTACAGATATGTGGACGACACGTGGGTCAAAATTTAGAAGTGCTAGCCTTCACCGAGCACATTTACTCAGTGGACAAAAACATCAAGTTCACAATTGAAGATGTCAAAGACAATAAATTGTCTTTTTTGGACTGCGATGTCCACATGGGAGACGACAGGGGCCTCCATGGTGGTGTTTACAGAAAACCGACACACACTGAGCAGTACATACTTTTGGACTCACACTACCAAATGTGATGTGTGTTGTAAAAGTGATCTGAGCTTCACGTTAGCAGCGTTTTTTGACTTTTGTGCCTCTTGGTAGCAAAGCTACAATATAAGTGACCTTAACACTGCTTGCTTTACATGTGCAAATCGATGATACTGACATGAAGGGATGCGCTATATCAGTACAGTGTATCGGTGTCTTGCCTCTCAGCCAAACTGATTCTCTAAAGATAAATGGTATTCAAATGTGTTGATTTCAAGTGGGGATTAAAGTCATGCTCTACTGGATTTAAATCTGGGCTTTAAAGGCAACAAGACAGTTGTCTGAATCGCTGCCACTGCTGTTTCCTCCACATTGGACCATAATGGAAGCGATAGACAAAGTTAATCCAATCAGCCTGGAGAGTTTTTGTTAGCTAGGTAGCTACTTTATCGGTCCTCGTAAATTAGAATTTAAGTTGGCTTATGTTTGATATTGGAAAAATCCAAATGGGCATATGGAAGTTACGGTCCACTAAACGCACAAATGATTCTGTCTTTATGGAAAGGGGACACGCAAGTAAGATTGCTGAAAGTTAACACTTGTGATGAAGTGGAGCTATGATTAATGTTTGCTACAAATTAGAATGAACATATTTGGGTCAAATGTGTGGTTTGTTTTTGTTAATTATGTACATGGCGTCAAAACTTTTAGGCCGTGTTTTGTGCTCATGGTTAGTGATGCCCCTCATATTTCAGTTCTAGACTTGGACCTCATAAAGTCAAGACTTTTAAGTGATACTTTCACCTTTAACCCCACCTACAACGTGTAAATAAGAAGCGCAAAACCAGGATTCAAAGGGGTTCATTCCTGCTATTATGCATACATTTCTATCCAGTTCACTGTATATATAATTACTTTGGGTCATTATTAACCAATTAATATTGATGAATGTTAAGTAAATGTGCAGGTTAACGACTCAGTGGACCTCATTACCACATGAAGGGGTCAAGCTAGGCCTGCGCTCCGTCTACAGTCTGTGTGATTGCACTTTCACTAGAGTGTAACTTTGTTTTAATAGGCTGTCGTCGCCGTGCGAGTCAGTGTCGTTGGGGCGCCACCCCAGAGTCTACTTCCGCCGGAAATTACATTTTGACAAATCGGCATTTTGTAAATAAAATCGGAAGACTCCTTCCTTGTCACCTGGTCTTTTCAGTACATTGGACCACAACAAGGGGTCGTTCCTTTTAAGCAGCATTATAGGGCGCGGCGCCAACAAGCTCCAAGCTCTTAGTTGCTTATCAAGCTAAATTAGCCAGTTACACAGTATCTGTTTCTCTGACGTATGCATGTTGTATGATTTCCACTCGTTTATCTCTTCAGCGGCAATCCTTCAAATGACCGTATCTCTCACTTCCTGACGCCCCTTTCCCCATGCCTCACTTATCTCTGTCTGGCTATCTCTCCCTTTTGCTATTCTAGTATCTCTTCACATTGATATACGACGCAGTTGTACCATGCAGTGCATGTTAAAAGTGCAGCGCTTCCCATCAGTTGAGTACGTGGGGAAGTTTTGACCCCTTTATCCCCTCGTATTCTTTTCTCTTCACAGCACCACAATCAGCATCTCCAGCAGACTTCCTATCCACTAGTCTCTCCGTTCTGCAGAGGGCTTTTCAAACTCCCCATAAATCATGTGTTCCCTCCCAGATGCGATGAGATGTGAGCTCAGGCCAATTGCCTTAAATAAATAATGAGCCCACCAACACATCCTAATTCCACTATCACCTAATTGAGAACGCTACTGTATAACGGCGTCTGTAACTACACAAAAAAAGAGTGAAAGTGTTAATTCTGGTTTGGGTTGATCAATACAAATCGTCAGAGTAATATTTTCGAGTTCATTCAGTGGGTGTTCAGAGCGTAATTTAACCCCTCTCTTGGAGTTAATATTTAACAGTGGCGCCATGACTCCACCCCACAGACAGCAAGCTGAAACTGGATTTCGTAATCCGGTAAGATTGAGCCTCTTTTTTTGCTGTGTCTTTTAAATGTATTATTATTATAGTTTACGCAGCATTTCCGTGGAAGTTGGTACACTCAGCTTTGTATGGTTGTTTAGAATTTGGTACTGAACGGTCACTAGGCGGCAGCAATGGCACAAAACGTTGGTGAGACATGACATTACCTCACATGACCTGAGCATGTGCGGCATGATAGAGTGAAAAGAAGTTCTATCCTAATTCTAATCCCATTCTGTTCGGACATTTTTAGCTTTAGAGTTTAGAAGAAATACATTTGAGGCTAACTGGTTAGCTCGCTAACTTGCTGGCTTGTTAGCTTGTTAGCTAACAGCAGTGTGTTGTAAAGAAAGAATAATCGGAGTGTAAAGGAGGCGGGTGTTATTTCATGTCTACAGCGCTCTAATAATGTTAAAAAAAAATTATTTACAAAGTCATGAACAGGTTTTCTATGCTATACGAAAATATTCCCTTTATTAACATTGAATCATACCGCAGAAATTCATTTGTCGCGGTCGGGTCTGAAACCAATTAACTGCTACAAACGATGGACGGATGCATTATTTTATTGAGCAATGCAAACATCTCTGTTGATAAAGTGTTTTTCGGTGTACCAGAGGAGAGTCAGGCTCACCAGGCTGTTGGCAGTACACCGTGGAGCGCTGTTGAAGTGTGGACGGCAGCGTTTTTGTCGCTCATGTAAGTAACCGCTAACCTAGTTAACCTATTAGTAAACACCTCAACAATTTCACAGTAATTCACGAAAAACCAGTGGTTAAAATGATTGTAAATTGAACATCAAAACAATATTATTCTCTCTCATGTTAATGTTAGATGGCCAAGACACTGATGAAGGTACAACGAGGGGCAAAGAAGAAATATGTGAAACTAGACGAAGTTTGCGTCTCTGATTTTCTGAGTGCTGGTCAGCTATCTGTTCTGCATAAAGCTCTGCAGCAGCAACAAGCAATATTTTGTGAAGAAGTGCTGCAGTCCAGGAGAGGTTTGTCATAGAATTTCCCCTTAGAATATATGAATCATGTAGAATTGTTAACATTTCAATTAAGTCAGTCTCAGTGTTACATATACTCTATATCAGATTAGAATTGAAGCACCTGAGGAGTAAAATTCTAACTCAGAAAAAGGGGTTCAAGTTCAACTTAAAAGAAATAATGGTATTTGAGGCAACAACAGATACTGACTGGTTTCCAGACCTCTCCGGACCATCCCCAATACAGTTAAACTGCACATCTGTGCATTAATCATGCTGTCTCATCAGCATCTTGATATGCCACACCTGTGAGGTGGACGGATTATGAATCATGAATGATGAATGCTCACTAGCACAGATTTAGGCAGGTTTATCAACAGATTTGAGAGAGATAGGCCTTTGTAGGCCTGTCACGGTACTACGATTAATCGAAGGAGCAATAAAAACAAAGTCGATCATTTTCCGGCTTTGATAAATTGACACGTGCATGCGTGTGTTTACCTTGTATCTCTCTGTCTCTCGATCGCTACTTTGACTCTCTTTACCACAAAGGCGGAACCTTCGTCCCAACAGTCAAGGCTTACTGAGGCGTTTGGTCGGCAAAGTAAATATAAACAAAATAGTGCAAAATGATGCGCACTCAAAGTTTCGTACGTTATATGCTAAGGCTTCTTGTTAAGCAGTGGCGGAGCCAGAAATGTTTTATTGGGGTGGTCAAGGGGAGACCATTACTCACATAGGGGTGGCAATAAGTTGATAACTGAATTATCTCGATGGCCAGTGGGGGGGCTGGAGAGTGACCATAGCTCCGCCACTGCTTTTGGACCGTCCATTAGAGCAATTAATGAACAATTAGCAATTAGCAAACTAGCTAACTGTGTGAGCTGCTTGCTAACTGCCAAAAGAATGAAGAAGAAGAAGAAGAAAAAGCAAACCGGATTATTGAATGTTCAGTTTTAGGAGGAGGACGACAGCAGGAACAATATATTCGAACAAGGATACAAAAACGCTACAGCCGAACGGCGCCAGGACGAGGCACGATCGGAGGAGTCAATAAGCGTGAGTCACTTAATAGTTAATGTGTCCAACTTAGTAGCTTGATCATTAAAATTCTAACGAAATTTGAACGTTGAGAGTGTTTAAACAAGAGAGAAATGTGAGAAAATGTTAATGCCTGTCTAGGAAAAGTGTATAAAGTGTATGATGATGGGTTTTATAGCCTTAAAACATATATAATATTTGTAAACAAAGTTGGCTACTTCGCGGATTTCACTTATTGCGGCCTATTTTGGAAACCTATCCTCCACGATAAATGAGGGAACACTGTACCTGAAAAAAGGCAATAAGCAACTGAAAGGCAAACAGGTGAACCGAATGGGCTACCGGACTGCAGGAAGCCAACGCTAATGAAAAGTAGGCTACTGAATGGTACACGGAGGAGACCAAAAGGATAAAAGCTAAGTAGCCAATGTAGCATACACAGTTCAAAACATGGGGCGTTTAAGTGTCCAGCAATAAGAACAATCCAGCACCTTCCTGCGACGGCTGCAGTGATTGATAGCAAAAGCAGATGAGGGACACCTTCGAGATTCCGGCAGCTCCGTGAGGGCCAGGGTCTGAAATGTAAAAATAAACAAAGAGTAACGTAGCTAAGAACAATGCATTCACAATAACAATGCATATGGATGAAATGATAAATAAAACACCAAAGGCAAGGAGGAAACAAACCAGTGTCACAGCGGAGCGTTAGACAGTAATCATCTGAGACAGAATCCAAGCCTGTCTTAACCGCAAGGAGAAACAATACTTGATCTTGTGAGTTTTACAACATATGCTAGTGGTACTGCCTTGCCGCTCTATTTACATCCCTAATCACCCGGCAGAAAATCTTTGCAATCTTAAGGCAGCAATTACAGTAAAGTCGATCGATAATGACAGATTTTAGAGGAGACTAAATTACATTTAATGGATTTTAAAAGGTAGCACTTACCCTGTGTAATCACACCTGACTGCCAGCTGCATTTTGACCAAATATATGTCGAGATAGTCTCCTGCATTCTCTTTTATGAATACTGGGAAGACACAGAGCTGCGTATTATGGTTGACCTCTCTTCTGCAGGGAAAACAGCCAAACTGTCACCATGAATAAATAGTATCAAGAGGCTAGTGACTCTATTTCACAGTGTTTCCTTTCTAGATGCTATACACAGACCATGGTTGTCTCACCACTGTTGACTATCTGGTTTGAGGCCCAATAAGTCCCTCATCATGTCTGTACTTCTTACAATGTAACCCCTATTGGTCCAACACAACATTTTCAGCACTTATTCATTTAATCACATTTAGAAGACATTTTCCCATAAGAAATGTCATTAATTTGCTTCTGCGTCAAACTGTCACCAACATAAAAGCATAAAGCAACCTTTTAGCTAACACTATAACATGTAAGATAATTTGCAAATGGACCATTTTCTGGTGGCCTGAGGGATGCTTTGGTCCGAGCTGACCTGTCATCTTGACCGCATACAGCGGATCTCCGCATATCTGCGATTCAGCATTCATGGCCCCACAAATTTGCGAGTTTTTTTTAAATAATTCAAAACAAAGATTGAAAAGAGACTGGGGAGGATTCTGGGGCTGAGTATAGTAGAATAATTCACTTTCAGTCACTTTTTCTGCACATGTTGATCTGGAATCAGAAGAGAATGTCAAGCTAGCAGGAGGGTTTGGAGGTAATAGGTGCTGTGCACCACTTAGTCGCTGGGTCTACACAAACACTTCTTTCAAGGAAAAGAAGCTGGGTGTAACTAATTCCCTCAGTCGGTAGACAATATTTTATCCTGAATGGACATTGTAAAGGCTATTTCTTCTCTTTGGCTTTTCTTCCTGGTTATTGGCTGTTGAAGAAGTAGTCAATGATCACACAATTTGAAAGGTTTACAAACTGTATTAAAAATAAGAACAAATATAATCGGTTACAGCGCTGGAGTCTGGCATCAACAAGGAGGATTGACAAAGAGCACAGAATCAAAGTACACAGTAGGGATGAGTTACGGATAATACATTGTTGAGTAAGAGCATGAAACGAGTACAGCTCGTCATTATCCGTAATCGCAATGAAGGAAAATCCTCATTGGGTAACAACTTATGTGTTCGTTCTTCACGTTCTGTGATTGGCCAGTCAGTCACACACAGCGACCGCCCCTCCCGAGGCAGATTCGCTACAAGCAGAGAGAGGAGCCGTGCCTGTCACTCTTCGACACACAGACAGTGGCTCTCCGCTTACTTGGCTCGACTTCAGCTCGCGTTGTCTATTTCGCTGTATTTTGGTTTGTATGATATTTAAAGTTAGTCGGTAGACTTGTACGTACGCGGTGCATTTGATCGGTCGCCGCCTCCACTTCGGACGGGTTTTCCTCAGCTCAGTTTGTGTCTAAAGTTACTTGGTAAACTTGTTTCATTATGTACGCGGCGCATTTGACAAGACAGCTGTAAACGGCTCGTGTGGCGATGGTCACTGCTGGTGTTCTGGTGTTTTGTTTTTTTCCCCCGTCTGCTTGCTTCTAATTCGGCTGGTGATATGAAGTCAGTTGGAAAACTTTGCTTGTCACGGTGCTTTTGAGAAAACTACAGTGAACAAGAATGACACACAGATCATTAAAAAATAATGAAATAATAACGTCTTTAAGATCACTTAGACACATACACAGTACACATATAGCTGAATAATAAACAATAAATATAGCAACTTCTGATCAATCCATGTTAATTTCAGACTTAAATAATATACCGATTTAAGCCCCACCGATTTCCGGTTAAAGCACGCCCACTTCCGGTTTATGACCAGCCCACTCCGAGTACAGATACGGATACAGATAACTCAGATGGGTGAACAGATACAGGACCTACGTATAGTGGTGTACTCGCTCATCCCTAGTACACAGTCTATATAGCAGTTGTCGCGCCCACCAGAAAGTGAAAGTTATGTTTGCGTGAAAGTGAAAGTTAAACGTGTGTGAGAGAGTGAGGACAATGCATCTGTTGTGTGTCTTTCACAACACAATACACAATAAATAAGATAAATTAGATCGCTATAATGTACAGTATGTATGTTTTGAAGATGTGCTGAAAATCTTTCCCGCTGACTAGCTAGTGCGCTGCTAATGCTATTTACATCCATTCTCGTCTTCAGCCATGGTCACATTGACACAAGCCCCCAAATAGCTGTCCTCGGCTATGCCTGCCAGTAAATAGCAGCTCATAACCAAATTTTAGCTCGCAGTTCAAAGCAAAAAATCAGCCGATAGACGGCTCGCGAAGGTACCACTGCATAAATGACAATAAAAACAATAAAGGCAATTCTCCACTAACTTCTCGCCTCTCTCTGGCAGGTGACGTACTCCGTGACAACTCAAATCACAGCGACAGTAGATACCAATCACTGGTCTTGTTGCGAGAGTCATTTGCGAAACTCAGGACATTCGATCTAAGTTACATTTGAATTGGAACTGTCTTCGTCAGATTCAGCTTGACTCTGCACTGTTTGGCTGTCAATGTCTGTAAAGACAATATCATTCTTAAAATCTGACAGATCACAGCCCTACTTTAATATGCACTGAAGGCGGAATACACATTAGCACAGCGGTGAAAATATTTGAACGAACAATCCACCATCTCATATTGTTTTAAATGTGTCCTGAGGAGGCTAGGAGACTTTAATCATTGTTGGAATCAACACAAAGGAGAGATGAATGACACACATGCTACTTTATTTTCACCAGCTGCAACTGCCTGAGTATGTTCACGTCTTAAGTGAATTTTCGCTCCATTTAGCGACTAAAATGTATTTATACAGTCATTATAGAGACAAGGAAATGGGCAGATTGCAATGAGCAAGTGACAGTTTTCCAGCAACTGGCCCTCTTTTAACAAGGACGACAGCACAAAGTTTTCATGTCCACATAATTTGATGATGATATGCCCCCAAATAAGACAGGTTTTAACTTATGAATGAATCATTTGTTCATTCCTGTTTCAAAATAAAACCAAACCAAAAGACGGGGACAGCTGATGGGGTCTTTACAGGCTGCGCGCAAACCGAAACAAATTAAAATCAAAACAAATAGAAACAAATATTAAAATATGATTTATTTTTTTGTTTTGGTTTTATTTTGAAACAGAAATGACACACTGATTCTTATGTATTGCATGTACTGTGCACTAAATATTATTCAAAACTAGATGAAGCAATTGCGTGTAAATGCTGAAGCTCAGCTGAAATGTAGGATGAATGTAGAAATATCCCGGTAATGTGTTGAAATCCATTCACCGACTGAGGATAGAACCAGCAGCCATCAGGTCGGTAGACTAACACCCCACCTGAGCCGTGCCACCCTGCACAGAATAAGCAGAATGTTCCATGCAATAATGTTAAATGTAAAATACATTTCCACTAATAGAGGGAGTCATTGAAATTGTCCATTCACTTTCAATGGGAAAAATGTCAGAAAAATGCTCACTCATTAGTGGCTACTTAATGTTATTTTTATTTTAGTGGGGTTTCGGGATTTTTTTTTTAGCTATAGTCTGAAGCCTATTTCGCTTAAATGCTTATTTGTTTATAATAAACTGTATACTCTTTTTTTTGTCACTCATGTCACTCACAATGTCTTCTTTTTGCATTTTGAAGTTCTACTTAGAACCTCCCTAATATCCAACAGTGCAAAACGTAAATTCTTGCATCAGCTGTTTTTAAAAGTTTGATCAGGAGTGTATTTCCACCTTGTAGGTACTGTAGTGTTATGCAGCTGCAGGAAAGGCTATGAAGTTATCAGGTTTCAGGTAGCTCACATGCACCAATTGATGGAGATGTTAAAAAAGAAAATAAAAGGGGAATATTGCTGACTTGCAGTTTGGTCCCAGATCTAGGGTCAAAGGTTTTCCATTTAAGTGGTGTGGATCTTGTGACATTGGGGACCTTTGCCAATGTACAGTACTTTATAATGCCTAATGAGGTTGGCCCAGATTTTCAGTAAGAGTGTGTTGGGACACCAGTTCCCACGATCTGCAGCGTCAACTTCTGCCGGAAATTACCTTTCACCTTTTTCTTGTATTGGTAATTATATGGACCCCTTGTGGTTTTTGTGTAAAAAGAAAAGCTGAAGACTCTTTTATCCTCTCTCTTTTCCGTCGCTTGTCTTCTCTTCTACGGCATTGGACCAATGGAGGGATTGTTCCCCCTGGGCATCAACGACAGACCATAGACTCTAAGCTGTGTGTCAAAGAACACTGTCTTATGTGTTCACTCATTTCTTAATGATGGTTATTGTGATTAACTGAGCTAGTAATCATAATAGCAAATATTGTTAAGCTGCAACCTTATGGGGACGTGTGTAGGGCATGTCTGACTGGTAAGAGTCCTCGGGGAAGACCCACAAGACTATGTCTCTCAAGTGGCCTGGGAACACCTTGGGACGAAGTAGCCGGGGAAAGAGAAATCTGGGCTTCCCTGCTTAAGCTGCTGCCCCCGCGACCCGACCTCCGATAAGCAGTAGAAGATGGAGGGATGCAACCTTACGAGAATTTAACTCTAATCTTTGAGAACATTGTCAGTCTTAATGAATGAATAGCAATCAAAGGATTTGCAAGTGAATTTTCTCATTCATCCAGGTCACCGTAGTCTCTGGGCACTGACTCGATCGCAACTGGACTATTCAGGTTCTGACTAGAGCTGATGAGCTGATGAACATCAAGAGCTCTAGCTGACCTAGCTAGTCTTTGAACTGAACTGATGAAGCCTGCGAGTATGATAAGCGAAGCGTCTGCAAAGACAGCCTGAGCAGTCCAGTTGCAATCGATTCAATGCCTTGAGAACAATCAATGGATTGTCTGTAGTAGAAATAAACTCAATATTTATTAGTTCATTGGTTCATGCGCTAATGGCAACTTTTTAACCTTGTAATTTGGTGTAGGTCATTTTGGTGTCAGAAAGTAACTGCAATTCTGAAAAAATTGCCTACCCTTTCCATATGCTTCCATAGGCTCAGAACACGCGTGGCTGGCCATCATGTGTGTCATCAGTTAATAATCATGGGAACAAATCTGTACTTTGGGCACCCTGCTCAGGGTGCCACGACACAGCTGTGTTGGGGGCGCGGCCACGGTGTTGGTGTGTGAGTGTGCTTTTATTTATTTATTCATTTTGTTAAAATTGGGTGTAACCCCGCCTCCCGCCCAAAGTCAGCTGGGATAGGCTCCAGCATATCCCCACGACCTTAATGAGGATTACGCGGCATAGAGAATGAATGAATGAATGAATGAATGAATGAATGAATGAATGAATGAATGAATGAAAAATTGGGGGGATACACCGAGGGTTGGCTCCATGGGGGGGAGGGTGCTGGATGTTATACCTCTGCCGCCCGGGCCTCCTTGATGCAGGGGGTGAGATCTCCTCCGGCCTTAGGCTGGGCGGTCCCATGTGGGGGGCCGGATGTGGGGTGGCCCCACACTACTATTACACTAATAAGTATCATTGTCTCAATACAGTATTATGACTGTGGCTGTTGATATTATTTTGTTATTTCTGTTGTGGACTTTATGGCTGATGTAGTCCTGTTGTTTGTTTCTGTTGTTGCAATTGTTGTTCTTGTCTCTCTTTCTGTGTTGTCCCCCCTCTTTCCCCAAACTCTCCCCTCTGTCGCCTTCTCTTCTTCTCAATCCCTTCCTGCTTCGGTCTGGACACACCAAATTTTCATTACAATAAAAAATCTAATCAAGTCAGATGCAAACTATGAAACAGGAGAAGAGTATCTTACACTTGCAACTGGCAGAGCAAATCTGTTTAGCATGTAAAAGGTCATCTAGATAAACAATACTATTTGCCCCATTGGCTGGACAGGAAAAGGGAAAAAAATACATAAATGTTATTTTCCCTCAGGGAAATAATAATAATGTATCTTTGTGTATGTCAAGGAGCTGCAGAGTAACATAGCTGGTTTCTGCAGGAATCTGAAGAATCTTTGATGTTGGTTGACAAAAGACCCATCTTCCTTTCTATGTTTTGTGTCACACAAAACATCCATGTTCTTATTATGGTCCCAATGAAACATGGCTTTGAAGCGCTAAAAATGTATTACGAGATGGGAGTCCTGGCAACACAAACAACGGAGTAACCTTGATGTTCCTGTGCTACAGCGTGTCCAGACCATGCTTAGTGAAGCATGCATCAAGTATGTAAGCATGTATGTATCAAGGCTTGTATTGTTGAGGGTGGATGACGTCTTCCATGAAGCCTGAAGTACACCACATACAGACCTGATCGAAATCTTAAAAATCTGAAATATTGCTTGATTTTGCATTTTGCACATTTGGATCTTGATGAGGTTTTAAGTAGAGCTACAATATGAAAAAGCAAGAAGGGGGAATGAGACAAAAAACATGTTGAACTTCTAATTTAAACAACAACAACAAAAAAACTGAAATATGTTGTTTATCAGCTGATCAAAAGTTTAAGACCACAGGCTATAAAAGCCAAAATCTGCTCAAGGTCTTAAGATTTTGATCAGGAGTGTATATAAGTAAACCACATAGTGAAGTTACAGAGTGAAGTTAAGGTACGTTTTGGTGAACCACTGCTTGTTTTCATGGCTGCAAGGAGAAGTTTTCTCCCTATATGTGGGCAAATATTTGTGTCTTTAAGGGAAATCTTGTACTGTATGTACACTTTTGACTTTGAAGAAAGTCATAAAAAAAACAAAAATATTTTTTCTATTTTCTTTACTTTCTCTCGTAATTGCAGCATTTAGCAATTTTTTTTCCGTAAACTTCACTGACCTAAAAGAGGAAAAGTTTAGAAGAAAAATATGTTCATGTGTGTTTTTTTTTACTGCTGAGTGTGCTGCGCCTGGATGGAGTTGATTTACTTTTGTTTATAAATTTGCTTAACCTACTGTTCAAATATTTTCCAATGATTTTGGAAAAATGTGTAAGTAAGGAAACCAGTCTGTGGGATTCCAATGATTTTTGTCGCTCTGTGAATCAGCTGTTTGTTGTTTATCACGCGGATGACATCTTTGCAATCAAACACAAATACGGCAACAATGCAACAAACAGTGGAAAACAAAGCAAAAAAAAAACCAGACAAATGTTTAATTTTCTGCATAACTTTATCATAAATAGATTACTTCTCTGTAAACAAACACCCACTCTGCTTTGTATCAAAGCCTTGTCGTGTCTGAGCTGCTGTGATGCTCTCCCAGTGATTACCATAATGACCCGTATATGACTAGAAAGCGCAGTGTTTCTAGTTTCAGAAGCCGTTGGAATTATTTTGATAGTTTAACACTCATGGTAATTGAAAAATAGCATTGCTGGCTACAGCCTCTGTGTTAAAGGTTTAAAAAAATAATTTGGAAAAGTCTGATTAAAAAGCTTCCACCCATTGGCCAAAGTTTACCCATGTCTGGCCTAGTGTGAGTACACACTAATAACACGTGAGATCTGTGGGTCTGTCTTCCTGTCTACCTTCCTGATGCTTGCCTCTTTAGGCACACCCAAACAAACATTTCCTGAGAGTCATTGCTCGACGTGTTAACACCTTGAACAGAGCGAAGCAGTGCGGGGGGTACTGGGCACACAACAATACAACATTGTGACAACTTTTATAGGGCAGAAAAGAGGAAAAGCATAATTGGTCCCCTTTAACAGCAGGCTAGTATTTACACCCCAAACTGTGCTGTGAACATGAAATTAAACAAATACACCTTAAGGGAGTCCAGGCAGGTCTGACTTGTGCTTGAGAGCTCTTTTAGCCTCCAGGGTTTTGGTGGAGTTCGGAGAAATATTTAACACACCAGCCCTAGGAAACTGGCAAAATGTGGGACAAAACTTTGTAGAGCTCCTCAAAATAAGGCATTACTCTCCTCCGACCACTGCCACTGCTGCCTAGATCTTTCTTCTGGTCTCTGTAGTCCTTCTCTCATCGCTGAAGTTTGTTATGTGTTCGAAAGACCGAAAAAAAACCCTGCTGCAGCCATCTCGCCTCTTGATGCATTCCAGTATTGGCTGGCTTCTTGTCGCCGTTTCTTATTTCTTCGAATGTCCAAATGGACAAGAGACAGCGGGCTACCTATGGTGTCCATGTTTTCAGAGCATTTTCCATTGTTCGAGTTGCAATAAAGATGGGGATAATTTGCGGACTTTTTTCTTAGGTAACCCCGGCAACCTCATCATGCAAACGGTTCGCTCACTCGGCCCAGCAAGCTTTTGGAGCCAGAGGTGAACCAAAAAAATACCCTTTTTGTTTGCACCAATTGTGGAACCATGACAATGGAAAAGCAAAGTTCTGAGAAGCAGCTCCAAAAAAGCTCCTAACCAGTCACAGTGGAAAAGGGGTATTTCTGGAGTCATCTTGAACTTTTTCAAAATACTTCCACACTTGTAGCCATAATAAGCCAATAAATCAATCCATATCAATGGTCTTCCGAGTGTTCAAAGTTAGGGCTCACCATCGCTCTTTTGGTTTGTGCTGCTGAAGCAGGTGATTTTAGAAATGCGTGGTAAGTATAGGTCTTCTGTTAAACACACCCGTCATTTTCAATTCTTGATTAACGCAAATTAGGCTATGTTTTTACATCAAAATAGGACAATTATAACAAAAGCAAAGACATTCTTTGTAAAAATGTACGCTCAGCAGCAGTTGTGACCACCCCCCATGTAGTCAGAATGATACAACCTTGATCACATGACGTTTTTATACGATTCAACGGCGAGATTGATAGTCGACTCAGACTCCTGTGAATCGAATCGTCCAATAGTCAACGATTCTAAGGCACCTCTGGAAATATGTAATGTAACGCCTTTGCAGATGATGCCTTGCAATGAGGTGTGTTCCGATATGCATCTTGTGTTCATTAATGTGGCACTAATTGAAAATATGAAAATAAATGATTCATGGCTTTCGGTGTATCTTAATACACGGTGCAAATTGCTATTTCATACTATATCAGCTGTGAAATCACAGATCAAGATTGCGTCTCGCTCACATTGCAGCATATTTCGTCAGTATGTATTTATATTTTGGCATGGCCTTCTTCAGGTTTCTGGTGTGATGCCCGATTCCACCTCAGTCTTGTTGCACTGTCCTTCAGAAAGGTTGAGCAAACATTCACCTTTGCCTGAACATGTGACACATTTGGGACTGCATTCTGTTCATTTGAACATTTGAACACATTTGAACAAAATCTATAAGACAGTAATTATAATAAAACAAAACATATTATTAGTGTTGTCAAGAGCAGGGATCTGACAGATGTTGGTCAGATGATCCTGACGCAGCGGGGAACGTTTCCGTGGATGCTTTTGGTGTTTCAGAAGGATGAGGTTGCGATTAATTTTAGTGAGTGTAGGATGAGTGTGATATGTTTTTGCGCTCCCTTATGGCTGGTATGCATGTACTGGAATGTCTGGATGCTTTGGCATCAGTGTGTTGCAGTGTAGTCTGGCGAAGATACTGGAAAAGCTTAGACAAGTTCTCAACATCACGGAAGGAAAGTGATGGATGGGGTTTTGCAGAGTGCCACAAAATCGAGACAAAAATTCACCTTCAATATAATTATATTAAAGCTAGTTATTGCTATGTAGTCTTAAATGATTCAAATGTAAAGCAATGCCCAAAAATATTACCACACATCATAATACAGTGGAACCTTGGTTAGTGTCCGTGAATCCGTTACAGAAGGTCCGACTCTAACCAAAACGTACTTTAACCAAATACATTATTCTCATAAGAAATAATGTAAATCCAATGAATGCGTTCTGGACACCCAAACACAGAAACAAACAAGTTTTACTTGCTTATTTTTTGTAGTGTTAAATCATAAAAAAGCACGTAAAAAGATAAGTGTACAATGTTGCTGATGGAGGGGTGAACATTTTGTCAAGAGAGCCACATTGCGTAGGGCTGGCTCTGGGGTTTTGCACTGTTTCTGAGATGCAACCATGAACTTAGCCCTTGCAGTTATAGCATATGTGATGTGTGCTTTGAAGGTTAATTTAGCATCAACTTGGACGCCTGAGGGGTTCTGCGCAGTATCTCAGCTTTTCGAGGGCTGCACTCTTCTTTAGGTCTTAGATGATGTTCCTGGAATCTGTTGGCACCACTCACCGAGTTTGGGGGTCATAGCCCCAAGTGCTTCGATTCCCACACGCACCACTGTTGCCTTTACTGTCCGCATCTATTCCAGCTCTTCTTTCAGTCTTTTTGAGAGTATTTTCTGAACTTCTCGCGTTCCTTCCTCCTGATGCATGGGATTGCTACATCAATCACAACTGCCTTCCTGCGCTGGAAGTCCCACAGGAACTTTCCTTGGTCATTTTCCATCACATTTGAAGGTGCCTTCTGTTGTGTTCTTGGACTTCAAACCCATATGATACAGACGTTCTGTAGACCATAGCAGCTACTTGGTTGTATGCAGCATACGTTTCATGTTTGCTTCGCACACCCCCCTATTATGCTGTGGTCGACCAAATGAGTCAAAAAGTGGTATCAGCAAGTCAATGTCTTCTTACCCATTCCTGACATACACCTGACACATGGAGCAGGTAGCCAATGACTGCTCCACTTCAGAACCTCTGTCTGAACCCATCTTATTGATGATGATGCTCAGGAAGTTGAGGACTAGCAGTAGAGGGGACAGAGCACCTCCATGTTATATTCTGCTGTGGGCTCCAAATTACACCTTCATACCTAGCTTTTCTTTTTGTAGGTTTTCTTAGAATGAAATATGTAGCTTTAAATGACAAAAGGCTTCCCCGGGGAGGACTGAGATGTCAGGTGTGAATTTGTGGCAAGTGTTTTCATGGCTCATAGTTCAGGCAAGGCACTGGGGAATAAAAACACAAGTATTCTAGAATAAACCCAACCAGATTCACCCAGTACATTTGCGTGCACTAAAGAAAACCAAACTATTGCTTTCAATCAATAAAATGCGTGCACATCTTAATCTGATGAAGCCGGAGGGAGGGAGCCACCTTTTTCACCAACAAGGAGACCAACTACATTTCACAGAGAGAACTCACATACCCTTACAGCTGGCTTTTTTTCAGTGAACAAAGGAAATGCAGTAAAATTGGAATGTATTTCAATTACACTGATAATGCAAAGGTAGAGTGTCGAGCATGCGATATTAAAATTTCATAGTGATCAGGCTTGACAAATAACCTGCACAGGCACGTTACAAATCTGCATCCATCAGTGCTGTAAGAAAATAGAGGAGCACTTTGTTCCATGTTGAGTGTAATAAAGCATATAAATATTAAACATGTCATATAATGTTATGTTTAATGAAATGGGATTAGTACTGTCATACGTGACTGTACATAGAGTTGTTCAAAACTCGTTAGTTCTTTACTGAATTGGGACTCACGAGTCCTCGTCTGCATTAGCTCGTTCACTGACTCAATTAAAAATGAAAAATATGGGACAAGTCGGAGGGTAGTAACTTGTTGCTCACATGTGAGTTTCTGCGCATGCGCTCTGTGACAAGTGACTGGAGTGAACTGAGTACCCGTTTCACGTCATAAAAACTTGAGTCAGGAAAATGAATTGATCTTCCCATCACAAGGTGACAGGATGCCTGGGTAACTGCCCGTTGGGGAGAAACGTATGAAACAGACGTTTAAGAAAAGTTAATTTCACTTAGCCACCAATCACGGTCACGGCACAATTATTTATTGTAACTTTCACTTTCTTTCAAACACCTAAAATAGCTTGGCAACTTCCATTGCAATTTTTGGGAACAACTCCTGCAAAATCAGCGATCTCAAAAAGTGATCCTCGGGGGACTGGCAAATTGCTCAATCAATGTTCAAAATTATGCTCTGCACTTTAATTTAATATGCAAGTAAAGTAAAAAATAAAAAAACACAACTTTATAAAATCACAAGCTGTTGCAATGTTATTGGAAAAAAATTAACCCTGGAAACATTGCAACTTGCCAAACCTGCCAAAGAATCAGACATTTCAGGCCGAAACAATCACCAAAAACAGCCCTCTTCCACTTCCTCTTGTAAAGTTTTTGAGATTGTGCTCAGTGCTATGTTGTTGACAGTAGCGTTTGTGATGAAGCCCTGAGATTAGTGTATGTGTGGTTCAGAATTTCGAAAGTTATAAAGATAAAAATTGCAGACATTATGCACACACGAAAAGGGTACAGTGAAAGATGTGGAAGCAGATCCAGTATACTGTAATGCACTTTGCTGAAACAGCCTGAGCTTTGCTCGCAGATACAGTACACTGTAATGCACTTTGCTGAGACAGCCTGAGCTCTCCTAGCAGATACAGTATACTGTAATGCACTTTGCTGAAACAGCCTGAGCTCTCCTCTCCGTGCACATCTTCTTCCAGCAGATGCACTGCGCTGCTTTACATCAGATTACAGTGGGGCCATATTTCATCTGCTGAATTTTAACACACTATGTAATTACAGCTTAGTAGGACTTTAATGACATGCAGATGAGCCACCTGACCCTCTTATATGGTACATGTCTTGCGCTGTAAGGAGGAAATAAGGTAGGATTATTGCACAGATGGGATTGCAGAGGAAAAGGAGAGTCATTTTCAGATAGAAAATGAAAAGTCACTCCCTCACTGTGAGCACCACACGGCGGAAGAGAACGTTCTACGCTCTATAATGGCAACTTTCATTTGGCAGGTTTTTTATTTTATTTCTGTATGACAGTAAGCTATCCACCTATCTCTCAATACATGAGATGACTGATGGCTACAGTATTACAGTATATTCGACAGGTAGCTATTGAGTACACAAATGTAGAAAGTCGGCAATCTGAAGTTGATCACATTCATACATTAGCAGAAACAACTTCCTGCTAAAAACTGACCCACTCAACTGAACTGTGTCATGAACTCGTTTTAAAATGATGGCATTGTCATAACACAAGTCATGGCATCAAAAAACGTTTGAAAACATAAACAATAACAAAATGAAAGAACTCAATGCAACGTTTTTGTCATACTGCTGTCATCTGCCAAAAGACAACTATAAAATATGAGTGAAATACATTTTTTCAAATGGCTGCAGCAAGTTTTCTGAACTGCCATAGTCTTTGCTGTGATGTCATGTCGAGAACACGTTTCGGCAACCAGATTCAAACCAGGAGCCACATTCACATAAATAACACAATATCAACATTCACTACTATTGTGTTGTGATCAGTGTGATATAACACACAAAAAATCGGCTACAACTGGTATGTTGTTTGATTGGCAGTGACTGACACTGACAGCTCTATACAGTTTGCAAGATACAAGACTAGTGAGGAGTGATCGCTGCTTAGCTAGCCCTGGCATGAAACCCCAGGCTATTATTCTAAAATACGTAGAATATATATAGTAAAAAAAGAAAATATGGATTTATTACTGAAACTGACAGATCAACTGCAAGATTGGCCATACTGAAACTGTACTGCCACCATGGCACGGTTTTTCAAGACGGCAGAAACACTGTCCAGTAATAGATTTTCAGTTCAAAATACCGACGCATCTGCCGTGGCGAATGTAAACAAGCTTACTTTGTCTCCTCGAGTGCTCGAACAAAAGCCTTCAATAATATATCACATACAACAGAAATTAAACAAAACTGAACGACAACAATAAAGAAACCATACCAATCGATGGGGATTTCCGGTTTGACGTGATGTCACTTCCTCCTTAATCTTCTTTCGGTGACTGCTTTCAGTGATGAAAAGTGTCAACATAAATAAATATTTACACCCTGGTAATGTTTCTACTCACCTTTCGTGTTTAATGTAGTGTGCAGCTGTGAAGTTCATTATTTCATTTTTACCAGCTTTTTTTGGATCATTTGGTAAATTGAGAAAATGAAGAAAAGCTGACAGAAGTGGATGACAACCTCTGTATTTGCAGAGGAACATATTAAGCGTGTTTGAGATGGCGACATCAAATGACTGAGGCTGTGGATGATTAACCGACAAGCTGGTGGAACTAAATGTAAATGTCCTTACCACATCTACCTACTGATGACGAAGCATCAGGAGCGACTGGGGGTCAGTATCTTGTCCTTCGTCCATGGTCATACATGGTCACGGGAGGACAGCGGATCGGACCAGCAATCATCAGGTTGGGAGACGACCATCAGGTTGGGCGCATGTCCAAACAAAAGGGTCAAAAGTTGAAGAAACTCAAAGCTGAAGAACGGTCACAGTGGGTCCGACCACCATATACAGAAACCGCATGACCCACTCAGCATACTACAGCACCAGAGGACTTGATGAGTTGGATTTTACGAAGGTAAATCAGGTCCAAGATGACCTTTTTAGTTTGTTATATTCTGGAACAGTAGTCAGCTGCACTCCATTTGTTTAGTTACCCAAAAGCCGAGAACTTAATGCTAATCCTAACCACTTAACAATCTGAAAGCTAAATTGGATATGTTCATGTTTTCGCTGTGAGCTCGTCACTGACATTTATTCTGAATATATCTGAACTTGCCTGACCCTCCTCTGTCAATGAGAAAACTGCTTTCTGACTGTTCTGGACTCTGTGGACAGCCCATTTCCATGCATCCTTTTCTCTCAAAAGCGGGTTGCTGCCATGACTTTAAAAGGATGTGTTGAATAAACAGTTTAATACAGTTTATTCTCCAACTAAATCTCTCCCTCTCTCGTGTAAGAAAGAGCAACTGTTCTACAGTATATTATGCAATTTCCCCAGCCAATTTTTCAAGCGAGGCTTTGGCTCGGAGAGGTCTATTTCACTTAAAGACAGGAATTCTCTGAACCAAACTGTCTAGTCGACTAATTTGTGACTCTCAGCTCTTTCTAGCCTCCTTATACGGTAAACAGGTACAGCAGATGGCTTTCTCCATTTTAACTGATGTCTCTCACCACCTACAAAATCTTTTTCCCACTGGCCAGAGGGTTTTAGTCTCAAGATACAAGACAAAACAGTGCAGATGCAGCTTTGTCCCAGCTCCCATAACACAACTGAAGAAGCTATATTCACATTCCTACATATTTATTACTATAATTGATCCTTCTAATTATTTACTGTATTTTATTCTGGCTCGTTTCAACATTGTCTGATTGTGATTTTTTATTTTGTCTGAAAATATGTATAATCTCAGATAATGTTTTTCCTTTTTTTGCCTGTGATTTTCTTGTATGTTAATGGGTGTCACTCGTGAACAAGTCCCAAGATACTTGAATGGGATCGACAGACGGATTGGTGCGGTCAGCATCGATCCGTCGTGGTGAGGAGGGAGCTGAGCCAAAAGGCAAAGCTCTCAATTTACCAGTCAATTACCAGTCACCTATCGTCATGAGCTTTGGATAGTGACAAAGGACGAGATTGTGGGTACAAGCGGCCAACATGAGTTTTCTCCGTAAGGTGGCTGGGCTCTCCGTAAGGGATAAGGTGTGAAGCTCTGCCATCCGGGAGAAACTCAGAGTAAAGCCCCTGCTCCTCCACATAGAGAGGAACCAGATGAGGTGGATCGGGCATCTGGTCCGAATGCCTCCCGGACGACTCCCTAGTGATGTGTTCAGGACACGTTCAACCGGCAGGAGGCCTTGAGGAAGACTCAGGACACGTTGGACAGAGTATGTCTCTCAACTGGCCTGGGAGGGCCTCAGAGTCGTTGGGGAGGAGCTGGACGAAAAAACTAGGGAGAGGGAAGCCTGGGCTTCTGTGCTTAAGCTTCTGCTGACCATCTTGATCATGACCAAGATGGATGGATGGATAATGGGTGTCCTAAACTAATCTTACCTTTGCGTACCAATAATGTAACCTGTAACGTTTCTGCACTCAAGAAATCCCAGCATCTTTCTCAGTGCCCTAATTCCTGGTGCACTAACGCAAAAGATGCACTGGCTTATCAAAAATACTGGGAGCGTGGAGAAGAGAATGGATCTGTGCAAAGTGTGCACTAAAGACTTTGCTTATCATGAAGCACTTCAAGCCAATGGTATCATCTTTATGCACAAACACATTGCAGCAAACGTTAGCATCAACAGTTCTCATACGAGCAAACCGTGTTTCCGTGAGCTTGGTCAAGACGGATGCGTGGTGGTGCAACGCCTGCTTTGGATCTTTTGGGATTCTCATTTTTTGTTTTCATCTAACTCATTTTAAAAACTGCCCTATTTTGAAAGAGACATTTGTTCCTCTGACTGTCTTCTAGTGGTTGCTAAGGTCAAAGCAAATTTATTTAGCACATTAATTCACAATTCAGATATTTTCTATTTCTTTCTGTTCACTTTGTTTCATGTGATTATTTATCCCCACTAGTACTAGTTTGTTAAAGCACATGTTCAGGTCCTTTTGAAATAGAAATGCAAAAAAAGATGCATGCTGGCAAAGATGGAATGAAAATAGATAATTAGATAGATGTAATATAATGTAATTGATTTGTCTTTTTTGTGTTTTAGAAGGGCTAGAACACTGACATGAACACTCATGAGCACATGAACACAATATATGGGTTGAACTTTCAACCCTTTTGATTCCTTCCGTTCTAAACATCTCATTAAGGCTGCAATAGTCCGATGCTATAAATTAGAGCAATACTATTGCTGAACAAACACATTTCACAGCACAAATTAATATGACAAATCTTTCCACATGAATGCAATTGGGGTTAGCTCACTTGCAAAAGATACTTTGTTCAGGATGCTTACTGGGAAAGAGCACATGAGGGATATAAATGATATACATGCCCCCCGGTCAGATATGTGTGTGCGTGCGTGTGTTCTTGTATGTGGATGGTGACTATTCAGGGTTGAGATGAAGAAATCAATATCTGATCTTGACCCCAAACCAGACCCAGACTCCAAAAATTCGGGTGGAATTCTCAAGTCATTTCTGCAGCATCTTGGATCTTCCTTGTGATTTTCTGTTAATAACTAACCATAATGCCCAAAGCGATGTCTTCTAGTCAACAATTCCCTCTCTATTGCCTCCTTCCTGCTCTTTGACATTTTCTACCTGCAGCTGGGAGAAAATATAGACTTACCTTTCTTTAAGGCATGCGCTTCTTCTCTGGAGTTCAACATCTTGTAGGTCCCTTGCAAATAGAGCAATTAATGAAGCTGGGGAGATGCCTGCTATTGCGTAGCATCATACGAGTCGCAGCAGGACCAAATAGTGCCACGACTGCTTCACGGATACACTAAGTGGTGGTGAAAATGCATTCCCACACGGTAACAATACTATTGTCCTGCACTAGATATAAAGGTGTAAATACTGTAAGACGTGCGGGAACGTGGTCATTTCCTGCCAAGGTGCACTATTTTCAGTCACTAGTTGCGTGCCAAGTGTGTAATTTATGCGTAAACAGAATGCAAACATAAAAAATAAAGGTACTCACCGGTGTAGGCAGAAGTTCTTGTCATCCCAAAATTATTTTTAAAAAGCATCAGTGAAGCGGCTCATGGCAATGTCCAACCACTCCTGCCACCCACACGGCCCTCGGAACAGCCGTTGCATAAAGTTCTACAGGAACTGCCATTTTCTTAATCTGCTATGCGGAATCATTTGGTTAAGAAAATATTAAATATGTTGCAAAAAATCCTTGAATCTGCCACAAATGCGTTAAGGAGAGCACACACTGCAGCAATCTTTACTTCTGTAAACACACGCTTGGTATTCAGAAAAATAAGTGACTTTTTTTTTTTTTGGTAATGTGAACATAAAAAATCAAATTTTTCCAAAAAATCCGAATTGGGCATCATACCCTGCAGTGTGAACGTAGCCTCAAACCTAATTTATAGGTTAATTTGAATTGTAAATTAATGACTGCATGGGGTTTCTTGAAATTTCAACTCAACAACACATTTGATTGGTGAAGACACTTCCAGGGAAGCTAAGTTCCTGATAACAGACTATTTTTTAAACACATTCCACACTGCACTTTGAGTGCTGTTGTGGCTGTAGCAATCTGGACAAAGCTACGGAAATGGAAAGTGCAGAACTGGCCTCTTTTCCAAACTGAGCTATCAAGGGAGAAGAGCCTTTGTTTGAGTGGGTACCAGATGGTCACTTGCTGGTGGCTTGGCCCTATAGCAGCAAACTGGGACTAAAACAACAACCCTGGACTTTCTGACTCAGATCATCCCATAAGTGCAACCCACTCTGCACTACTGTCACACACAAAAATGCTGCAAACAAAAGTCCAGGTTTGGAGATACAATATGTTGCAGCAATGATAGACGCCTACGTTTTTAAAAAACACATCCTATAACATACATAAAACCAAGGGCCACAACAGGTATGTTGTTTGACTGGTAGTGATGTACACCAACAGATTTATGCAGAGACTGCAAGATACATGACGAGTGAGCAGCTGTCCCTGTTTAGCGAGCTTTAAATCTTGGCATGAAAATCCAGATTCATAGAATATATCTAGTGGAAACAAAAGGTGGATTTACTTAACTGCCACCTTGGCTTTTCCATAGCCAAACTTCTCCTATTGTGTTTTCACTCGCAGATTGAGATAGTCCGGACAGCTGAGGGTAGAAGCACCCTCTGGCAATACACATTTCGTCCCAAACGTTCCTTTATCTGAGACACAGTATCAAAACAACTCTCCTTGAAATGTGTCGAACACAATACCGAAGAATCTGACAGCGAATGGCATCTTTTGGAAATGTAAACAGGCCTACTCTGTCTGCTCAAGTGTTCGAGCATAAACTCGCCACACAACGAGCGGGCATAATACCAAAAGAGATTTATAACAACAACATAAAATCAACACAAAATGCACAACAATATGAGAACAATGTATTGTAGGCATGGTTCAGAGAGGATGTGTTCTTAAAGTGACTTCACTTGCTCCTTCTTCCCCTCTCTCCAGCAGAATAGTTTTTCAGTGGCAACAAACAAAATGTTAAAAGGGCAATTATGTCAACACAGCAAAAACAACAAGATTAACATTTAAAGTGTTGGTGTCACTTTAAATGAGAATGTCACATAAAGTAGTCCGTTTGCCACATCAACAACGCTTACTTTTTATTTACACAGCGCAAAATATCATAAATGATAAAAGGAAACCAACTGAACCCCACATGAGCAAGCACTTGGCAACAATGTTCTATTGTTGTGAAAGTGGTAAAAGTGATAGTGACACTGAGATCACAAATGATCGCAGATGTTGAGAAGTTGCTGTTGGTGTCCCTCTCCTCCCTCTCACCCCCTTGCTGTTTTCCCGAAAAGAGTCTTTAATAAAAGGTAAAAGTGATTTTAAATGTTCATTTATCAATTTTGTTCCACATAATTATTTTTGCATTGTTTTCTGCATGTACAACTATAATTATTCTCTATATAATGTATTTTTCTTAACATTTTGATCGTCTGAAACAGATACATTTTTCCTACGTGTTCTACGTGTACCTGTTCTGACCTTTTGGAACTAATTAATAACGAAAACCGAGGCTCCACTGTATTAAAATGTTATGCCAAAGACTGACATTACGTATGACTGCAGTGGTGACTGAGTTGCTTGTGCTGTGGACCTCACTAGGTACCTACTGTCGTTTCTGCTTCCTTTGACTGCATTTATTGGAACGGGTATTCCTCTATGCGCTTGTGCCATCGGGTCTTTTGTGTTGAGCCTTCCTTGAAATGTCACTCCTCTGTAGGTTTGGTTGAGTGGCAGCCAGTTCTCCCCTCATCCACTGGATTGGATGGGTGCCTTGTGTTTGACAGGCTTTGGCGCGTTACTTTGTGTGCAGCGGCACCGGTGCCACTTGGCAGGAGAGCAACTCTTTCAATGTTTTTCCATTATCTTTTCTTGTAGTCCCCCGTTTATTGCTAGCATTTCTGACTTTCTAAATCGGAGGTGGATTGTGTTCAACGATGTCACTTGGGGTCACAAATGCTGTGGAGCCTGTGATGTATAGCAGTGTATTTTGATTTTTTTTTTTTTTGTATTTTCCAAACAAGCACAGCTCTTTGGCATGAGCCAAAGTCTTCCTTTACACGACTCACATCTAGTCTGTTGTTTGTTTGTCCTCTCTGCTTATCATCTGTGTACTTCCATCTTCTGTCAGTCTGCTAGCCAGTGATTTAGTCGGTCATGCAGTCAAGACACTTGGTTGTCAGATGTTCTCTGTCGGGATAAAAGACGACGAAGGCCTTTGCCTATCAAGTGTCAGGTGTTGTCATCACAAAGTGATGCTAATGACACACACACGTAAGAGGTGGAAGTGTGTGATATTGAAGTCTCCTGCACTGTCATGTAAGTTGAATTCTCCCTTGACAAATGCTGACTGACAGTTATCTTTTTTTTGAGCGCGGTTGACTACATTTTGAATTTTTCGGGAATAGTCAACTGATGCCGACTGTCACAGCGCACTGCCACGTGATATATGAGCCATGACTTTAATATCAGTTATAAACTCTGTGACTTATGAGGTATGTCATTTCTAAACTGTGATTTTTAAAGCGGCTCAGAAGGTCTGCGTGTAAATATACTTAGACAAGCCAACAGCCTGTCACACGCCATTTATCATGTGTTTAATTGCAATAAAGCAACATAACTAATCAAAGACATTATCTTTATTGCAATAAAATATGAAAACACAATAGATGATTAACCTTTTGTGTAATGTAACGCATAAACCTCACTGAAAAAAATCAATTAGCCTAATCTAATTTGCATATAAATGTTCAGAAACAAAAAGACGACCACAGTCATCACTGGCAGAGATCATTGTGTTGCTTATGTTGTGCCCTCATTTTGTGTTCAATTTGCATACATTCCCTGCTTGAAGGCTATGAAAGCCTAGAAATAGAGCAATGACAGGCGGTATATTATGAACTACAAATCTAGAATTTCCGATTCCAATTTTCAAAATATCTTTTAAAACAAACTGAATCAAAAGTATGCAAGTATTCAGCTTCCTCTTCACCACAACACACAGATGCAGACTCTACATCACTGCAGACACCGCACCAATTCGCCTGTCGAGCTCGCGTTCATCCTTCCCTCAATCGTGAACAAGACCCCGAGGTACCTGAACTCCTCCACTTGTGGCAGGATCTCATTCCCAATCCGGAGATGACACTCCGCCTTTTTCCGGTCAAGAACCGTGGACTCGGACTTGACGGTTCTGATTCCCAAGCCACTTCACACTCGGCCGATCCAGTCAGAGTTGAAGTTCACATCTCAATGAAGCCAGCAGAACCACATAATCTGCAAAAAGCAGAGACCCAGTCCTGCAGCCACCAAACCTGATCCCCTCTGCGCCCTGACTGCGCCGAGAAATGCTGTCCATAAGGTGACAAAGGGCAACCCTGGCGGAGTCCAACCCTCACTGGAAACGAGTCCAACTTATTGCCATGCGGACCAAGCTCTGACACCGGTCATGCAGGGAGCGAACCACCTGAATTAACAGGATTCCTCGAGGAACACAGTCGATGCCTTCTCCAAGTCCACAAAACACGTGGACTTGTTGGGGAGACTGCCATGAACCCTCAAGGACCCTGCCAAGAGTGTGGAGTTGGTCCACAGTTCCACGACAAGAACGAAAACCACAATTCTCTTCCTGAATTTCCGATTCAACTATCTGGTGGATCCTCCTTTCCAGAACCCCTGAATAGAGCTTACCAGGAAGGCTGAGGAGGGTGATCCCACGCCAGTTAGAGCACACCCTCTTTCTCAAAAAGGGGGACCACTTTGGTCTGCCAATCCAGAGGCACCACCCCTGATGTCCACGCGATGCTGCAGAGTCGTGTCAACCACGACACTTTCAGGAACTCCGGGTGGATCTCGTCCACCCCGGGGGGCTGCCATTGAGGAGTTTAATAATTACTTCAACAACCATATGAATGCATCAACAATCATAATAATAATAATCATCATCAACAATAATGTCGTCTTTCACTGTTGTAAAGTTGTGGGAATGCTGTTTGTGATATTTTCTCACAGGCAATCCGTACTGTCTGTCGTATGTTTGCAGCATTTCTCAAAATGCTGGCTTTTCAACTGCATTAAAGAGCATTTTGCGATGAAGCAAACTCCACTTTCTGTGAGCGCATCCCATTTTGTGCTGCCCTGTTTGTATTTACTTTGCCTACCAAGCGTCTCTTGAGTGTGACTCATTCAGTTTGCAGCCGAAATATTCCCACAGAGCACGGCTGTGGCATTTGGCTTTGCAATCATCTTTTTCCTCCTCATTAAATTTCTACAACATTACTTTGCATTGCACCTCACGAAGCTACAATGACTCTTCTGCACTTGCCCCGCCTTCACCCACCGAAACAGAGACTGTATGACCGAGAAGAGGGCTCACTCTGTTGATGCTGTTATTTTCTAGGCGGTGAAAAGAATGCAGAGTGAACTCTCTCCCTACCTGGTTGGAGGCGAGAGAGGAGGAAAGAAGAGCATAGAAAACCTGTTCACAACTTTCTAAATACGGTTTTTAACATTAGAGACCTGTAGACATGAAATAATACCGCTCTAGTCACCTGTCCACTCGTATTACCCAATATAGAAGGCATGATGAGAGAAAATAAGACATTTAGGACATAAATAAGACTCGTACTCGTGTGTGCTGCTGTAAATGTGTTTCAGTGCTAGAGGAGCTGAGGGGGGCAGACAGGAAGTGATGTCGAGAGTTCAGAGTTGAGTTTGATCTTGGCATGGGTTATGGCTGCAACAGCAGCCCATGTTAGGGACTATTGTGCCTCCAACCTGCAATAAAAGCCTGTTGTTCTGTTCAATCAAGTCTGGTGCTTGTGTGTCTCACCCAACGGGTACAGAAACATTACTAGACACCTAGTGAAGAATGTCAATATTATCACGTCTTTGAAAATGTCTTCGGAAAGCCTCACGTATGTATTTTACTTAATTGAGCCATTTTTATGCTTGGAAATGATTCGTTTAGAAAAAAATACTGTACATACCATTTGCTTGAATATGCATATTTTTTGTCCTCGTATCTTTGTATTAAACCACTAAATTGCATGATTTATTAATGTATGATTGAAAGCTGTGATAGAGTGAAGTGGAGAATTCCAAGTGCAAAGTGGCGAGGAATTACTGTGTGTAATGTGTCTGTGTGTATATTTATATGTGTATATTTATATATTGTTTATATTTTATATGACTTTTGATGGCTGAAGACTGTCAGCCGTGGTAAATGATTTTTGATATGATGCTCATTATCAGTTCTGACAGTGGAAATATGACAAATAGGAAGGAATCTACAAAACGTGCACATGAAGATAATAAAAAAATCTTTGTCAGCGATACACAATGAATTATATTCTGTCTGTGTCAAGAGTACTTAGAAATTTCTGTAGTAGAAAGCGTTTGCACTCGACTGTAATCATTATCATAATTGTGAGATTTTTTTTTCTTCTTGTGTGCAGGGTTATTTTAATCCCAGCGTCGGTTCCCACGCTGACATGAGGCTGTCTGTCCTCCGTTGGCTGTTCCGCGGACCTACATTAGCTCATTATAAAGTCAGATTCTTCCACTTCACAGGACCAGTCACTGTTTGTCAGCACAACGCAAATTCATTTCACCTCTCCAGCTGGAGATCATGAGAGCGACTGCAGGAGGTTTTCCTTACCTGGTTCAGAATACACACAGGAGGGCAGATCCAACCATACGTTAAGTACAGTTCCATTCCATAAATGTCTTGTTATAAACTGTAAGCATGAACTGAGGCATGTTGGATTACCGCCACTAATTCTTGTTTAAATGTCCCTGAGCAAGTTTCACTGTGGACACTGATGTTAGTTTCCAGTTCGTTGGTGATCCCTTTCACTTTAAATAATAAATTCAACCATCCATCCGTCCATCTTCCGCTTGTCCGAGGTCAGGTCTTGGGGGCAGCAGCCTAAGCAAAAAAGACTTCCTCTTCCTGGCTACTTCGTCCAGCTCCTCCCGGAGGATCCCGAAGTGTTCCCAGGCTAGGTGAGAGACATAGTCTCTCCAATGTGTCGTTGGTCTTTCTCGAGGTCTCCTGCCGGCGGGACGTGCCCTGAACACCTCACTATGGAGGCTTTCGAGAGGCATCCTAACCGGAGAAGCGCCTTTACTCCAGGTTTCTCCCAGATGACAAAGCTTCTCACTTTGGGCAGGATCTCATCCCCAACCCGGAGATGGCACTCCACCCTTTTCTGGGTGAAAACTATTGACTCGAACTGGGAGGTGCTCATTTTCATCCCGGCCGCTTCACATTCGGCTACAAACCGATCCAGTTGCTCTGACTCAACACTCGCTAGGTAAGTTTAATAATAGGAGGACCCTTTATTCCGTAGACCACCCCTCTGCCTGGGTCGATTGAATGAGGCATGAGACGCCTCCTATTACCGTCGTACTGTACCTGGTAGTCTTCATTGTGGGTGGAATTCCCCCATGTAACACAACGTGCGCTTTCTCTTCACGCCACGCTCTTCTGCAGTAGCTTTCTAGCTGCGTGTCGCACGGACGGCACGTTAAGTCCACACTTGACGTCCTTCCGCTACCGCTCAAGGTGACCAAGTTGCCCATAAACATGTCACGCACCTCGTGGTGGTGTAGCAAGCAAATAGCACTGACGTGAGGTGCATTCATGGACATTAGGGTCATTACTTTTTTTTTTTTGGTAAAGACCCCACGTCGTGAGCCCCCAGTTTAGAATCAGTGCTACAGCAGACACGGCCATGAGGCAGAACCCACTTCATGTTTTGTAATGTAATGGCATATCTGGAGGCTTTTTTAATGAAAAAATGAAAGAAAAACATCCTCCCCAGGTTGTAACCTCTACATGACACCTATTCCTTTAACCCTGGACACACACGCAGGTGTGAGGGAAATAGCTTCCTTGGTGTGAGCCAGTCTGCAAAGCTAATGGTGGTTATATTTCTTCGAAGACGCCTTTCTGTTGTTACCTGCGAGTACGGATGTTCATGCCCCTGGGGGTTGCTCCACTTTACATCCCTCACTCTCTGCCCTCTGCAATTTCAATGGAATCTCCCCTCTTGCATCTGCAACAAAACATAAACATAAATTTAGTTTATGTCATCAGTTTGTAAATAGAGCATAATTTGTATGAGTATAATTATTTTCTCCACAGTCGGGCAGGTTTGGCCCATGTTCTATTTTCATGCTAATTGGTGCATTTTTTTGTTACAGGCAATTTGCTACACATGCAGCCCGGTACAATGTTCTGGTAGCTCTGTGCCTGTTGACATTTATACACACATCAGATCCCAGACAGAAAGTAAATGCTCATTGTCTTGGTTCCATATGTACACAGAGCGAGCGAGTGGCCGCAGAAAACAAGCCTGACGCTCGTAGAGTCGACCGGGATCAAATGGGAGCGATAAGAGAGGATCTTTGAAGTGCAGGGAGTACAAAACATTTAGCGTGAAGAACCTTGCATTCTGATTGAGGCGCTAAATGAGTCACACACTGGTAAAACACTCGAAAAAAGCCTTTATGGCTTTCAACTGCTTTCAGTCTGAATGACTCGACGGGGACGGCTTTGTAATTTTCTGATTCCCAGTTGTAGATTATAATCAGAAGTACAGCATTTCAAGAATAGTACAATACAATCTGGGGAAGGTGAAGCACTTGGTATTAATTGCCCGACGATGTTGCTTGGCCGCACAAGAGCTTCTCCTCGCCCCTAACTAACATTTTTATCTATAGCTCGCAGAATGTGCAGTGGCGGTGGGAGCGTCTTCCACAATGTCTTCTACTAGTGCAGGCAGACAACAAAACCGGAGTCAGAGAAACACTGAGATTCTTGTCTCTTTCTGGATACGTCTCGTCAGCGGCGGGCGGTGCATTTGGTACCGGGGCCTTTAAACATCAGTTTTCCTACAGGACGATTTTTGTAATACAGAAGAGACATTATTTCTATCAGGAGTTCATTCCAGAGATTTGAAAGTTTAAAGTTATGTTTGCACCGTTATCAAAGTGATACTATTTTAGTCATAATAAAACAGCCTATCTGAACTTGTGTCTTATGGATAGTATTTTGTAATAAACAAAGGAGGCATACTTTAAAAGTAAGAGTACTATTCGGGTATTCCTCGCTGTGTGTTTCAGTAATCAAAGTACGGTCACTGTATCATTACACCACTTTTGAGTATTATGCAATTGTTTTGAGCAGCCCCCTAGTATTGTGCGTCATATGCTTTTAGACTTTTAGATTTGGTCATCACATATCCTGTCCACCACTAAGTGTTTGTTTTTTAACAACAGCGGTTTTACACAGCAGGAGTCCTCGGTGCAAACTGTGAGTAGGCGCCAGCTCACCTCTGAAGTGGCTGGAAATTTTATTACAGTTTTAAATAAATGTCCTCCTGTTGTTCGCCTCCCGACGATTTTATTGTTGAAAATTTGAACAGTAAACGTAAATCCAGCCTTGACACTGTTGCCCTACTAACAGCAAATAAGGTGGAGAAATGATGAGGAAATAAAAAACAACTAAAAACAAATTGCAGGGTTGAGGAGAGGAAGAGTAAACTAATGATCAATTATGAAATGCAAGTAATCCTTTGCCACTTCAAACTTGGAATTTTGCTTCACTCTAACACGGTGGTTAAAAAAAATATGAATTATTACTTCATGCTGTTTCGTTGAATATGGCCTATTATTCGTCAATAAATATGCATATTCAAGCAAATCGTACATATTTTTTGCATATGTTAAATACCACTAAGGAAATCTGGGTATTTTTTGATAGACCTCAATGTTGCAATGCACCTAGCATCAGTGCATCCAGTGCAGGCAGGGGCAAAACTGGGCGGGCTGTCTATCATATATTTTTTAATGTGCTGGCTGCAGTTGTGCTGAACAGCCAATTGTGCATTGAAGGATGGTCTGGAAAAAAACTTACCTTGCTGTGACAGCACCTATGTTGAAAACCAATAAACAGATTGGCTGAGATGTTGGGGAATAGGGACAAGGCTCTATGGATTTGTCTCCCTGTCTCACCAAAATTATTTCTCCTGGTGAAAGTGTCACCTTGAGCCATACAAGGTTTTTCCTAATAGAATGGGGAGAGCATATCTCAGATAAAAGGTAGCTTCACCATTCATGCTACAGTTATTGTCACGAGGGCTTTACATTGAAGATATCGCTCAGGACATTTTCCCAGAGTAACACACTCATCCGAGCATCCACAAGTCAGAATATAGAGATTGATTTTACTTCCAATGCCGGTCTGCATTACTGTGTGTGTGATTTTGTATTTATTTGATAATAGACAATGTTAGCCTATTCCCAGTGTAAAACAAAAGCCCAATCATTCCTTGCTTCCTCTACTATTGTGGCTTAGAGTGCTAAAAACGGTTGCTATATTGCCAGGGTTGGAGTAGAATCATTATAATTTGTCAATGTCCCCTCATTCTTGGGATTCTGAGTTTACAGTGGACTCTTAAACACGGTTAGATGAAATAATTATTATTTGAAATGTTTTGGTGTAGCCAGAGAAGAGGGGCAAAGCAGGACAGAGACTTGTAAAGGCTATTTCTTCGCTTTAGTCTTACTTGCTGGTTCTTTGGACCGCATTGATATCGGAGAAGTAGTCAAGGATCAGCGCTAGACTCTCAGCATCAATGAGGAAGATCGAGGAAAGAGCCCAGAATGAAAGCACACGGGGTATATTTTGCAGTTGCCGCATCCCTCTCGAAAGTGAAACTTAAGCCTGTGTGGCTGGAACGCGGAAGCCAAGTCTGTGTGAAAGTGAGAGTGAAGCTGGTGTGAATGAGAACTAGTGATGAAAAACTTCAACCCTTTTACTGACTCAAGTTTTTGTGAGTTACACATTAAAGTAAATCAGATACTCGATTCACTCGTGTCGGGTGTCACAGCGCGCACGCGCAAAAAAACCCCTCCCATAGATATACAGTCATGGAAAAAATGATGAGACCACCCTTGTTTCTTCAGTTTCTTGTTCATTTTAATGCCTGATACAACTAAAGGTACCTTTGTTTGGACAAATATAACGATGACAACAAAAATAGCTCACAAGATTATTAATGAAACTCTTATGAGCTATATTTGTTATCATCGTTATATTTGTCCAAACAAATGTGCCTTCAGTTGTGCCAGGCATTAAAATGGATCAATAAACTGATGAAACAAGGGTGGTCTAATCATTTTTTTCCATGACTGTACAAGCAAACACCTCATTGAAATGGTTGGTCCCTTGCAGCGATATGTTTGGATGTGGCATATCTGCCCCAAGCTTAATAAAGCGCCTCTCTCTTTCTTTCTGGATGCTGGTTTCACCGCAGGAATCCACAGTATTATGCCACAGCATAACGCCACAAAGTAAACAATTATTGTTGGTAAAATGATGTTATAGTGGCCAAATACAATCTAAAGCATTTTTTTCAGCCTTACCTGTGAAAGGTAATCCCATAAGATCTTGTTTGGACTGTAAACCGGTTGGTACAATTCCATGCAGAACATGAATTAGGTATCTTCCCTGTTCTCTCTTGCCACATCCAATATGGCGGTGACGTCGACGTATGATTCAGCGCTCAATGCGGCATGTACATCACCAAACAAACACGCACATTTAGCTTAGTGTGATTTATTTCAAACATGCATACCATCTTACATTGAAATGCATGAAATACATTCTGAGGTCTTGCACCCTTGTCTCGGTACGGCACACTGCCTTTGCAAGCCATGGCAAAATTTTACTTTGGTTGTTAACCAAAAAGCGTGCTAACCAGGGCGGACGTTAACCAAGGTACCACTGTAAATACACTTTAAAGTCATTATTTTATAGCGTTGCCGTGTTGAAAGATTTTTTTTTAAAACTGTGCAAGAAAGGGCGGAATTTGTCAGCCCAGCATCAGAAACAGCCAATAAAAAGGCTTCTAACATTGTTCAGACAATGTTCAGAGGCCAGTGAAGTTGAACCGCAACCAAAACTTTCAACAATTTTGGTAACAAAATATTTTGTTTGCAATTTCAAATCCATTACTTTGTTTGCACATGTTTTTTCTTTACAAATATTTCAAATTCATTTTTTTGTGATTGGATAAAAGGACCCAAATGTCTTTCCACATCCTTGTGCAAACCCGGTACATCAGGAAGTCAGGGTCTGTGGATGCACATGCGGTTTACCAAGCAATTGAAACGATCAGATAACTGATCGATGAACAATCATCATTGAACCATTTCAGATGAATGACTGGTGCAGTGGAAAGACAAGAAATGCTGTCGGTTTTTAATACCGTCCAGCAAACAAGGAAGTTGTTGCTGTGGATCTCTCTCCTCTACTCTCCTCCCTCCCTTAACCGAGTAGCTGCCATCGTGTGGGCTGGAAGTCCCAAGGTCACAAAGGTGACTGAGAAGATCCTGTGGGACTTGAAAGCCAATTAACGGAATATCGTGGCGATTCTTGTGCTGTTCTCTTTTTACAATCCAATAGATACAAACAATTGTAACTGCAGTAATGAAAGAATATCCTCCATTATTTTCATGGGGTTAAGTCCGGGTCTTGAAAACAGTCCTTTGATTTCGAAAGATCCCCTGCTAACCTTTTGAAGCTAAGCAGTTTCACAGCACTTTAACAGCGGCTGCATCTGTCAGACCCTGTCACTGTACTCCAGTGGTCTCTCATCATCGTTTTGAAGTGCCAGGCGAATATTGAATAATATAAGAGATGAACGATAAATCAGTCATGGGGGCCAAGTGCTCCCCAAGTATGTGTGCTTCGCTGTTAAAAACTTTGAAAGGAGCTTAGGTAGAAAATGTAGAGTGGCTTTTAATATACAATCTAATTAATAAAAATCAAAGCTTGCATCATTTACATCTGTCATCTGGTAATGATTGTTATATCGATTGATTAGTACATTGATTTCATCATCCTGACATATTTTGGCCCAAGGTTGCAAGCGGTCCCCGGGTTATGTAAGAGTTCCGTTCCTACAAGTCGGATCTTCTACCTAAATGATACCAAAATTAACTCCTAAATCACTCACACAGAATAAATGAAGGACACATAAAATACAACAATAACAACATCTCCTTACCTTTACGCTGTGGCTTATTGACAGGAGGAAGCAGAAGAGGCAGGAGAAGAAATAAAACAATAAGACCACTGCGCTTAGTTATTACTTTCCCTTTCATAGGAGCAGATGCTTAAACATGCTGAAGGATCTGAGCTTTATCTTTAATGACGGTCGTACAATGTTCATTTTCCAGTGGGGGGCGTTGCATTTGGCACCTGGGCCGTCAGTGGGGACTTCGCCACCACCCAGAGGCGGTCCCTTCGCCAAACTTTGGACACCACTGGCTTGTTCCACTGGGAAGGGGAGGTGTTGCTAGGCAAGGGAGTGTGTCCAAATTCTGTCTCCTTGTCTCTGGCAGGAGTTGGGTTGCAATGTGGAGATTTTTACAGCTTTGAGACTGGCATTGCAGGGCAGTACGGAGGTGAAGATCCACTCCTGCTTGATCGCTTATGTTTCATTAGCGATTAACTGCATGACGCAAGAAACACGTCCTGTCTTTTACTTTGAATGCGCACCCCTACTTGCTAAATATATCAACACGGATCTCTTCTACGTATGAGGTGTGTTGTGAAGCTGAGTTGGTCGCAATCCCAGCCATTTTTCAAAAGAATACCCCTTCAGTATCGGCCATTTTAGATGACTTTGACTGATCTTTCGAGGCACACAGAATATTGTGTTCTCTGGCAACATAAACATGGAACCCACCAAAAAAAAGATTAGGCTCCCGTCTTTAAGCAGAAAAAAGAGTTGGTTTCTACCTTTTTTCCTTTCTTTAGTAATCATCAGTAGAACATACATTAAGTACGTTTCAGGAAAATATAAGTTTCCAACTAAAAAAAAGGGACAAAACCAGCTTTTTGTGAAAAGACACATTCAAGCATAACTTTCACTCTGACACAAATTGTTTGCTTTTGTGACAGCTCAAATATGTAAACATCAATATTTTACATCAAAAGAACTATTTACAATTTTCGCTTTTGGAACTGAACTATGTGTGTGTGTGCAGTAAAATTTCCCTGCAACGTCTCATTTTTTTTCGTGTGGTACGCAATGTAACAGCTGCCTTTATGCTAGGGCTTCCTCTTCCTGTCGTGTGTGTCTCCCTCCTCTCATGCTGCACTTCTGCCACCTAGTGACCGTTTTTATGGCATTCAAATTGCTCTCAAACCCTAATCCTAATTGGTGAGGCGTTGCATCATCACCTCCTTTAACCTCTCGCGCAGAATTTTTTTTAAATAGGTATAAATACATTGCTGGGATCGAGTGTTCAGGTTTCTAAAAATGTATAACCACGTCTTTGAATTGAATGAGTTAAAGAAGCAAGACACACGCTTAACCCTTAACTTCCAGTACATCATCACACATACGCCTGACTTACCTTTCTGCTAGCAACTTTGAGCATTAGTAGCTAATGAGCCAAAAGTATAAATACAAGTTAAGACAGTGCAAAACCTCTATACTACATATGGTGCAGTTCCGAATCAATATCCATCTAATAACACGACAAAAACCTACAACTTTTAAATGAAATACATCTCAACTTTGCCGCCTCAGTCAGCCATTGTGGGCATAACTTATCTTGTTGAACAATTTTTGCTCTGATCACCCGTTCAGAATTGGAGGCCTGCAAGCTGGCGCTGAGAGCTGAATCAGAAGTCTGATTGGCTAAAAAAAGTCTGATTGGACAAAAAATCTCACACACCCTACTGGAAGCAGTGCAGCCAAGCAACACGTTACTAAATTAAGATAACAGGCTGTCGCGACACCCGACCGACAGACCACTCACCGCAGCACAGGCTCGGGCAAGCCACGCTTGGGAGAGCAAAACGTGAATTCATAAGCCACGTAATTCACCCCGTGTATGAGGCACACATTGTATTCACGACGAGTAACATGCGGCATCCTTGCGAGTATTCTTACTTCGCGCATGCTGAAACTACTTCTCCAGTCAGTCCAGTGTTTACGGATCAAAATGAAATTTTTGTTGATTTATCGGAGCCTGTATGAAACGACAAAAACTCGCAACCAGGGGACCACCTGACCAGTAGAGTCTTCATGTGGTACAATACATACAGTACATAATACTGCTCATAATAGTGACTGTATGTAATGAATGGAATGTCATGAATGAGTCATGAATTTCAGAATCATGATTAGAATGCTGTGTACAAGCAGAGTGTGAGAGAGAGAGAGAGAGATGGGCTAAAAAGCCACCATGTCAGACTCGGATTTGAAAATGATTGTCAGATGATGAAGCCAAGAGTATGCAGTCAAAGTGTCCTCTCATTTGCATATTGGCAGGTAGGCACATCATCTTCCTCTTTCACTTCATTTCACTGTAATGACAGAGTTCAGATTTGTTCCCCCATTTCTTCAATATGTCCTTCCAAATCCATCACGCTAAGCCTTTCATTTGAGCGTAATCCCTTCAATTTGATCACTTTAAAGGGATAGACCCAACAAATTGCAATCAATGAGAAATACCCCTTGGGAACCACACAAATGGTCCACATCGGTGGCGGTAGGGGGGATGTCGTAGTTATGGAAGAACAGAGGAGAATCAACTGCTCTCAGCACAGAGAGATAAAAGGTGTAAGAAGGATTATCTCGCAACGGCAAAGATGATTGTTGGAAGAAAGGAAATCATATAATATCATGGCCGGAGGAGTCGATTGCCCGCGTTGGGGTCACGGGTAAGCTGCAGCTTTTCCCAGCTGACTTTGGGGGAGAGGCGGGGTACACCCTGGACTGGTCACTCGCCAATCAGAGGTCGACATATATACAAACAACAATTCACACTCATATTCACACCGATGGACAATTTACATTTTCCAAATAACCTAATGCATTTTTTGGAATGAGGGAGGAAACCCGGAGAAAACCCATGCATGCATCAAAAGAGCATGCAAACGCCACACAAAGATGCCCAAACGGAGATTCCAACCCTCAGTCTCCACTGGAGGCGCAATTAATGTTAAAAAATGATTCTTCCGGCTTAATGTTTTTGCAATAGGACTTCTTGAGTGGATGGACTGAAAGCTCGGCACCAACTATTTTGGCACTCAACCACAATTACAGTTCTGTTTACTGACACCACTGCACCGGCTTAAAACCCGTCCGGCATGAGGAACTGACTTGTCAAAAAAAAAACAAGGTACAAGGTCGAGTGCTGACAATCGCCAGCAAGATAAGCTAATTGATGCTAACTCCTGATCTTCAAAGGTGTTGATTACCAACGTTCATCATGGGCAGAAAAAAGGCTTCTGCTTCTGGCGCCACAACAACTGAGGAGGAGGACGTGGAAGAGAGCCAGGAGCCAAGTACACTACGGCAGATAATTGTGATGTCGGATGACATAAGAAGCTAAACAGCAAAATAGATAAATAGCATGAAGAAGCAAAATCCTTAATGAAATACAGTACATTAAGGGTTCACAAATGAATGGGATGAACGGAAAAGTGGATGGTTTAAAGGAGCAAAATGATGAAAAGGATCACTGTATATCGCAAATGGTGTGCAGAATGGGTGATTTGGATCATTGGACGCGCATGATCGTGACTGAGTTTCACTTAACTAGCAGGTCTTTTGCCAACAAAGCTGATAAACGAGGAGGACAAGATGATTTTGCTCCAACAGAGCAACGGGCGGTAAACTTTCTGCAATCATTCAAATGTAACCACGTGATGCTCCTTAATGTAACTTGTTAAGCATGTCTGAAACAAATAAACATACCATACCAACCAAAGCTGAAAAAAAGTGTTTTTGCCCCCAAAATTGACTTATGTTCTATTAGTTTCTCGCACACCCATCTGTTTTGGGCCCTTAGAAATGCCATCACTTTTCTCCCCTTACGACACCTCTGCCTCTGGCCATCCTTCAAGCAAAAGAAAGTCAGTAAATATTACCTCATATTGGGGAAAAGAAGAAGAAAACAGCTCTTGCTAGTTATTATTTCTACCCACAGGTCATTTGTGTGTGTGTGTGTGTGTGTGTGTGCATGCGTCAAAAAATATATGTATTATTTATCAAAATATTAATTATTTGCATGAAATGCACATTTGAAATAATTGTACTGAACCAATGTATTTATGTACCTATTTATTTCTGTTTCTCTGCTGTTATTACACATGCTTGATAATGCACGTCTGTATTATATTTGAAATGTTACTTCCTCAGTCTGACTTAGAACACAATATGCAGTCAGTAAAGGTCTAAATATACATACAGTGGTGTGAAAAAGTGTTTGCCCCCGTCCTGATTTCTTTGTCACACTTAAATGTTTCAGATCATCCAACAAATTTAAATATTGGTCAATGACAACACAACTGAACACAAAATGTAGTTTTTAAATTAAACGTTTTATTATTCAGGGAGAAAAAAATCCAAACCTACATGACCCTGTGTGAAAAAGTAATTGGGCCCCCGTTGAAAGTTAACTGAGATTAAGTGAGCTCTATCAGTCTGGAAAAGGTTATAAAGGCATTTCTAAACCTCTGGGACTCCAGCGAACCACAGTGAGAGCAATTATCCACAAATGATGAAAACATTGAACAGTGGTGAACCTTCCCAGGAGTGGCCGGCCAACCAAAATTAACCCAAGCATCCAAGAGATCGCAAAAGACCCACAGCAACATCCAAAGGCTTCAATTGCCTCAGTTAAGGTCAGTGTTCATGACTCCACCATAAGAAAGACACTGGGCAAAAATGGCCTGCATGGCAGAGTTCCAAGACTACAGCTGAACGAAAAGAACATTAAGGCTTGTCTCAATTTTTCCAGAAAACATCTTGATGATCCCCAATACCTTTGGGAAAATCCGTTACATCTGACAATGCTGCATTTCAGAAAAAGAACATCACAACAGTAAAATATAGTGGTGGTAGTGTGATGGTCTGGGGCTGTTTTGCTGCTTCAGGACCTGGAAGACTTGCTGAAACCATTGAACCATGAATTCTCCCGTCTACCAAAAGACCCTGAAAGAGAATGTCGGACCATCTGTTTGTGGCCTTGATTGCAGTAGTTGCTGCTCAGGGTGGTCCAACTAGTTATTAGGTTTAGGGGGCAATCACTTTTCCACACAGGGACATGTAGCTTTGGATTTTTTTCTCCTTTAATAATAAAAAGTTTCATTTAAAAACTGCATTTTGTGTTCAGTTGTGTTGTCATTGACTAATATTTACATTTGTTTGATGATCTGAAACGTCTAAGTATGACAAACATGCTAGAACAAATTCACAATTAGTATACACCAGGTTCAGTGGGTCTGTGGGTCAAGAAAGCATACATGTAATAAGAATTGTCATTTTTAAAAGTGATGTGTTATAGTTTATCGCTTAAAAAAAAAAAAAAGAAATCTGAATCCTCTTTCGAATACATTTCTACAACTGAATTTTTGTTTTTGGCAACATGCATTCTGCGAATATAACTATTCTTCTCTTCTTCCAGGAACAATTTGTCTGTCTTTGCTGCTATCTCCCTTGGGATCGAACACTTTGCATTTAAAAACTGGGCCATCCTGGCAGCTTGACAAATGAAAGCAATAGCATATTTGGAGACACCTGGTTCAACAGTTATTGAAGTTGATCACATATAATTTACATATAGATAAGGCATTCTTACCTGGAGTAAATCTCAGCATACAAAGTAGATAGGAACTTTTATTTATTTATTTATTTATTTATTTATTTTTACTCTAGCCCTAATTCTACTGACAGATACTGGCATACAATTTGAAAGTGGAACGGTTTCAAGGTTTGGTTATCTGTCGAGTCAGTCGAGTTAGTCATTCCAAATAATAAATATTCTTTAATATTTCTTTAACAGGATGCAAAAGGCAAACATTTCTTCCTTTTGGACAAGACTGAGTGTGCAGTTATACTCAGTCAAGACAAATTTGCACTCATTTCATACCCATCACTACTTCAGCCCCGAGCATGACTTATGCATGAGCCATGTCATAAATAAAGTAATAAAAGAATAAAAGTATTAATCATATATTTGCTGGATATGTTTGCTGGCATTGTGAACCTCGACTGAACTCAGTAGACATCTATACAGTAGCTGTGTTTTCGGAAGCTCATTTTCAGCTGCCATAAAGTTCAGTTTGGGTTGCCGTTGATGTTTTTAGTGTTAGTTTTGAATTTGCAGGGGGAGAAACTGAAGAATCATAAACTAGGGCATTGGTCGGCAACCCGCGGCTCCGGAGCCGTGTGCGGCTCTTCAGCCCCCTTGTTGAGGCTCCCACATCAAGCTCTGTGATTTTTTTTCAATACCGAAGCAAAGGAAATGTGTTTTTTCAAAAAGAGTATGAAATATCGGACTCAGCGCAAGTCTGTGAATGCATCTGCGCTGTGTTCTGACTGCTGATTGGATGAGCAAGGGAAGGGGGAGGGCCCGTGTTATAATGACACCCCAAAAGACGTCTTGAGAGTGTGCTGCCCCCGCGGTAATCTATCCATAACTAGAGAGAATTTCATTCTGACTGGATATTTTCCTTGGCCTTCACTGCCAGTGACGCTGGCTTACCCACCCACAACAGAAAATGCAACGTTGAAAGACATTTTCAAAAGAAACACTGAGCTTTTTTTGAAAAGTAACCAACTGCGTATGAGCTGGAACTACACTAAGTCCCCAACTAACGAACACAATTGGTTCCAGACGACCGTTCTTAAGTCAAATTGTTCTTAAGTCGGGGAAAAGGTAATATTACCAATGATATGGGTACTACATGTACGTGTATACATATACAGTATATGTGTATGTATGTAAATATGAGTTTGGATGCAGTAGTAATATTAAACCAGGATAATTAATGAAAAAAACAATAATAAAGATGATATAATAATACGTAATGATAAATGTTATTTACCTTTGAAGAGGAGTGGTCGAGCATGCGTCGGCGTGTTGGAGTTGGAGGAGGAGTTATTGAAAAAAAGGACAAGTCGTCGTCGTGGTTAGACTCTTCTAAAAGAGGTAGTGTTCTGTGGGTGGTGTAGAATTAAGCAGGCCTATTAACTCTTCATAAACTTTAATCACACGCTCTGTCCGGCGTCCATAACAATATCACAGCGTCTATTCTCCAAATAATAACAAATAACGAGAAATTATTCAGAAAGTGAAAGAAATGCCCCTCCCTGCAGAGACAGCCAAGGACAGGACCAATGGAATGGCAACAAACGTCACCAGTTGACAAATTGATGACAAGAATTCAGTGCATATTGAATTGTCTGTGATGAGTCAAGTGAAGTAAACGATGTTGAGCGGACAGCACTGGTACGTAGATATGTGAATTCCGATTCAAGTTGGCTGCGTTTTCTTTCAATGTTACATAAATGTGGGAACAACTGAAAAAAAGCCTACATAATTAAGTGTTCTGTTGTTGTAAGATTCAAACTATTAAGTTTATAAGCTGTGTCGTGTTTTGCGGCTCCAGACCATTTTGTCTTTACAAGGCAAAACGGCTCTTTTGATTCCAAAACCAGAACGACACAGGAACCTGAGGTCAAACGCTTGCTAAGTTTTGGTAAGTAAGCAATATTTTTGGAAAAAATCCCATTCATCCATCCAGTGAGAGACATAGTCTTTCCAACATGTCCTGGGTTTTCCCCGAGGCCTTCTACCGGTCAGATGTGCCCTGAACACCTCCCCAGGGACCTCATCTGGCTCCTCTAAATGCGGAGGCGCACCGGTTCTACTCTGAGTTTCTCCTGGATGACAGTTATTCTTAGCTCTAAAGGAGAGCCCAGCCACCCTACGGAGAAAACTCATTTTTTGCTTGTACTTGCGATCTTGTCCTTTCGGTCACTATTGGAAAAAAATGTGCCCTCCAAAGTGGTAACAACTTGGGAATTTCAACAGCCGTTGTTTCACGACACATTTCATGAGACTGCAACTCGGCAAGCGGCAAATGATTGACTCCGTGGATTTGTTTTGCTTTATGCGGCTTTTTGGCAACACAAATTCAAAACAACGACCACAGCCTCTCAGGGATACCTCACGTGCAGCAGAGTGCCCTAACGCCGTGCACTTCGATGAAAAACAATGAAAACCAGTACGTTTTCATCAATTTCTTAAAAAAACCCCAAAAAGACAGGACAGTTCCTGGGAAAACAAGGAACCTTTTCATATACAGTAATGTTGTGTTTGGCTGCATGATTCTGCAAAAAATGGAAATCATTTTTTTGCTTAGAACTGCGATTGAGATTCTCTGTGTCATTTTTTTCACACACAAACACAGTCATGGGCTTACATTTTAAAGTAATCTGTTTATTATTATTATCATTATTAGACTCATTACTGTCTTATTCGGCTTTACTATCTTATTCAGGGGACCACCACCCAGGACACCAGCCCCACCACCTTCAGCCTCCAGCAATTAAAAGGGAAAACAAAAAGGGAGCTAGTGGGGTTTCCGCGCAAAATAAAAACAAAAAACAAAAGAAAAAAAATCAGCCACGGTAAAAAAAAGAACAATGAAGGTTACGGTTTCTTAATTAGATAAACAATGATAATAAACCATGATTAATTTAAAGAAATAGGCAATGAAAAAACATAATCAGTGTTTGAAAATAATTACAGGGGGCAATAAATACAAAATAAACAAAACGTACAAAATAAGACCTAAATAAGAAATGAACAGGACAATAATTCATTTAAAATAACCAAACACATAAACCTTAGCCCCACGACAGGGACTGATGAAACCAGACAATTAAAAGAGCAAAACAAAGTGGGCCTGCAACAGCACCACCACACAGTGCATGGCCCCGCCTAAGCCGCAGTAGAGGCAAGCAGGCAGGTGAAGCTCCAGAGTTCTGACGACATTGTAATCCAAGCTGTGGCAAAGCAGTAGAATTGGTTAATTGTAATTACCAGCTGCACAATACATGCGAGTTATCCTGGCCAAATGGGAAGATGCAGGAGCAAAACAGCAATAAAGAGTACATAAAAGAGTTATAAAATCACACACAAACAAAGAAGCCACAGCTGCGTACGGGTCATTCATACAATCCTCGTGGCATTACATGCTATATTTTGTTTAAAAAATAAGTCCAAAGGAGGACATTGGCTGTTCCAGGGATGACCAGGTTGTGCACCCCATGAGAGCACCACAACCTGGATCAAACTCAATCGCACAGTGGGGCAAAACTCAAAGCAGCTTGCCCTTTTTGTCTTTTTAACCAACATAGTTAATTAATGTAGCACACTCACATGCATCATCAGTGAACACACCCAGATGGTCGTTTGAAGTTCCCAACATGACAGGACATGCCCCAATTATCCAGGCTCCAAAAGTACTATTTATTACGGTCAGATTTTGAGAAAATCTCACATTAGCACTGGCGAATAAGTAAAAAGCTGACATACTTTTATCCTGGTTCCGCTGTATTGGAACTTACCGACTTTGCATTACCAACATAATGCGCCAGGCAGCTGTGGCTGCATTATCAGGCTCGGACGAAACGCGCATGACAGCAATGTTTTTATGTGGACATTTTTTTTTTTGACATCGGAATGGGGACAATAGCATTTTTGGAAATATCTGTGTTTTTGTCTGTTCATTCCTGCTTAAAATGTCTACTTTCTGACTACTGATTGGATCAGCCAGGAAAAGGGAGGGGGAGACAGCGGCAGGTATACTACCATGGTTATTTTGGCATGGTTGTTTGTTTCAATAAAGTGATTGTTGATGGAGCACCTCTTTGTCATTCTCTCCATGTCCAGACGGTATTGTTATTCCACTCAAAAACATCACAAGATGTGCAGCCCGGAATGGGCAGATTACACGTTTCCCAGCATGCTTTGTTGTCTTATGCCTTTATTAATTAATACTAGTTCTGAAGTACAGGAGATGTCACGAAATTAGAACGTGGCCATAAATTAGCTGCACCGCTATATATCTATATCTATATATATATATCTATATCTATATCATATATAGACGTAGCATTCAAAGTTTAAGAAAAATGTAGCGGTCTATAAACCAGAAATGATGGTATGTGATGGGCCAGATGTGGATGACAGGCCCTCAGTTTGACACCCGTGTGCGAGACAGTGCTGCTCTCCTTAGCGGAAGTAGTCATTGGTTGGCCGAAATGTCCTTATAATTTGCGGTATGACATAATCCACTAATTTACATAATACATAATGTTTATGCATTTTTAATGGTTGCTGGGAGAAAGCACAAAAAGTCCGTTAAAAAAAACCTAAATATGTTTCAAATTACACATGAGAATAGGCAGTGATTTATTTCAGTGCGTCTTGGTTTGCTGCTGAACCCTGTGCAATACAGGTCAAACATTTAATTTGTCACATAATGGCATAATATCAATTGTCACCTAAGACTAAAAAGTGCTGACACAGATTTCCACAATGACATTTTCTTGCGCAAGACAGGTTACAAGGTTGAGGCAGTTAGCTGCAAGCAATTTTCAAACTTGAAACCTTCCTGCAAGTGAACATAAGCTTACCTCCTCAACCAGTATGTGAAAGAGCAGTCTGAGAGCTGGCTTGCCTGACCTGAAATATATTCCCTATCTCGGTGCCTAATGGGCACTGTGCATCCCCAAACTACAGGGGAAATGGAACACTCTCACTCCAAAGTGGTAATGAGGTGACCCGGGAATGCTGGTCTTCTCTCCCAGCTAGTCTTAAAGATGGACCCAGCCAAATTAATCCTGCTAGTTAAAAAGGTCAGGGCTATGTGTTAAAGGGCTTGGGAAATGATAACAAGGAATTGTTACTGTCCTTCACTAAAGACGTGAGTGTTGCCAAAGACACAATGTGGCAGCGAGACGCCACATGGACATCATCTTCCTGTTTTTCTGAGTTATTTCTTTTAATTACCAGTGTTTCACACCTTCTTCTGCTCAATTTTGGCTTACTGAGGTGATAAATACGATTCAACTTGAGAAATAACTCATGGCACAAGAGGAGAGTGGTGTTTGAAGAGGAAGGTGTCTTGCTACCTCATTGTGTCTTTGGGAACAGTCACATCATGTCTTCGGTGAAGGTAAGCGTAACCTTAAATGTTCATTTGTCCCTTTTGTTCATCATTTACATGCATTTTGAATTGTTTTCTGTTAGTGAAATCATAATTGTAAAACTATAAAAACGTGTTTTGTGTTTAATTGTTTGGCTTTCTGGAACAAATTAATTGGATTTACATTATTTCTGATGGAAAAATGTACTTGGTTAGCATTTAGGTAAGACTTGGAACTTCTGGAATGAATTAATGACACTAACCAAGGTTCCACTGAATAACCAAAGACCCAAATTCCAAAGGAAGAAAATTCAAAAACCATCACGAAAATGATTCTAAAAACAGAAGGACACAGGAACCTGAGGTCAAATGCTTTGGAGTGTATCCACTATTTTCGGGAAAAATCGAAATCTAAAGTTGCAAGAACTTCGGAATTTGAACCACTGTTGTGCATGGCATCCCCAATTTTCGGCAAGCATCAGAGGATTAACGTGATGCATATGTCTTACTTTTTGCTTGGCGTTATTTAAACTTTTTGGCAAAAATAATACAAAAAGCTGGCTATACCGCAGCCTCTCAGGGATTACATCACATGCAGCAGAGTTCCCTAAAGTCGTTCAATTTGAAACTTCCTGGGGTAGGTATCGACATGCAGGCTCACTTGTTCCTGTATTCTCTGTTGATATGTTAGCGCCTCTCACCAGAGATTCTATTGAGAAGTTGAGATCACTTCAAGGAGAATCCATCGATCCATCTTCTTGCATTTGTCCAAGGTCGGGTTGCGGGGCAGCGGCCCAAGACAAGGAGCTTAGACTTCCCCCTGTTTTGTCTAGCTACTCCTGCGGATCCTGGGGTGTCCCCAGGACAGTTAGTGTCTCTAACATCCAGTGAGACCTGCTCTGAACCCCTCCCCAGTCAGACATCCGGGAAGCATTCTGACTAAATTCCGAAGCCTCTGGTCAGGGTATGGATGTGGATCTCAATGTGGAGGAGCAGCGGCTCTACTCCAAGTTTTGCCCGGATGACAGTGCTTGTCACCCTATCTAAAGGCTGGGTTATACTTTCCGCTCCAACGAGCCACGCGGAAAAGAGCCGTGTGGAAATCCGCTCGAGGGACCGTGCGGCGTGTGCTCCCAAACCACATGGGGCAGTGTATTGAAAACACACGTCTAGCATGGTACTAAACTAGAGAAGAAGTTTGCCATTGTTTACTTGACTTCCAACATGGCGACACTTGCGTGTGTACTTCTTGAAGAAGAGGAATTGTTTCCTATTAATTTACTTCTACGACAGAAAAGGAAGAGAAGGTGGTCCACTCGTCCTTTGAATAGGAGGGCTGCAATCGCAGCTCGTCATTCTTCCCACCACAGGGACGTGTACCCCGGCAGGAGAATGTGCTTAGAAAAGGCATACTGAACACGGCAAAAGAAAATAAAAATAATTCATTTCAAAATATTCATTTTTGTATTAGGACTGGGATTATCATTGTTTAGCTACGCAGTTCAGTATAAACGACACACTTACATAACAGATAAGGCAGCCATGGAGAAAATAACACGCTGTATCATGTTCGGGCACAATGAGAACGCCTGAACTTTGGGGCAGCTTGTTCACCCTGTTGTCACACCTCTGTTGAGAAGCCACGGTCCCAATCTAAACTGACATGCCAATGTCACTTCAGTGGCAACTTTGCAACCTTTGTGTTGGAGGTGTTCCTGTGTGTTCAAATAAATGAGCACATTTGTTTATACATTGGTTTGTGTTCTGTGTCTGGGCCAAATTGACCCGAACATGGAACGACACAAGATTTTATAGGGGATTGTATGTAAAAATGCAACTGGTTTATTTCTTTTAACACATTCTCATTATCCTCACAATAATAACTCATAATGCCGCATATAGAGAAAGGGTCCATATCTTCAGTAATGTTGATTAATTGTCTGAAGAAGAGACACTTGCTTCTGGTATTCTGGCATGAGAACATGGTGGCACACCGGGGCTGCTCGAAGAGTGTGTCCGACCACAGTGCACCTTGCTCGGCCACGCCAGGTGTATCTGTATCCTGGTCGTACCGACCTCCGAGGCAGCACAACGGGGCACTCGAAGGGTGTGTGCGACCACAGTGCACCTTGCTGGGTCAGGTTCCATGTTCCATCGCAAGCTCAACAAGACATCTGGTCTTTTAAAGAGAAAGGTCAAGACGGCAATGACAGCACAACTTTTCTAGTGAGCTACTGTTTATGTTTAATATTTGGGTGTAACATCTTTCTATGTACTAAATGTCCCATGTCACGACGTGAAAACATGCGGCTTACAGACCGGTGTGGCTTAATCTACGTACGAATCTGTTTTTCTCTTTAAATTTAGTGGGTGCGGCTTAAATACCCGTGCGTTCTACAGTCCGGAATTTACGGTATATACAATACAGTATATTGACATTTGATGAATACAAGGGAGGGTTCTTGTGGGTCAACATTTGTAAAGTACGTTTCTTGGTATTTTTTCATTTGTTTTGCGATCTTTCTCGCAGATGCAAAGTTGTTTCCCTGGGCTTTTGGTCTCAAAGGCCTGTATTCCTCTTTCAGTCTCAGCCAGGAGTCATCAAGTCTCACATCTATATCTTCCTGAATTATTAACACAACTGTCTGTGAGTACTTAAAGTTCCTTGTTACTGCCCCCAGGTGATGCCATCTACGAATAGTAGATTTCTGATTAGTCTGCTACCAATGGTGATGGAAGTATGCTGGTTTTTCAGTGTCTGTCTCATTATTCTCTCCAATGTGTTGAAAAGTGCTTTCAAGAGTAGAGACTAACCCTGACGGTTGTTGCAACTGTCCAGATTGGTTGCTCGGAAGCACAGTCCTGCTACACAGTACTACACAGGGACTGGATGGTTTGGAATCGTCCTTTGTCGCTGGTAAAGTCTTTTAGGATGTGCCAGAGGCCGCTGTTCCACACTCTAAGAACTTTTTAAAGTAGGTAAAACTGTGGAATTGGTCCTTTTGATGCGGTGGATGTTTTGTTGTTATCCTTGGGCAAGACACTTCACCCACCTGGGCTTCCGTGCTGCCCACACTGCTGTATAAATGTGAATGCATGTTTGCAGGCGGTCGTAGAAGCCACTGGCGTGAACTGGCAGCCGTGCTTCTGTCAGGATACCCCAGGGCAGCTCCACCGATGTAGATTACCACCACCAGTGTGTGACTGTAGAGTGAATGAATAATGGGTTTCACTGTAAAATCTGTTGCATTATCTACAGCCAGTCCATTATTATTGTTATTAGTCGTAGTAGTAGTAGTAGTAGTAGTAGTATCTTGCTTGTACACTCTTTGTTTCAGCTCCCAGATTTTCTGGTAAGCGCATGAAGAGCTTTTGTTTCCTGACTGCCTTTCTTGAGTAGTTGTGAAGGAATGTTGTCAACTCCTGGGGACTTGCTTCTTCTTTCAGAACTTTCAGGCTGTCATCATTCTCAGTCTGACTCCGGTCTTCCAGTAGGATGAAGGGCGTCTCAGTGGAGCTTGCAGTTATATAAGTCATCTCAGTATTCAGTCCAGCTGTTAAAGTCTTTTGTCGTCCTTGCCTTCAACGACAGCAACTGTTGGTTGGTTGGTTGGTCTCCGTGAAGTGTATGGAGCGAGTGTATTGTAAGCTTCTTTACTGTTCCCTTCTTCCAAGCTTTCTTAAATGGGTTTACATTGTTCCTCAATCTAGTCTTCTTTGTCGGCCTTTCTGTCAATCTTTGCTTGTTGGTATTGTTCCCTTGCCGCCTCCTTCGTGTTTTGTTTTATTCAGTACACTTCTTTTCTCACAGAGGCCAAGGACTTTGTTTGTTATCCAGGGATGAATTCCTTGTGCTTCGTCCCAAGTGGTTCTTCTACTGTAGTTAAAAGAGCCTCCTTGATGTTGTTGGCAGTGGTGTCAACCTCAGTGTCAAGAAGATTCAAGGCTGCAAACTTGCCTCCAACTTGGCCCTAGAAGACCTCTGCGATCTCTGAAGCAAATGTGTGTGTGATTCTGCTAGATCAGGGGTCGGCAACCCGCGGCTCCGGAGCTCCGGAGCTTCAGCCTCCTTGTTGCAACTCCCTTTGTTGAGCTCAGTGATATTTTTTTTTTTAAGACCAAAGTAGGGGAAAGTGCATTTTCGAAAATAATCTGAAATATCTGACTCACCGCAAGTCCGTGAATGCATCTAGACTGGGTTCTGACTGCTGATTGGATGAGCAATGGAAGGGGAGGTAGGCTAGTGTATGCGGTGAGTCTCACTGGAGAGAAAAAAGTTGACTGATTTAGGAGTTGAGTCTGAAGGAAGTTACTGCACAGTAAAATGAAAGTATAGAATTTACGAAAGCATAGCAATATGTTTTATAACAAGAAGCGCTGTAGCTATGTGTTCGGAGCCCATGACACGCTAATCGCCGAGGTGGTGACTCCGGATGAGACGGATAGTGTGCTGCGGTAGCTGACGGTGTCACTCCGATTGTGACTGCTGTGAGGTGGGGCAGAACAATACGTTTTTTTTCACTTTTACGTTAGTAAAAGTTTAGTCGGCAGTCGCTTTTGGGAAGATAATCACCAAGAGGGATTGGAAAGTCGCCATATTTAGCAAGAAAATGGCCAAGTTGGAAACACAGGGCTGCACATGAGATCGTAAGGAGGGGGAAGCCGTTCACAGATGGAGAATACGTGAACGAATCGTTCATAAAACTATCAGAGCATCTGTTCTTTGAATTAAAAAATAAAAAAGAAATGATTCAGAAAATGAAAGAATGCCCCCCCCTGCAAAGACAAGGACAGGCTCAATAGAATGGTTATTGATGGCAATTCAGCACAGGCATAAACGCTATTGAGCAAACAACACGGATACAGAAATGTGAACTCTGATGAGCTTTTTTTTATGTTAAAGTTGGCTACATTTTGTTTTCATTTTAAACAAATACAGGAAACACTGAAAAAGGTGTTTAAATGATTTCGGGGTAGGCCAACACATGCTTTTATTTGTTGAATTTTGTTGCTGTGAGAGGTAACATTTTAAAAAAGATTACAACTTTGACAATTTTAGAAGCTGTGTGGTGTTTTGCGGCTCCAGACAATTTTTTTTCACTGGAAGAGGAGGCAAAATGGTTCTTTTGTTGCTAAAGGTTGCCGACCCCTGTGCTAGATCTCGGAGTGCTGTTTGATACTCTTTAGTATCTCTTTACCACACCATTTTGATGAAATGCATCTTCTCCATTAACCTTCTCTGCCTTGTCCATTTGTCGTAATCTAATTCATGGCTCACCTCATGAACTTTGCCACAGGTGTATCGAGTGTGAACATTCCACGTTCTAATGGTGATTTTGTCTGTTGGTAGCTCTTGTCGTTGACTTAACCCCACCACCCGGGCTGGCAGCGGGTTGCACAATCCTTGTTTGACCAGGTTCCGACTGATCTGGAATATGTGGATTCGTCCTTTTCACATACTTTCTGTTGGCTTGCGAGCTTGGTGGTGCATTCCTACACATGGCCAATCGTCCTATGGGAGGAGGACTCTGCCCAAGACGGTGGCCTCCGAAGATTCACAGGTTCCGACCACCCCCTCACGTCCATTGACTGGCTTGAGCAAGCGCGTGATTTGCACGGGGGATACGTCCCCGTAAAAATGTGATCCAGCCAATATAACCCCCCGAATATAACCGATTTAAAAAATATACATTAACTTTTCTTATTTATATCATTTGCCAGCAAAACAGTAGCATGTTTAGTCATCCGGTAATGTAAACTCCCTCCCGAATACTAATAGTATTACCCACCCCGCTTTCTCTACCCAATGTTCACTAGTTATCCTCCAATTTACTGTCTTTCTACTAAAAACTTGAGAATAGGTTTGATACTGAGTGGAGAAGATGGACAAAGTAAGAAGCCTCTTCCACACGGAATTGAAGGAGAACTTTTTTCACCATGTCATGTCGGACTGGCTGCAAGTTAAGGTGATGTAATGTAAAGAAATGTCCCATCAATGTAACATTACTGACGCCCGGTGAACAGAATACAACATATAACCTGTCTTTCAATATATTTAGACTAATAATAGGCCATAGTCCGCCACAAAACAGCGTTCGTCAATTAATTAGTGTTTGAAAATCTGCAATGTTCGAAGCGTGATGTTGCGAGGGACGACTGTAATCATATTCACCCAAACATCAGAGTGTCTTAATTTACTGCAGAACACAACAAGAATAAGTACTGAGTTTTGCAACGTCTCCGCCCTTCACAGTTTTTTTTTAAAGGCACAGTTTTTAAGGATACAATATAATATTTGCATATTTGCCAATACCCATTTGGCATGCACTCTTTTGATGTGCACAGCACACACCTTCTAGCTCTCTCGCTCGTCGTTTAATGGCCCTGTGTGTTCTCTCTACTCCCTGCCCTCTGCCTTCACGGGCCCCATAAAAGGACGTGACGGGCCGGACCTAGCCCGTGGGCCTTAACCTGTGGCTTAAAGAAACAAAGGCAAGCGCAGTTCAGTAGAGCTCAGGAACTGAGTAAAGCTGCATTTGAAGCGATACGAAACTTTAATTTCCTTAAACGACTATAATAATACATATTGGTCAAACTGTTACTGTTGCACTTGGCTGCATTGTTGCAATGTCCTAAAAAGAATCATTAGTACATGATATTATACTTTTAAAATAAAAAAAAAAATCTAACTATTTGCTGGGGACATGCTAAACACATGCAACCACATGCCCATACCTGTAATCATTGGTGTGCTTGTGTGCATTTCCATTGATTCTCTTGTGAATGCACACTGCAAAGCTCCAACGAGGAAGCAAAGGCTTTCTGTCTTCAAAAGAGGTTGAGGTACGATGAATCGGCCTGTGAAAATTGTTGGAAGATAAGGAAATTGAAAGTCCAGTGTGTTTTTAGCACTGACATGTATAAGAAATACTGGCTCATAAGACTAAAACAATTATTTGCTCACAACTCCACATCGCATCACTTGTAGCACTTGTAGTAGTGTGTGTGTGTGATTTTAATTCTTTTACTTTCATTTTGGTGCCTTTTTTGTGTCTGGCCCTTATTCTACCCTTTTCTTTTGTCTTTCACTTCTAAAGACAGGGGGAGGAAACTTGAAAAGGTGCACCTGCTTGCTGAAGCAGCTACTATGAGGCGCTTTCGACTTCATAACAGCAATTCACATCAATTATTCAAAAGGACTGTCATAAAGCAGTTTGCCTCCTCTATTTCTTAAGGAGGAAAGAAGGAATTAAAAATGAAAAGCTAAGGACATGTTGACAACTTCAATGGGCAATTAAAAACGTAACATTTAAATAATTAAAAATGACAAAAAAGTCCTGTCACATTAAGCGTTAAGGCTTCTGGCATTTTGGATGAAACACAAGCTCTTGGTTGTCCTTGTTCATTCATTCTCTTTCTATTGAAATGTATTATTCAACTTATCTGATAAATCAATCAGTTCATATTAAAAGTACAGTCATGGCCCCTCTGAAATATGAAGTCATTATTTTGCTGATACAGTGGTGCCTTGGTTAACATCAATCTGTTCCAGGAGGTCCGACTCAAACCAAAACGGACTCTAACCAAAAAAAATTCCCTTTTAAAAAAGCAATGCAAATCCAATTAATTTAATCCAGAAAGGTTAACACCAAACACATTTTATAGACAATTATAGTTTTACATGCAGAAAATGATGCAAAAATAATTACAAACGACAAATGAGTGGACAACTCGTTTAACTCATTTATGACCTTTATCTGGCTTTGTTGGGGGAAAAAAAACACAAAACCATCGATTAACAAAATAACACAAAATATACACATTATTCTGCTGCAACCACAATTTGCAAAAATGTAAAAAATAGATCAAACTAAATATCAACGTTCCTGAACCAAGAAACACGTGCACTTCCGTTTAATGGAGCGGCAGTGACGTCGCGGAAGTGCGCCAGCGAGGATGCCTTATGTCTGGTAACGTGTGCTGTTTGATTGCGGATGCCGCGAACCAATCTTGCCAACTTGGCGACTTTGTCGCTAAATCTGGCGACATTCCAAACCCTCTTGGCGACACATTTTCTCAAAAGCGACCATCGACATATCTAGCCGCACTGATGACGGTGATGTATTTACGAAATTGGTCATCCGCCTGATTTACGTAAAGGTTTCAGGGACCTCGCTGCTGTGCAAACGTGAAACCCAATGGGCCACAGCAGCATGTTGCCGTTAACCTTGTCAGGAACTACAATAACCAAGAACTTTCCTGGACATTTGCTGGAAAATCGGCTCCTGGCTTGAGAAGTCATGACTAAATTAGAATCAATTTGGGTTGGGAGGGTGACGGTGGTGAAACTTTACAACGCGGAAGAAAAGGATGATCACGATCTCTCTGATGAAGATGACCATGATGGAGAGGAGCAGGCAGCAAATGTTGAACAATGTTTTAGTCTTCGCTTCCACGTCAAGTTGCAAGCAGGATTGCAGCGGAAAATATCATTCGAATGACTTCAAGACCCACAAGACAAGACATCTCAGCTCTTCCTGCCTCCAGCAAATGAAAAAAAACAAAACATTGATGGGATGAATTGTTATGGTCAAGAATGGCAAACCATGGATGTGACGGACCTCCTGGACAACGGGGGCTTCTAATACTGGTGTGTACATGTACCGAGGCGAGGCTGCGTTCCTGGAAATGCTGCGTACCACACCGTGCTCACATTTGACGATGATAAGACAAGACCTGCAAGGTGTTCCGCTGACAAAGTGGCAGCCATCTTTGATCTTGTTTTCTTTGCCTCTGACGTCTGCTTTGTTTTCCCTTTTAATTTCTATCAGAAACTTCCCCACAGCTCATTATCTGGTAGATCTGCACCCAGGTACTCCTGTGTACTTGTTCTGCTGGGTTGAACAGGCGGCCTTTTGACTAGTTTGAGCACCGTTGCTACTGGAGGCTTGTGTGTCGTTGAAGCATGAACACCATGCATGCAGGCGATGCACTGATGCTGAAGGTCCCTCCTGCCTCTTGCGCCCACCGTGACGCCTCACTTGGCTATTTGAGCAAGCTTGTGTTGAATACATCTGAAATAAAATATAGATATTGCTCTATGAAAGAAGAACACTCCCAGTCAATTTGACGTGTCATCCTTTATTAGACATTGTAGGAGTACAATAAAGTACTCTTTCTCTTGAAATGACAAATAACACATCTATAGGTATTTTTCTCAAACACATTTGAAAAGGGGCTTGAGAGGCAGGGGGGACTGTACACTAATCCCTCCTTTATTGCCGTTAATTGCTTCCAGACCCGATTGCGATAAATAACATGATCATGGGAAGTTGGAGGATGGAACCTCAGAGACGACCACTCTACCACCCATGCCGTCCCCCTTCATATAGGATTACATTTTAATAACTTGAATATTTTCATATGTAGAGGATAAAAAACCTGTTTATGATTTTCTAAATACGTTCTTCAATATTACTAGAGACCTGTAGACATGAAATAACATGCCTATAGTCATCTTTACACTCGTGTTACTCATTGTTTACAACAATACTCTGCAGGGACTAGAGATGGCCGCGAGCTAGCGAGCTAACAAGCTAGCGAGCTAACCAGTCAGCCTCGAATTTATTTCTTCTAAACTTAAGAATAATGTAATGTAAGTCAATGCCTCAATGTTTTATGTCATTACTGCCGCCTTGTGGCCAGAATACTACATATCACTTGTATTTCAGTATGTAATAGATCGATATATAATAATAAATTAATTTCTGAAAAAAACGCAATATAGCGAGGGAGCGATACGCATACAGGTAGCGCACGCCGAGCAAAGTCAGCCTACATTTAGCACAATTTCCAATTGAATAGATCTTGTTAATCTTTTTAATTTTTCTATTTTTTTGTGCTTGTGTTTACATTACAGTACGTTATGGTGTACACGTTTTCTCACTACAGTAAAATGATGTTTGGAAGTTGCTTTATGTGTGTAAATAAAGAGATACAATTTCTCGGAGGCTAACGTTACCGTCAAATCCACTTTTTTTCAGTTTTGTACACAATTGCGTTCACAGTACCCATCGTCAATGAAGGACTGGGCTTAGTTTATCAGGCACAGTTTACGTGGGAATGAATGTAGCTTTGACACATGAGTGAAGTGTTTTGGAGGTGAAGCATGGCGTTGTGCTGGACCATCCAAGTTAGTAGAGAATTAGCTTCAATCACATACAGTGTTAGCTCTCCATTACAATCGCAAAAATACTATGAAACATAAGTGCATAATCACATCAGTGCCCTCCCGTCCCGGAGAGTGACCAACAGACGCGCATTTTGACAACTGAACACGGCCATACGCCTCGCCGCTCGCCAGGCGCGCACCGAGCCCTGAGCTCGGCCCCCAAAGCCCGGCGGAGGTGCCAGCGCACAGCAATAGAGCAAAAGGCACAATGGGGAAAAAGCAGAAATGTTGACACCATCAATCAATAGTAACAAAAAAGCTTTGTCTTAAAAAAAAAAAAAAAACTTGTAAAAAATGATATATGATTTTTCAGGGGGGGTGGGTGGTAGATCTTGTCTCGGTTCATGGCTGGGACCAGGGACCATGTTGGTGAGCACTGTATTATACCAATTATTATGCTCTATATTTTACACATTTGTGTGTAGTCACAACATTTTGTAAACACTTCCCACCTTCTTTGCCAAAATGCTGTCACTTCCGACTTTCGCTGGCCTCATTTTGGGTTATCTTGCAGCCGTGATCAAAAGAAAAGCAGAGACTTGCGGTAAGAAACACTACTAAAGTCAAGAAATAACTCATGGCAAAACATGAAGGTGGTGTCTGTGTCGATCTCACTGCCACAGCGTGTCTTTGGCAGCAATCATGTCGTCAGTGAAGGTAAAAGTAAATTCATTCATCATTTATATGCATTTAGAATTGTTTTGTAAAACTGTAACATGTTTTGTGTTGACATTTTTGGCTTTCTGGAACGGATTAATTGGATTTACTTTAGTTATATTGTTGTACATTTGTATACTGTTTTATTGTATTGTATGTATTGTATTGTATTGTTTATCCGTTTGTTTTGATAAACGTTTCCACAAGTCGTGGCAGCAACTGAAAAAGAAATGGAAAACAATGGCGTTAGAAAGACACAAAGCAAAATGGCATTATGTGAAAAAAATGGCATTATATGTACTTTTCGAAAATAAAAACACTTTCTGGTTCTTTACTTTATTTGCCTTTTATTTAACCTACAAATGTGTCACATTATTTTGCCTGACCCTGTATATCTGGGCGGGAATGAATGGCGTACTATAGTAGCTCAGTTTATATCTGCTTTACTTTGTAGTAAATTATCATTGTGTTATTACTAAGTCATCTGATTCATTATTGAAAATAATTCTTAATTTCTATTCCATTAACATCGAAACTTGAACTGCTTTATGGTCTCGTCCAATTTCCATCTCTAATGGAGCTATTTTAGAATTGTGATAGCAAATATGATCAATCTACCAGTCAGATTTCCTGGTGAAATGCCTGGCATTGTTTTGTTCCAGTGTTTTACATGTTGAAATCTGACTGTTTTATGCATAAAACTATATGAGGCGCTGTTTCCCAACACGAAACATCATTTTCATACTGATATGACTGGAATTTTGCCGAGTCTCCTGGGTATTCCCCTGACGGACATTTTGTTGACAGTCAGGTTGACAGACAAGGACACAACACATGAGTAACATCCCCGACTCCCCAAACAGACTCTCTCTCTCATTCCCAACTGCACTTACTCGCTCGCCCCCACACACGCACACGTCCTGCTTTTTCGCGGCTTTATTTGTGCTCTTATTCGTTCATGTGTATTACATGCCGATGTATCCCAGCGCTTGCGCTCTTTCCTCGCTTTCTCTACGTGCCTCCAGGCGCTGCCTTGCTCCTCCTGTGGGAATGGTGCAACTCCCTGCCAATTCACCCCAATCCATCAGTGAGTGTTCTTCTCCCCCGAAGCAGCCCGTGCAGGGTCCCTTCTCCCTCCCGTGCCATCTGACTGATTGTGTTTGCTGATCACTTGGTCACATTTGTATGCTGCATATGGGCATAGCGCACAGCGACACTCACGTGCACATAGCAATGGTATGTATATTTATATAGTCGACAAAAGGAGTCACACTGAGCCGTTTCACATGTTGCATTTCAATAAGCGAGAAATCATTACAATCTATTAAACGCTGCATATATGATCACAGAAAGCAGATAAAGAAAGTAAATAAAAGATAATATGCATGCGATAATTTTGCTCGTGTGTGCACAAGTACGTAATTATTTCAACTATTTATTTTTCATTGAAAGCGTATAAAATAGTGGGATGCAGTGAACACAAAACACATCATCGTGCGTCCTTTGCGAGCTTGTTTTGTAACCTTAGTGCAAGTCAAGTCAACATCGCTTTGTTCAACAAGACAAAGTGTCTCAGATGAAAGAATTCTAACCCATAAGGGCCATTTCTGCTTCCAGGAACATTATGGAGGGTGCACCACATGCAACACGTGCAACACATCTCTGATGTTGCTTTTAAAATATTAATCGTACTATTTCCTAATGGATGCCAAAGATCTGTGATGTTACACGAGGCATTCATGGTAAATGTATTCCTTATTTGAAAATAACTCTCTGTACTTTCAATCGATCAAAGTACGTAACTTGAAATAATGCAAACAGTGGAATTAATTCAGTGGCTTATTACGATTTTTGCTAGCAGTGCAGTGGTACAGGTAACCCACGGAAGGATCCACACCTCGACATTTGGGCTATGTTTTTGTTGGTGTGTAAAGAGAACAACTCTTTTTCCTCCCAGAATTCTCTATTGTTTACTGTTATTATTACATTCTTTTTAAATGCTGCATGGAAATGAACTTGCAATGCACTGGCAGGTTAGTCTCCAGCAAATAAAATTCTCCAATAAAAATGAAAGATTTGATACAGCATTCATAAAAATGGAAGGATGGTAATGGTTTAATCCATTCTGAACATGCATGCGAGCTACACTGGAGTACATCACGTAGCACAATTCACAGTTCAGAGCTCCCCATGTCCAAAAAGGAGTAGGAAGGAGCAAAGCTTATTTAATCATCAACCCTCATCAGTTGCAATACATTTGTTCACTTCCTGTGTAAGTGGGTGCCACTTTGATGAGTTCATTAAAGATGCTAAAAGCAATTCAATGTAGGTCAGTATGTTGCACAAGCTTTGAGTTATAGGTGACAAAGCACGTTGGTGTGATATCCTGAACATGTTAAGACCAGTTGAAAAATTGCAAGAATTTACATTTTTGCATTGTTGAAGGTTAATTTGCACAGGAGCACCAAACTTGGGACATTGACAGGTGGAAGAATGTTTTATTCTCAGATGAGGAAAAAATAATAATTTTGACCATCCTGATGGCTCCCAGCGTTACTGGCATGACAAGGAGATCCCACCTGATCTTGGGTGTTTTTTCCTTCAATGGAACAATGGAGCGTCAGGTTGTGCAGGGGCGTCAAATGGAAGATGATTGTGTGGATAAGTTGCAGGGGGCGTCCCTCATGACTCAAGGCCCTCATTAGAGTGGTACTGACTGGCTTTTTCACTTCACAATGCCCTCCTGACCAAGGAATAACCTCACTCTTTTGGCCCAACCTGTGTGATCCTCTGATCTAAATCCAACTGAGAAAATTTGGGGATGGATGGGGAAGGAAGTTTCCACAAATTGAAATCAGTTCCAGACAGTGGAAGCCGTCCATGAAACCATCTTCACCATCTGGAGTAACATTCACACTAGCCTCCTGGAAACACTGGCATCAAGCACGCCTAAATCCATTTTTGAGGTGATTAACAAGAATGTCGCAGCTAGTCATTACTGACTCATTTTTTTAAAACATTTTATTAATATTTTAGAGAGGTTTGGGTTGTTTTTTTTTGAGCAATGGTTTTAAACTTTTGATCGGCTGATGTCTCACTCCCATTTCTTCGTTTTGCATTTTGAAGTCTACGTAGAACCTCCATAAAATCCAACTGTGCAAAACGTGTCTTAGAATTTCGATCAGGAGTGTATCTCATTAGAAAGAATAAAGAACAAGCTGCGGCCCTTGGACTACACTTTGGACCCCCCGGGTTTACAGTGATTCTGTTTATGAAAGTGCAAGTGCATCAGTAAGCGTTTGAACAGGGTGATGATTATTCCTACATTTTTAGTACAGTTCCTTACCTGAAATGCAAATGCAAACCTTAATAGGAGCAGCGTGCACGACCGTTCTCATTTCTACTGAACACTGGCGGCTCGCTGCTTGTCATCTTATGCACTCATTTTGTCACTTTTTTTTAGGTGAAGCCTTCAAAACAGCTGCACCGCACAGTCTATACTCTGCCCTATACTCTGTCGTCGAATGTCTTGCCTTTTCGGCCTTTAGCCGGACCGACTTGAAATATGTGCAGTGTGAGAAATGACTAAAAGCCTAAAAAATCCTATCCAAAGTAGATGTAAAGCTGTCATTGTCATTCGGTGTAGAGGTAAGGCTTTGGGCTCTTTTGAAAGCTAACCAGCCGAATTTCTGGCATAATCTGTCTAAGTGCTGCTGACACTGAGGAACAGGAGTTTGAATACACTGAGAAGAAGTGTTGCCTATATTTTTTTTTCAGAAACATCTGCCTTCAAAATCACTAGGTGGTATGGACTGTTATGATCCCAGTGTTGGGAGTAACAGCATTAAAACGGCATTATTGCTGTAACAGGTAATCTGATTAATTACTGTTTCAACTCTTACAACGCTGTCACTGCTATCGACAGCACAATGTGGCCTGTAGCGTCCCAGTAGGGTCACACAGAGCCTGGCGCTCTTTTTTTAACTTTAGTCTGACCTTAACACATCAACAGCAGTGCTAGTTCCAACCATCTCTGCATCCTCTCCACACCACGGAGGTGCGGTCAGGAGAGGCAGGCGAGGCAGAGATGAAAACATTTAAAAACAAATAATAGCATTTAAAACAGTTCATAATAGTCCATTGAACTAAATGTATTTTCTGTATGATTTCTGTATGTTTTTAACATTTTCTTAATTAAAAATGGCTGAATTTCCACATTCCCTCATCCAATACAGAGAAGAAACTTAAGATGAGGCGTCTCCTCTTGGCTTCGTGCATAAACCCTGCCTTTCGTCCTGAGTGCACTCAGTGAGCGCAGAGAGTGCGATCATGGTGCCAATTTCTGTTTGTTAGCAAATTGCCAAATACAGTATAATGTTGCAGAAGCATTTATTATACACCATGACTTTCTACAGCATGTGTAATGTCTTTAATGTAAGTGTAACATCATTATTCTCGCTAATCGGACAATGAAATGCTTACTGTAGAAATGTCATATGAGAGGCACTGCAGTACTCTCCTCATCCTGAGTGGGGCGTGCGTGAGCTGGAAGGTGCCTGTCACTGCCATCCTTCCATAGAGAGGAAAAGCCATCTTTTTGTTGTTGTTGGAAATCAGTCCAATGCATGAAAGATATATATTTATGCTCTGCTGAATGAATGCATTTGACTATCAAGATTAAACATTTTAACCAAAGCATATTATTCTCCTCTTGTTGTTGTTATCCTCCTGTAAAAACAAAACAAAACAAACGGAAATGTAATGAGATTACTTTCCCTGGTACTATTTACATTAATGAAGGAGTGATTCCATTACCAATAATTAAATTATTTATTCGGAAAAATAGCTAGTAACTCTATCTAATTAGTTTTTTTAATTAATTTGCAAAACCTTGATACCATGCTGCACTGCATGAAGAACTTTAAAGAATTGCGGAGATTTGAAGTAAATAGTGATTACACCAACATGCACTGTATTAAAAAAACAAATCTACATAAAAAAAATACTAATATGGATACTAGTATGGACGAGTTAATGAGTTATGAAGTTAATGTCAGCATAACCAAATTTGACGCGAGAGAGCTCAGCACCATGGACAGAGAGCCCCCTCCCAACCTTGCCTCCCTTCTCGGTCTCTTCCGGGCGCACTCGGCAGCTGGCTGCGATACAGCTCCTCCCTCTTGTGTGTGTCTTTCCTCACTAAACATCCTTGGACGTGGACAGTTTCACTGAAGAGCACTTTCCTCTCTGAAATAACCGGAGCGTGAATCCAAGCGACAGTTTTTTTTGTTTTTCGTTTCTGACAGAAAGGTGTCGCAGAAGGACTCCAACGGGCAATCATCCCCCAAATCTCTGTCAGCGATGGAGACTTGGACTGGCTTCTGCCCAGGCTTCCACTTATCTCTGGGTGTGTGGCTGTTGATCGCCGCTAACACCTTCCAAAGCACCAAGGCGGAGATACGTTGTGCATCTTGCCCGTCACCAGTTCAACTTCACTCGGGTGAACTGCGCGCGAAAGCCACAGACGACCCAAGCGTCCTTAAAAACATCCGAGTGGAGTTTAGGGAAGTCGGGATGGTTCACCAAAATGCTCGAATGAACAGCAGCCGGAAGATTGTGCATGAGTTTAAGAAGAAGTCCACTGTGAAAAGTGGGGCTAAAGGAGAGTCTGTGTTTGCGCATCAGAGAGCGAAGAGAAGCGGCTCTGATTTTGCAGAGTTTACACTGGCCGGCCAACCAGGCCGAAATTCGGGCACCTCTGTGGATGAGCTCAGGTCTTCTGGACAGTTCAGAAGGAACAGGGACGACTGGAGAGGAAATAACCGACAGGATGAGCCAAAACTCACCAGCAGCACTTTCGCTTTGACTGGGGACTCTGCGCACAACCACGCTGTGGTCTACTGGTCTGGACTAAACAGCAGCGTAAGTCGATCTTAAACATTTCAGTTGCACTTCTTTCTGAAAGTTACCAAGTTGAATGATTCTCTAGAATTGAAACTTTGCACTGCGTCTTGCGCAAAGTTGAATGAGCAAGAAACAGGTTGCATTTGGAGGTTGCACAACTCTCCATGCAGTTACGCACGGAAACAAAAAGCCCTCTCTGCCGGGGCGTCTATTTGCGTGACATTCTCCCAACATATCCGTTTATGTCCAGTTCAGTGCGTGACTAGAAGGTCACGCACAGGAAGTTAAGGATTTAGTTTGTCATGATTTATAGCCTGAGAGAGAGTGAAATCGCTATGATTTATCTACGATATGGGCTACTAATGCATGATTCATTCCTCCTGCAGAAAAGGGCTTTTTCATCCATTGATTTGGGGAGAAGGACGAATAAATTATTGCTCCATCTACCACGAATCCGTTCATTAAGAGACTTATTTTTTGTTTTTTTTGTCGGGGGTGGGGGGGGGGGCTTTTCTTTCCCCTGATGAGATGTGGTAATTGCTCAAATGAGCTGCGCATGATAATGAGACAATTATGATCATTCTCTTATCTATCTTGAGGATGAGCTGAAGATCATTCATTCACTTATGTGACGTGAATGACTGACGTGTGAATGCTGTGTGTCACTTTGATCAATAATCATAATAATAATTATGGTATTTTATAATTTCATCCATATGATGATTATTATTATTACATTAACAATAACGATTATAATATTCATGAATATAATAATAATAATAATATGAATAATAATATTTATAAGAATAATAAAAACATATTATAGCATTTTATTATTTATTATTATAGCCATATATTTTATTATTATTATTATTATTATTATTATTATTATTATTATTATTATTATTATTATTATTATTATTATTATTATTATTACATTAACAATAATGATTATATTAATTATTAATAATAATAATAATACTAATGATACTAATGATAATAATAATAACACATTATTATTATTATTATTATTAGTAGTAGTAGTAGTAGTAGTAGTATTGTCATTATTATTACATTAACAAGAATTATTATATTAATTATTATTAATAATAATAATAATAATGATAATAATAATAATAATAATGTGTTATTGACATTTTTTTATCATTATATGTGCTCAACATATTATGTCATTATTATTACATCCATAAATAATAATAATAATAATTAATAATAATAATAATAATAATATAACAAATATATGCATTACCATGCATTATATTGTGTGTATTGTATTCACAAATATTAATTATTATAATCATTACTTTACAAATATATATAAATATAATAATCAAAATAATAGCATGCTCTTATATTCATATTGATATTCATATTATTTAGTTTTGTAATTATTGGCCACATTCATGTTGTTGTGATTATTATTATTATTATTATTATTATTATTATTATTACTATTTTTATTATTATTATTAACAGCATTTCACAGTTTCAGCATTCACAAGTAATTTCTACAGAAATTGCTAGTTATTATGATTATGAGTATGATTATTTTGTAATGGTCGTGGTATAGTTGATTTATACATGCAAAACAATGTACAATTTACATAGCAGTATGATCACAGGCAATAACATTAATAATATAGTTGATACATGAAAAAATTGATAGATCGTAATGAAATAAATCTTAGGAAATGAACAGAATAATACATAAAATAATAAAATAAAAGAGTAAAGATTATTATTGTTATTAACAAGCAGTTTCTGTAGAAATTGCATGTAAATGCTAAAAAATGCTGTACAGAAAATGTGGAATTATTTGTGAAGTGGGAATTTTTGGAAAGTGGGAAATTGTTCCCTTCATTCATTACCAGGGAAATTTTTGTGCCCGAAATGTGGAATTGTGGGAAAACTAAAATACTTTAGATAGTCTGAGTTGAATGTTGTGGTGTTGGAATGAATCGGTTGAGAAATGCGGACGTATAGTGAGAATTCTCAAGATCAGGGGTTTTTGTGTTTGGACAATGTGAAATTACGGGAAAAGTGGAAATTTTGTACATGTGGAAAATTGTTAGTCACAATGTCCTGATTGAGGTGAATGTTTCATGTTGCCCATTCATTTTTAATGGGAACGTTGTGGTACATTTCTTGAAATGCGTCAATAGATGGCCGCCGTGTCCTGAATGAGCTGAATATTGTGATGTTGGAATGGTTTGAATTGAGTGAGAAAAGTAGGTGAGTGTCCAAAAACACTGCGGAATAAGAATATTACTACAGTGGGACCTTGGTTTTTGTTATCCGTCCCAAAAAGTCCAACGAAAACTGAAATGTGCAAAAACCGAAGCAATTTTTCCCACAGGAAAAATATAATTCCAATTATTCTGTTCCAGACCTCAACAAATATGTTAATAGTTTAATCGTTTTGCAACATTAGCTTCCTTAATTTCTTCTATCCTCACCAGAATGGAACTTATTGTTGATGTGGCAAACACACTAGTTTGTGTAACATTCTCTTTTGAGTTGGCCAAATAAATGTGCCTTACAGGGTACCGTAGTATGATGTAAAATCTGTATTCATTCAAGCTGTCAAGAAATTAAAAAAAGGAAAGGTTAATTAATTATGATCTCTAATTAATTGATCTAATTAATCTTTTTTTTTTAAATCTCACCTAAAAATTGCACAGAAGAGCCCTCACCATGAGGTGTTTTCATTTAAACTCATTACATTGTTTTGGCACATCAAGATGTCGATATATAACCATAAAAGTGGTTTTATAAAGTCATTATTTTTTTTAAAGACTTCAACAGATGGAGTCCCATTCATTTACATTCCGCGTACCAAGTGCAGCATGCAACCCTTAGTTTCAAACCCTGGGGGGGGGGGGGGGAGGGGGGGGGGGGGGGGGATATTGCGGTGTTCTTTTGTCATTCTGCAAATAATTAGAAAATAAAAATAAAATAAAACATCAGGTCCGTGTAAAGCGCTGAGGTAAAAAAACAGTAAGAACATTTTTCTGAGCAACAGAAGTATTGAACCAGCTGAGGTCCAGCGATCTCATATTTGTGCGAATCCTCCACCACACTCTTAAGTTTGCTTTTCTTTTCGCCGTCGTACATCTTGCTGATTTGGGTGGTCGCTGTAGTCCTGCACGGTGCCTTGTCTTATTGGTCACTGGACGCAGTTTGTTGTTTTCCACCTCCAACAAGTCGAGCGCAAGGAGCCCAAGGTGTAAAAACTGAAACTCGCATGCAGAAACAGTAAAATTTGAAATTAAAAATAAGATTTACACGACAAAAAAAGAATGCACTAAAAGTGACCAATGAATTAATCACAATTAACGCTTTAATTTGACACCCCTAGTGTTAATACCACAAGCTTTAACATATCAGAGGGTGAATTACAAATGTTTGTTATGGATAATATTGTTGGACAACTGAGACTGAGCGGCAAAAACCGACAGACTCATTTGAAAACCGGGGCGTTTGAAAACCCAGGATTGACTGTGCAACATTTTTGGTGCAGAAAAACATGTTATTGTGATGTTCAGCATTCACACAGTAAGAATAAAACATGAAAATGATAAACACCAGCATAAAAATACAGGCAAAAAGTCATTACTGACACAAAATAGTGGATGTAAAATGATAGGAAGCAACCCAATCATGTCATAATGTGTACATCTTTAAACACCACGTAGTTGCCATCCATAAGTCACTTTTATTGTGTGTCCTGCATGGGTGACGGCCCCTCCCTCTTTAACACTAGAGGGTTCTCAAAAGACAAGAACAATGTCACAATATGAATCAAAGCTCCAATGTGAATCGCCATTGGCCTCTTTATGGTTTCACATGCTTAATTTGTTGTTGCGGCCGATGCGTTTGCTTTATTCCATTTGAAAAAAAATCTCATTTTCAGGCTTGTCTCAGCTGATTATGACACGGTGCATGAACTTGTTTTTTACCCGCAGTAAAGACTCAGGCAATGTGAGCAGAACATGTTTGTGTGCACACACGCATGTTTGAGTGTGTGCTGCCTGCTGAGCCCAGAGCGACATTTTCCTATGCCACTGCCCCTCGACTTAAAATCTTTGATCATTATCTTGATGACCAAGGCCATTATTTCAAAGTATTTTTCACTTTTATTGCAAATGAAAGCAAAACGAGGCCTGGCCATAAGGCTTTCCTCACGAGAGATACGCTTCTTCGGCTTCATCGAGCGAGGGTGCCTGTTTTGCTGTGAATGGGGTGGGAAGACAGGGAGATTAAGCGTGAAGTCTTCTGACTTGTCTCAAGTGGTAGTTAAGTTAAAGCAAGAGTAAGTGGCTCGCTAATAAGGACGGCTGGCTGGCTGCAGCTTGGATCAGTCGCTTAAACCCTGAGTGCTTTTTCACTGCCACTTTTGGTTTTAGCCTCCATTTTCTCACTGCTGAGGTGTTTGTTACAAGAAAATCAAGATTATTGGATCTTCAATCAGACTCTTCGAGTCACCAGAGCCACAGTGACGGTTGAGTGATAATTCAACGCCGCGTGTCGTTCTGATGAGGGACATTTGTTGCACTTCATCCAGCTTCCTCTATGTCTTCTCATTGTGTTTCATACATGTTTTATATGCATATTAACCACAATAGCATGGAAAGCTTGCTTGGTCTTGTTATCGCTACATGTAAAATGGGCACTAGACAAATACAGATGAACATGACATGGCCTACAGTATTAGTTTATTAATTTACCTGATTTTTTAAAGCCGTGTCCAAATGTGTAGCAATTTGTAGTATTCCCATGTAAGGATCAAGCACCTCAACAAAACCCTGCGACGAAGTCGTCTATCATCTGCCATTTCTCTACATGCTTGATGAAATCGCAATCATCCTGACATGATCACACACTGTCAGAATCAAACGCTTGGAGGGGGCTTTGAAATTGATGATTGCTATAACTGCATAATCACAGTCAGTTCTTTCTCTTGACTACCTTGGTACTGTATTGCTATGACCCAAACCGAAACGTACTCTAACCGATTCTTCCATTCTAAACAGGTCTTTTTACAGACCAGAGTCAGCCAGCTTTTTCGTACCTGACAGTTTCGGCAGCTCACTTGCAGTCCTCCTCGGAGTGGCCACGTGAGCTGATGGTCTGTAAAAAGAACTGTTCAGAATGTATGAACGTCAGACCAAATGAACCTCATTGGACTAGTACTCTAACCAAATCGATTTTTCCTATAATAAATGATACACATCCAATTAATCCATTCCAGAAGACTTTTTTTTTTAAATAACTTTACAATTATAGTTTTGCATGTGTTAAACAATTCTAAATGCATAGAAATGATGAATGAAAGCAATAAATAAACATTTAAGGTTACTTTTACGTCCATTGAAGACGTGATTGTTGACAAAGACAGCCATGAGGCAGCGAGATCAACACAGACACCACCTTCATATTTTGCCATGAGTTATTTTTAGTGCTTCTCTTGTGTTTCTCCAGTGTTTCACTTGCAACCCTCTTTGGCTCCATTTTGGATTATTTTGTGGCCACAATAGGAAAGCAGAGAGCAGGTAAACAAAGCTGTGGGACCATGACTTTTGTTTGTGGTTTTTATTTAGTTAGTTAGCATGCTAATAGGCTGCTAACAAGTACCATCATTCCTAATGAAAAAGACGCACCGGTGGTTAAGCCGCACATGTCCACGTCATAAAATTATATATTGTGGTGTGTCCGTGAGGGCCAGGTAGCTCTTTATGTGACAATCAACAGCTATTATAAAACTCACGACAAGCTTGTCAACCCATTGGAAATTGCATGAAGTCCTTACTCAGTAGTAACAGTATGTTGTTATTTTAGCTAGAAGGCTAGCAACTTAACACTCAAAAGGTAGCTAAGAAATATACAGTAGAAGTACCAATACGAGTTAGAAATAAAAAAAAAAAAGTTTAACGGCTTCCCATCATGCATTTCAACCCAGCAAATCATTTCATCCGACACCTGCCGGGGGAGATTGCTGCTCTGGCTCCCTCTGGTGGACAGAGGCAACTGAGGAATCACTGCAGCGCCCCGGCAGCCATGTCCAATGAAATGCTTTGCTGGGACAAAATGCATGATGGGAAGCCTTTGTTTTTTATTTTAAATTCGTATTGGTACTTGTATTGTATATTTCTCAACTACCTTTTGAGTGCTAAGTTGCTGCGTGACGATTTTAGCATTCTTTGTAAGATCCAATATGCAATTCTTCTTTATTATTTACAGTTACAAATTTCAGTAAAACTTGAAAATTTAATTCTGAAGCAGGGGCTTCTTTTTTGGTCGACATCCTCTTAGTCCATTGTGTAAAACAGGCTTCACTGTGGACAGAGACACTGGCGTTCATTTTCCAGTCTGCATTTTCCAGTTCAGGCCAGGCTTGAGCTTTGGTTCCTCTCTCTGGTTCCTGAACATCCTAACTCACGTTCTTCCTTCTGGTGGTGACCGTATGGGTCTTCTGCCAAACCTTGGCAAACTGGTGACATTTGGTGACATTGCCTCCAAGACTCGCCCAACTTTCATAAATCTTCACCGAGGGCCATGGACTTTTCTGTGAAGATGTTCTATAATTGTATAATCATTCCACCCTGGAAAAAGAGCGGTTAGAATAAATCATTAAGGGCCAAACATTAACATTTATACGAATGTGAGCCCCTCGCTATGTAAACTTCTGGCCTCAACTGTACATCATTGCATGGCGACGGTTTGAATGTAACAGGAAAAGCTTTGCCTTGTGTTTTTTGTAGGATGCATGTATCAAAAGCTGTTTGAGATGTCATCAGCATCAGCACCGTGTGAACAATGCAAACGGTTTCTAGTTAATTGATACTGTGCTTCCACACTGTGATGTTTATTTTGGTGACGACGCTGCCTTTGTTGAGTGGATATGGGCTTAGCGCTAGTCATTTTTCAAGCCACGGGAACTCCGAGATAGGTCAGTCATATCTGGGTAGGCATCACGCGAGCCAACTGTGTGTGATGGGAGTTCTCAAATCTGCCGTGAGAACGGGAAGAGCACATGCAGACGCTTGTGAGTGGTACTTGAAAGAAATGCCATGCAGGAACAACAAAAAAAAAAAAGACACGTATGTTAGTTGTCGTTTATGACAAGCAATGCTTGTGGTAGTCATCAGAGTACGCTGGATCCCCGTACATTCAGCATTCGCAGTCCCGCAAATTTGCACATTTGTCATTTTTTTTGTTTTTTTTCCTCCAAAAATAAGCAATTGATTTCCACGGAAAACATTCGCCATAATTTGGTAATAAATACATGACCATACAAATAAAATGTACAGCATACATGTAGAACTGGTAGAAAGCCCACAATTTTTACATGTTTACGTCTTTATGCTTCTCTGATAATGTCTTTTCGTCAAGTGTTGAGATTTGTACTTTGTTTCGCAATCCTTGACCACACCATAGTTGTGTGCTGAGACGCAAAAGTGAAACTAACTCAGTAATCCCTCGTTTATTGCGGTCAACTGGTTCCAGACCTGACTGTGATAAGTGAAGCAGGATTCCTTATTTACAAAAGGAATATTTTTGTAGTTAGACTATAGAAGACCTGTTTATGACCTTCTATGTACATTTTTTTAACATTATTAGAACCCTCTTGACATGGAATAACACCTCTATAGTCACATTTACACTGGTATTACCCGATATAGTGGACATAAGAAGAGAAATTACACATATAAGACATCGATAAGAAGTAATGTTGACTCACACATGTTAGCATTGGGAGAGTACCTTTTTTTTGTTTGTTTAGGTTTCTGGATGGTTTCTGGCCTTCCTGCAGTGGCTATTTTCTCATCAATGTAACATTACTGACACCTAGTGACCGGTGTAGAATACTATACTGTATATTATCACAACATGTGGATCTTGGATAATTGAACAATATGGAGTCAGCAAATTATTGTAAACAAACATTAAACTGAAATAGGCTGTTCATCAGCTGATCAAAAGTTAAAGACCATAGATAAAACATTCAAAAAAGGATTCAGTAATGAGGAGCTGCACCATTCTTGTTAATCACCTCAAAAAGGGGTTTGGGCATGCTTGATGCCAGTGTTTCCAGGAAGCTAGTGGGAATGTTGTTCCAGGTGGTGAAGATGGCTTCACGGAGGGCATCCACTGTCGGGAACTGATGTCCATTTTTGTAAACTTCCCTTGCCATGCATCCCCAGATGTTCTCAATTAGATTGAGATCAGGGAAACACGCAGCATGGTCCAAAATTACTTTGGAGGAAGTCCTTTGTCAGGCAGGCATCGTGAACTGCGGCGCTGTCCTGTTGGAAAAACCCAGTCATTACCGCGCAGATGACGGCCTTCAGTCATGAGAGACGCCCCGTGCAACATCACCACATGGCCAGCTTTTTTTTTTTACTAAAATATACATGCAAATATGCTAAAACATAAATCGTTGCATCCACAACCGAGAGAAATATACTCATGTTGATTATAGATTATATTACAGTTTGAAATTACTGCACCAAACAGACTTATCTTCGATATGCATAATTACTTGATATCCAGTGTATATGTATTTATATGTATTTATATGTACGTATACGCCACATCATCTAAAAGGTAACGCCTGGTCTTGGGAGGAGCAAGGAATGAAACGAGGAAGCTTCAAATGACTCAAAAATCCTTCCTGCCATCTCATAGAAAGCATTTCTCAAACACAGCCTTTGAAATGAGGCGATGTGATTTCGGATGTAGTGGGTTCTTGTTCAAAAAATTTCAAGCGACTCATCACACCCCTCAACTAAATTACTGATGGAAATACATTATAGAGTGGCTTCATTCCTGCTGCCCCGGTGGCTCTGGAAGGAGAGAGAGGAGGAAAAAATAGAATATAATAAATAATGTAGCCTTCCAGCGGGCCTTATCTCCCTCATCGCTCAATCTCTCCTCCCTCCCCTTTCTCTAATTAGTCTACAAATTTGTTTCGCTTGTTCCTTTTTCTTTTTTTCCCCCTTGTGACCAGACTGTAAGCAAGAAGACTCTACAGTATTTATTGTTCCCGCTGAATACTTTTACAATTATTAATGGTAAAATATGATTTTCAGCTATTGAAGTTTAAACTACGGTGCACCACAAGGCTGCAAAATGTCCCATACCATACCATACCAACTTTATTGATAAGTCCCTTTCTCAACAATTACAGTTGAAAACAAAAGGCTGTGCAGTAATCCCTCACCACTTTGAGCTTTGAATTTCACAGCTTCGCTCTCACGGTTTTGATAAAAATGTGTAAATAAATCATGCTGTTTCGTGGTTGACAATTGACTACAACTGTTAGTCAATATGCATATTCAAATATGCATATTTAAGCAGATTCTATGTACCTCTGGCCCACATTAAGCATTTTCAAGCATAAAAATGGTTAAATGAAGTTAAATACAAATATAAGGCGTTCTGAAGATGCATTCAAAGACGTGGTGGTATGTAGTATTCCACACTGGTCACGAGGTGTCAGTAATGTTGGGAAGTACGGGACAGAAACATGAAGTAAAAAAGGAACTTACAAGTGTGTCTATGATGTCTTATTTTCTCTCATTATGTCTACTATATTGTGTAATAGGAGTGTAAAGGTGACTATACAGGTGTTATTTCATATTTAGAGGGCTTTAATAATGTTAAAAAAACATATTTAGAAGGTTATAAACAGGTTTTTTATGCCATAACTACGATAATATACCATTTATAGGTAAGGAATCCTACTTTGCGGAAATTCACTTATCACAGTCCGGTCTGGAGCCAAATAATGATAAACCAGCGATTACTGCATAGAAAATATAATAAAATACTGAGTCAAATAAACATTTTAATTAAAAATAACAATAAAAATGTGCACTTTTACTGTATAGAGTGAGTTCAACCAGCCAAGCCTGCAATACACACATAATGACGATAGACGACAATGCTTGAACATGTTACACAAGCTGAGAACACTCATCCATCTATTTTCTACCGCTTATCCTGTTCAGGTTTGGGCGGAGCTGGAGCCTATCTCAGCTGACGACACCCTAGACTGGTCGCCAGTAACTCACAGTGCACATACAGACAGGTGCGACATATGCTTTAGACACACATGACAGAAAAAAAAAAAGCCCAAAGAGCAGAAGCTCTTTCCATCAAACTCCAGCTAACCAAGTCAGCACAATATAATACCGGATGATATAACTCCTACAACTCCTATAAATCCAGGTGATGACTTGCACTTAAAATGTCATATAATGTTAAAAATCTTCTTTGTACTCAGCACAGGCTTGCGATCACATTAAAGAGGCCATTGAAAAAGCCATCCAATCAAGACAGAATGCGCCTGCTTCTCAGTGCACTGGATGTTAGATTCCATAATACAGCTCCGAGCGAGCTTCCAACCAATGAGCAAATGCACTGTGGAAGTCTGCGAGACCCAAAGTTTTTCACAAGCCTAATCCCCCATTGTTATATTTGTTATATGATTGCTAGCTTTGTAAAAGCACTGATGGAAGCCAGCCTATTTAGAGGGTTAAACATAATCATACGCTTGGCCACTTCCTGCCCAACTTTACAAGGGTGCTGACACGATACAATACGCGATACGTGGCTTATAGTGATGGCTCTTAGAAGTGCTTTGAAGTGAATGACGGGAGCCGGCTGTTTGAAGTGAACAAGCCGTCGTCTTCTTTTTTTTTTTTTTTCCCTGTTAAAGCTGCACAGAATTGGTCAAAATGTGTGATGCTGTATGTGTCATCACTCAGCAGAAGGGAGATGGAGGGATCACACACACAAGCAAGCTGGAAAGGTGGAGGAAATGAGCAGCGGGAAAAAGCTGAGGTGTTTTGTGTTTCTGAATCACTGGAATTACCATAGACTTGTGAAAACTGTTACCTGGACGCTGCTTTTTCTTTTAGTTTTGTACATTTTAACTTATATTTGGTTGCGTGATGCAGACTCTACAACATAGTAACATTATAGTAACATTACCGACACCTAGTGACCAGTGGAGAATACTACTTACTGTATCATCGCAACGTTTTTGAATGCGTCTTCTGAATGCCTTATATTTGTATTTTACTTCATTTAGCCATTTTTATGCTTGAAAATGCTTAATTTTGGCAAAAAAATACATAAAACCATGCATATTTTTTGACTAATAGCAGGCTGTATTCAACCACCAAACAGCATGATTTATTAATATATTTTTGAAAAAACTTGATAGAGTGAAGGTGCAAAACTTGAAGCATGAAGGAGCTGAGGGATTACTGTCATTTAAAAAAAATATACGCGGCAAAAGAGTATGGATAATCCATTGTAAGATTAAACATCGCAGTAGTTCGCAATGCGTGAAACAATGTAATTCAAGTTTATTATATTGCTCAACTTCAATAGAAATCAGATAGAAATGAGATCTTTTCAAATCTACTCGTATTGTTATGACATTGTTTTCTTATTGTGTAAAGTTAAAACCTGTGGATTGACTTGATAGGATATTGAACTTTGAGACTGCCCATCTGTCGTGACCTTAACCACCTTTTTTTCCCTGAGCCAAACGCGATACCTTGTAATGTTGATGTCCCTTGCCATTTCCAAAACACAGGCAATCGAGGCAGTGCAGCCAGGCGATGAGCACGTAATAATGTCAGACCGCAGTGAAACGATCCTACATGCTACAGTATAAACGTCGCTCTGCCTCAGCCCCTCATTAAATTTTTTCTTTCCTCTTCCTTTCTGTCATTTGTCAACAAGGTCTGTCCCCCGCAGCCATTTGTATCCACATGGTCACACGTCCACCCAGGGGCATCATTTCTCGTATACATTCAGGCTGATATGTGGCTTGCATGCTCAGGCGCACTTGTTTTAAAATACAACTTACACAGACCGTATCAATACGTACTATCACCCTCAACTCACCAAGTGCTTAATCAGTGGCCATTGTGCTTCAAACAAGTGACAACCTGATATTTGAGGTTGGCTTTAATTGAATAAACAAATAATTAAAAGACAGGTTGTGTGAGAGACACTGGTAAAATGCAAATCTACCCAAAAGACATAAGACTGAAATGAAGCGTATAACTCATCCTGTTTACGATCGTAGGTGAGATGGAACCTGACAAGGAGACATACTGAGCGGCTGTATATATTTAGCACCAGTTTTATCTGTTTACTACTAGTTATGTCACCATTATGGTTAACAGCCAAAAGTAGTTGATCGATTTGCCAATTGGATTGGGATTGCTTTCTCACCAAAGTCGAACTGCAGCAGAATTTCTTTTCAACCATACCAAGGCTGGGGTGGAGGAACGCCAGCAGTCGGAACCCAAGACAAAAAGAAAACAACACAAAAACAAACTGCAACCAAAAACTACCGGGCCGAGCCAAGCGGGGGGAAAAAAAGCGCCGCTACCACGGAACTAGCAGGAGAAGAATACACTGCTGAAAACCAAACAGGAAAAATGCGGGTACTTGCAAGATAGCTGCTGAGAACCAGGCAGGGAACAAAAAACAAAGCACAACACAAAACGCCGCTGCTGGAAGTAGCCAGGCAGGGGAATAATAACACTAACAATACAGGTAGAAGAGACCAGAAAGCTAAGGTTAGGTAAGGTACGCGAGGCAGGGAGGACCAGGCAACAGGCACCAGGCGTGGGTCAGGAAACAATCTGGCAACTGGTGAGTGCAATGGAAGGATATGAGTAATCCAGGTGAGCTTGCTGGCAGGTGTGTGAAGAGCTCCTCCCAGGCCAATCAGCAGTGTACTGCAACACATGACAAGTAGAGGGCAGCAAAGCAGCACCACAGCTCATGACAAAGACTACCTCTTTTAGATGGTAAACTTGAACGCCTCATAAACGCAGGGCTTATTCAGAGGAAGAAAGCAGACAGAAAAGGAGTTGTTCATCGTTGAACACATAAACTATGAACACATAAACCCGATACACACTCACACTAACAATGATTACAGGATTTCCTGGCCGGAATCTCTCTATAGTGTCCCAACTCTAACGGAACCACTATCCATTGTTCACATAGACTGAGTCATCAGCGCACTCGATTCCACCGAATGCTACGTGATAAAGACAAAGACAGGACATCGTATTGTGAACCATGAGTTTACGCTGGAACTTGTATTTACATCTTCTTCTTAGTCCTCTTGCACTATGATGTGCCAAAAGCCAACCATTTTAACCAGTATTCTCCAGCCTGGTCTGTCCTGGACAAGATGTCTGGTTTCAGGTCACAGGCCCTCAGATCCAGACTCACAGCGTCAAGCCGGCAAATCCAGGATGGCACGGGTTGGATGATCTGAGGTTAAGCAGGTGACTTGACCAGCGCATTCTTTGCATTGCCGCAAGTCAAGATGAGGTGTTGTATCCGCTCTCTGATCTTGGCGTCGGTGACGTGGTGGAACCATTGTACTCCCTCGATCCTCCTGAGGGCTCTGATGTCAAACCTGTCAAGCTTGGCTGCCAGGATGTTCTTCTGGGGCCAGGTTTTTGGAATGGACTGGAATGACAGAGGCATTGTATGCTTGGAGCTTGGTCTCTCTGGAGACATCTCGGTCTCCAGAGGAACTGCAGGATGAAGGCTGCAAGGGCTCTGAGTCTGTCTACCTCTGGTTTTAGGTTGCTGGTTTTGGATATTGTGGATCCAAGGTGTTTCAAGGGTGGTGTGTGGTGGATTCATCAAAAATCGAATCCTACGAAAACTGGGGGCCTACAAAAACCGAGGTTCCACTGTACTGTACTTACTAGCAGAGGAAATTATGTAAAAACTGTAACTGATTGAAAGAAAGAAAAACATTTATTTGGTCACATGTCAAGGTACATGTACAGCATTTAACTCATCCTCTTAAGGAGCAGTGGGCAGCCATAGTGCGGCACCCAGGCACCGGATTGTGGTCATAGGTCAGCATCTTGGTCAGTGAAGCATCCATGTGTGGGCGACCCTGGGGGCAATGTGACTTGCGAATAGTTCACAGCACTGGTCTATTTTCTAACTTGCACAAGTGCTATTAAATGCATTTTTCAGTTCGCATCCATTTATTTTTAGTTCAATGATGTGTTTTCTTCTAAGTCTGTCAAGCAGGGAACATGTTTGCTCAAACTTTACAACTAAAGATATAATCATTATCAATTATACAGGCCCTTCTGCGAAAGAAAGAAAAACCCACAATTGTCATTGAAATAACTCAAAACTAACTGCAATTAAATAAAACACTGGAACATTTGCCAAAATGCATATTAACAAACTACAAAGCTTCTGCGAGGTAAATCTGGAGCTTTTTTTTGGCAAGTCCCATCAGTTCTATGTTTACAGATCCAAAAATGAAACATATACAGACAAAGCACACTATATGAAGGAAACTCTGTTATATTCTACTGTAAGGCTGCTTTACTGCATCCAAAACAGGGTGCTTTAAGTCTGTGGAGAGTAGAATGAAATGTAAAAACTATTAAAGCATTTTGGAGCTGAATGTGTTGTCCAGTATCAGAAAGTTGGGTCTCAGTCACAGATCATGGGTCCTCCAACAGAACAATGATCCAAAAGCACCCAAGAATGCCTAACGGCCAAACTATTCTGAAGTGACCTTCTATTAGCCCTGATTTAAATCCAATTGAACATCTGCGGAGTCTGGAGTCTGGCGAAGGCACCCATCAACCCAGAGAGATCTGGAGGAGTTTGCTCATGAGAAGTAGGCCAAAATACCTGTACACAGGTGCAGGCATCGATCTATCGATCTATTGATCTATTGATATTCCTTAGACAAATGCATGTACCGGTAGTCATTTTTACAGCTAAATGTTGAATTGAAAAAAACTAGACTACACTAAAGTTATCCTGTCTAGTCTTTGAGCGTGAACTGATGAAATCTGCTCAGATGAGAGGCGGAATGTCTTGTAAAGCAACCTGAACAGCCTAGTTACCGTCTATTCAATGTCCTGGATGAATGAGCATATTCACATGCATGTTTGTTACATCTTATGTTGTTTTGATGTAAATCTTAACACTTTCCAACTTAGAAAATACCAGGATTCAGCAATTATTTGTCTGCATTCTGCCTCTGTGCTTTCGACGTCAGGTATTTAATGTTTGCGCTTCAGTTAAGTGCAACTTGCTATTAATTAGACAGCACTGCTGTGTTATTTGTTTACTGTTGAGGCTCATATCAAGCTTCCACCTTTCGCAGCAAGACTGAATGCTGTCATGCGGTTCTGCCCCCTTTCTCTCCCATGCTTGGGCTCGTGCCATGGAACGTATGTGCCAGTGGCTATATTGTGCATCCTGAGATATGGCATTTTTATACAGTGTTATACTGGTATTATCGTGGGTGGTATGCTATAGCACAGCCCTCATGTTGACAGACGTTCTGGCCCGACTGGCGATTAGTTCCCAGCGCTGGTCTATTTTCTAACTTGCACAAATGGTACTGAACACATTCTAAAAATTTGCATACGTCTATTTTTAGTTGAATGATGCGATATGCAGGCGTGATGTTTGCACTGCCGAGCCCTGTTATGGCATATTTATGTCCCTTGTGGGAGGTCAGATCCCAATGCCAATCAACTGATTAATTGGGTGATTGATGGTCGAACTCTGGTTCAATCGTCATTCATCTCAAGGTATCCTTGGGCAAAATGGAGCTGTCAGTTAGACATGGTTCGATTTTTTTTTTTTTTTTACCATGGCCGCATACATGAATAAAAAAGTATAGTGGAACCTCAGTTAGCGTTATTATTTTTTTCCAGAAGGTCCGACTCAGACCGAAACGTACTATAACCAAATCAATTTTTCCCATGAAAAAAATGTAAATTCATTCATCCGCGTTCCGGACGGCAAAAAATGTGAACACAAAACACTTTTTTATTGTTTTTACAGTTACAGTTACAGTTAGCGGGTTTTTTTGTGAAGCTCAAAAATTTACTCCAAAATTTTGTCTCGGTTGTCTTGTGTGCATTGTCCGATTAGCGCACAATATGGAGCGTGTCTTGTCATGGAATTAACACACTTAACACACTGTAGGAGTTCTTAGTGTATTTTTATCACAAAACATCCTTGTTAGCATGCTATTAGCTTGCTAATACATAGAACCGGAAGTCATGGTCCACCATGTTCGTCGCACGTCTGTGATGTCATCAGTGGTTGACTGTAGTTCTTTGCTAGCTAACACAGTTACGCCACAAATCTAAAAAATGTTAACACAAAACCCGATTTTAAAGATTTACCCTTATGGTTTCACATGCAGAAAACAATTCTAAATGCATATAAATGATGAATGTAAGGGATAAGTGAACATTTAAGGTCACTTTTACCTGAAGACATGATTGACATGAATGTAGAGACACGATGTGGCAACGTTTTACATGATTTCTTGTGGGAACAAATTGATTGGATGAGTGTCGGTTAGAGTTTGACCTTCTGGAATGGATTCATGATGCTAACCAAGGTGGCCCTGTATACAGTAGTTTTATATGCAAAAGTTACTTGAAATACATATAAATGCATCCAAATAACAAATGAAAGGGCTAAATGATTGAACGTCACTTTTACCTGAAGACCTGATTAAGACCTGGTGACAAAGTGAGGTGTCCCTTCTATGAGGCAGAAGGGACAAGTAGAAATCTACGCGGAGACCACCTTTGTGTTTTGCTATGAATTATTTCCTGAATTCAATAGTATTATTGTAGTATTATTATTATTTTGCAGCCAATATCAATAAGAAAAGCAAAGATATGTGGCATAACTGTGTTAATTAGCAAAGAACTACGGAGTCAATTGTTGATAAGATCATAGATGGGCGACGGCGCTGGGGGACCACGACCACCGGTTCCAGTTTCCATGCTAACATGGTGCTAATAAGTACGTCACAAACACAGTTGAGACTCACACGGTTTATTTAGAACACAAGACGCGTGGCATACTGTACGCAAAATGTTGGTGTACATTTTCGACATGCAGTGGCCCATCATTTAGTGTACGACTCGGTTAGCGTGTTTTTTGGTTTACGTCAAAAATGTCTGTGAAAATGTTGCCTCCGTTCGCATACATTTTCAACAAATGACGCTAACGCCACTGTAAAGTAAAAAATACGCTAACCGGGGCGTACACTAACCAAGGTTCCACTTTACCTTGAAAGTAGGAAAGTCCAAATGAATGTAACTTTTCATCAATCACTCACCTTAGACGTGCATTTCACTGCTATACAGAGTAAATTTCTGCAAATATCACTGTGCCACTTTAGATGTTCCCATCGCGGCATAGTTTAACCCGTCGTGTTAGTGACCAAGTACCAGTATTTGCTGAGTTTGCTGTGGAAAATGGGGCGACGGAGATACACACATACACACTTGGGTAAAGCTTCCCACTCTCACTTTTGGTCTGAGTGAATGGTGCCATGCCTGGAGGAGGTTGTCATTGATGGAGACGAATGTTGACACATCACACTCCAGGACCTGCAGTCAATTAACACATTGTCTAATTGAAGTGATCCACTGATGTAACTATGAGATATTGAAATTGGTTGTAAAACTTGTACACTCTGCATTAACTTTACAATCAGGCCTCCTTCTTTATTTCCTTTTGGGTTTTGATGTTAACACTTGCATAAACGTCAACCATTACCAAACAGATTATGTAAGCATATTTCGCAGATGGCAGCAGAAGACAGACTTTCATAAATTGAAGCTTTCGATCTTATTTTAATGTTTTTCTCAAGCTGTGCAAAACCCAACAGCCTATTACAAGACAGAAATTCAGATTGCACACTTTCTCAGCTCGCGTGTACTTGAAAATAGTCTTCTGGCTATGAAGTCATTCTCACTTTCAGGTCACATTCGGTGTGTTTGAATAAGAACCACAGTATCTTCCTATCAGAATCAAGAATCCTATTTACCAAGCCTCGACTGTGAGCCACTTTTTAAATCTCTAATGAGCCTGAAAGAGTTTTTTAAATTGCTTGCCACATACTAATATGAGCTTTTCTTATGAACAGAGACTGTAAATGGTTAAGATACCAGTAATCATTAATCCTCTAGCGCTCGCATTTGTGTTTTTATGTGATAGTGGAAACTCAACTCAAAAAGTATAGAGTATAGGGTATAATTCTTTCACCTAATCCTGTTGAGAAAATATCGTGAACCATAAAGAGTGCAGGCAAAACCACTGCTAATGATCTCTTTGGTGACTTAGTGAAATAACGTGCCACTGCAACCTGGCAAACTTGGACCTTAGTGACTAAATGGATACACACACACACACACACACACACATATATATGAGGGTTTGGGTACAGACTGCATACCAATGTCCCACACGGTACACACAGATGAAAATGAGAGACATTCGGCAGTGAAGCGGATATCTAGGCGGACAGGCTGGAGTCATGGCTAGCAATAGTCCATGAAGTGCCTGGATCTAACACTTTGTAAACATAGAAATACAAGTGGATTAGACGAACGCAGTGTGTTCAGTCGAGATGGGCAACAGTAATATAAGATGGGACTATTAATGCTGTACTTCAGGCAATAAGGAACTTTAATTTACGAAAAATAAAATAATATGTCACGCCGTTCAAACTGTTATTGCTGCATTTGCACTTTCCGAAAAAAAGCTCCCGCTGTAAATCAGTGGTGTACAAAATGAGGCCTGGGAGCCATTTTGATCCCACAGCTTGTTTTTTATTGGCCCACGGCTTAATGAGGAAAACCGAGGAACCACTTTAATATTGGTTTCAGCATCTTTAATGCACAAAATGTATTAAGTAGTCCTCCATGTCCTTCAGTTTTTCTACATGGTATAAGTATATTTTATTTGAGAACTGTATTTACACTGGACTCTCCGTCATGGACAATCGCGCCCACACAGTCCACCTGACAATAGAGGGGCAGCGGGGCTCATTATCCAAAAGGCTCCTGCAGTTTTGCTCCCACGATGAACGCTACAGGACTTAATTCATTCCACGTTGCATCCAGCTGTACTATACCTCACCTGTCTGTATCAGATAATCCTGCATCATTCATGTTATCCCCCACATTATTGCCCTGTACTATCTTCCCCCTTCTTCTCTTTGTATACAATGTCAATTTACTTTGTATTTACTTTATTTACGCCGGAACCTCGATTGGCGTGTTTTTCGGTTAAAGTAGAAAATGTATGGAAAAATTGTGCCTCAGTTTTTGTACATTTTCCGGTTAACGTATGATATGGCGTGCGTGTTGTCAGGTTATTATTACACTGAGTGAGTTCGATTGTCTATTTTTATCACAAAACGACCTTGTTAGCAACCTATTAGCTTGCTAATACTTGGAAACAGGAACCGGAAGTCTGTTGCCCGTCATCAGATGACGTCATCAGCGGTTGACTGAGCTAACCAGCACAGTTACGCCACAAGTCTCTGATTTTTTTTTTAAATTTTTTATCACAGCTGCAAAATAAGCCAAAATGGAGCCAAAGAGCCAAATGCAAGTGCCAGCATTTTGATAAAGAAGGTGAGAAACACTACTGAATTCAAGAAATTACTCATAGCAAAACGGCAAGGTAGTGTTTGTTTTGATCTCGCTGTCACATAGTGTCTTTGGGAACAATCACGTCTTGAAGGTAAAGGTAAAAGTAACCTTAAATGTTCATTCATCACTTTCATCCCTCAATTATATGCATTTAGAATTGTTTTCTGCAAATAAAACTACAATTGTAAAACTATAGAAACGTGTTTTGTGTTAACATTTTTGGCTATCTAGAGCGGATTAATTGGATTTACATTGTTTCTTATGGGAAAAATGGATTTGGTTAAAGTACATTTTGGTTACAGTTGAACCTTCAGGAATGGATTCATGACACTAATCAAGGTTCCAGTGTGTTGTTAAATCAATTGCTTTCTCATGCCTTCCCCAATCTATCTATCGACCCTCTCTTCTTCTACTCTGTCTGTCTGTCTAAATCCAACTGGTGAAGATAGACGGCCCCCCCAGAGAGCCTGGCCTGACCTTGCTCATGTGGGGTTCACTTGGTTTTTTTCACGTACATGGGGTGTGGCTATAAAGCTGCTCATTGTGTAAAGTGCCTCGGGATAACTTCTGTTGTGAATTGGTGCAATATAAATTAAATTGACTTGACAAATTGGCAATCAATTGAAGGGGTCAGACGATATACGTAGTAAAACCTGACAATTGATAAACAGACAATTACATTACCCCAGTGGTTCTCAACCTTTTTGAGTCACGACCCCCAAGATACTGGTTTCAAACTCTCCTGTGCCAGACCTGCAGAGCAAATCACACAGTGAGCATATTCAGTGTCGCCGTCGTAGATGTCAATCTGTGTTTCAAAAAGTCAGTAAGATATTTGCCAAGCTTGCAAGCTGGCGCCTACGCTTCTCACTCATGTAATGCTGCTGCTGTCAGGCATTCAGGTTATGCACCTTGAGACACCCCCTGCTGTCCCAAGTCTTGAGCTGGAACACTTTTACCGTGAAAAGAACGCCAAATTTTTCATCCATGTGATAGCTAGAAAACCTGCTCCAATAGAGTCTTTCCTTTTTTTCCCCCTCGGGTGTCTGAACACAAGAATCTTTTGTGCACGCAGTTCAACTCTGCAAACGTAGACGATAGAATAAATTAACAAATAATGAAATAGAAAACATTTAAAATCTTCCCACTGAAACACCTTTCAATTTTGGAAGTTTGGATTTTTACATAATGATCGGGCGACTCCTAAAAATGATCTTGCGACCCCCTCGGGAGAGGTTGGAGAAACATTAACCTGCTTTAACCTTACACATCAAATACATTGTTTCACAAATCCACCTGGTGTCAATCAGTCAATCAGATCAAGAGGGTGAAGGTGTGCATGTCGGTTTGCGATATTGCCAGTTGACAATGGGCGTCAAGTGCGGTTTTGCATTTTGCGCATCTAAATAACAGAAATGGTGGTCGCATGTTAGTCCTCAGAGGTTGCAGTTTTTTTGTTTTTTTTTAATAACACTTCGGCACAGAAAAAGAGTGCTGTCATTGCGTTCATGATTCAGTCAGTACAAACCAGTACAGCAACAAATCAACTTCTGAGGACGTTCAAGATATTTTCATTTTACCTAATGAATTGTGTGTGTGTGTGAATAACTTTGTACCACCCTTGTTTGTTCTTAAACCTAATTGGACGTTAATAGATGCATTCAATGCAGCAGATTCTGTGGGAAATTGTGTTGTCTTATTGGAAATGATACAACAATGGTCACGTTAGTTGAGTACTTTGAATGGGGACACATTTTACTGAACACACACTCACAGAAAATCTCAAGTATTTTTAAGTCATGAGACTAAAGTCCAAGTCACGTCACGTGATTTTGGTCCTCACCTACAGTGGCTGAGCTGAGTGACAGCTGATGTCATACCCCCAAACAACATAATAACACAGCACCATTCATCCATCTTCTATGCCGCTTATCCTCACTAGGGTCGCGGGTATGCTGGAGCCTCTTCCGGCTGACTTCGGGCGAGAGGCGGGGTGCACCCTGAACTGCTCGCCAGCCAGTCGCAGGGCACATACAGACAACCATTCGCTCTCACGTTTATACCTGGACAATTTAGAGTCGCCAATTAACCTAACATGGAACGTGGGAGGAAACCGGAGTAAAAAACCCATGCATGCACGGGGAGAACATGCAAGCTCCACACAGAGATGCCCAAGGGAGATTGAAACCCAGATAGCATCATTCATATGAAACAAAATTATGAACAGATAACACCAAAGGTAAGACAAGATTTGTATTTAGCGCTCTGTAGTCATTTTTGCATTCATCCACTGAGTTTTATGCGGGCCTTACATCCCGACATCCCGGCTGGCTACGTGGAAAATTGGGAAAATCGCAAGAGACACGCACGTAGCCCGTTATTTTGTGCGTGCACGCAGGAAAACCTTGCACGCAGCCAGGTCTCAAGGGCAGGGCAGAGGAGGAGTGGGTGTGTCGCAAGTTTAAAAGTACATTGTTTACATTGCCCGGCCACGGCAGCTGCTCCTCCTGCGGCGGGTGACTCCTCCAGCTGTATACTCTGGTTCTCCCGACCTCCGTGGACGGCTGCTCGCATTGCGTATCCGACATTAATGCGCCTTGCCCGGCCATGGCAGCGGCTTCTCCCGGCCAACACTCATTCTCATTCTCTCAACCTCTGAATCCATTCTCTCTGGACGCACTGCGACTGCTCACATAGCACATCCGACATTAATGCACCTTACTTGGCCACGGTGCGCGGCCCTGCCCGCTGGAAACGCTGTAGGTGCCGGACGAAGCCAGTACGCCCATCTTGCAATCGAAGTGAGTGGGCTGCACGAGCCTCGTACGATGCCCACACACTTATAACAGTCTTGAAGCGCACCTAGCACGCACGAGTCGCATGCCGCACTCATTATCTAAAAGCTGTCAACGAACTGCGAGCGGCAAGCACGTGGGTGTCACAAATCACTTGCTCCATAAGTACGACACACTCAACCCCTCTGATACCCTACTTCCTTTTCCAACAAATTACACAAAAATTGCGGAGCCCGTGCCTGTGGTAACATGTACGTTGGGATGCAAGGTCCACTTTAGCAACAAAAGAATATTATTTCCACCATTTGGAGAGGCTAAATGGCAAAGTTTATTGTGGAAGTCTTATTATTTTATGGAATTCGTAATGACATTGACTTGTCTACTATTTCCCTAAAATTGGTTGTGTTGAGGTTTTAGTTGGTCAGGTTACATCATACCTTATGTCAACATCTGCATCATAAAATCAGGGAAATATTCTGGAAAAATCAGGAAAATTATTCCACAAGAATTGAAACCAGCACCCCAAGCCGGCCACCAGGTGAAAATTCATTCATTCATTCATACATTTTCTATGCCGCTTAATCCTCATTAGGGTCGCGGGGGTATGCTGGATCCTATCCCAGCTGACTTTGGGCAGGAAGCGGGGTAGGTTAAAATTAATTAAAATAAAAACCAAAAATAAATAAATAAGAATGTTACTACCATTACTGCTGCTGACTTTTAAGACTCTTTCTACTTGTGGTGTTGTTAAGTGCCTAAGCAAGCATTATTATTGTCCTTATTCAGCAAAAGTCTCCCAGGCTAGTTCCATGCCAACATGAACAATAACTACTAAAAGGGGTCAGATTAATGACGGTGCAGGTACTTGTGCTGATGAAAATTGTGGCGCTCCAAAAGCTCCAGTATCAAGTGAATAAATGACAAACAAATATAAAGTTACTACTGTTTTCTCTTAAAATGCATTTATGTTAGTTTCGCTGATCATTGCATTCAAGACCCTGGAGGTTGCCAACTGTAATAATAATAATTTATTGAATGAACTGCGGGGGAGAGGAATGAGACTTCTGTTTACTAAAATGAGTCAACCAGATGGATAGTAACAAGTACTGTAATTAATTCATACACGTGGCACTTTAGTCTTACCAGCCTGTTGCACATTCTGAACAATTGCATTTGTTGACTGAAAATTTAGACATTGCACGCTTGGCAGAAGCTTACTTTCCATGCCCAGATATAAAAGCTTTAACGATTTGAATCTGAAGAATTAGAAGGAGAGGTAGCTCTCATCCTGCCCCAGTCCTGTCATGGAGAGACTGATAGAGGACCTTTCCAATCAATGGTTGCTCAGTATCATCCTGCAGTGTCATATACCTCCACTCTATGGTGAAAATAAGCCAATTCAGGCTTGCTGAGACCTTTAGGATTCTAAATTATTGCAGTTTAGAGAATGAAGTGACATTCATCACGGTGCTTGACCTAATAAAAAAAATCCAATGTCTGGCGTTTTGTGCAGCAATGAGAATTTGTGATTGCTGAGTCTTGTTTGTTCTTCAGTTAAAATTCATAACTTACCGTGATGCCCGGTTGCGAGCCCAGAGCTTTTCATCATTATACAGACACAGAGACATCTTAGGAAGATGGATGTAAATTTGCAGACTCCAGATGCTAAACAGATGGAAGTGCAACTGCAAGCAGGCTAGCAGGGAGGCATGCAGGAGGTGGGCTCAATTGAGTTATTCACATACTGAGCTGCAAAGAGCATGTTCAGGGTTGGATAGATGGAAGTAAAAAGCAAAGCCATGGTGAAACCGATTTCTTTTTCCTAGCAATACATTGCTGTTTTAGCCCTGCTCTAACCCCCCTGATATGTCTGTGACAGCTTCCAATAATTACAACACTTTAACAGGGGGGGATCTTGCATGTAATGTTTTCCAAGTTCACACCAACATTTCAAATTCCGCCTTTTTCAGTCTGCTGAAAAACGAATGGACAATTAAAGCCCCCCCCCCCCCCCCCCATGTTCTATTACTGTAACATTTCTCTTATTCTACACGCTCAGGTGGTTGATTGGTCGTCTTCCAACCCGATGAGTTGCTAGTTCAATCATCCCCAACGCGAAACATATTAATACATTTCAACAATTATTCTCCATTTTTACATTCCAACATTTTTTCCATTTTTCCAACTACTCCCACATTTCTCAACCGCTTCAAACCATTCCAACATCAAAATGTTCAGCTCATTCAGGACATATAGTCTATCGATCAGGACCTTTCTAAAAAGTCCCACATTTCCCATAGTTCAATATTTTCTATGAGGTTTTTTCCATAGAAAATGAATGGACAATTTCAATGCTGTTATTAGTGGAAATTCGTTTTACATTAACTTGTAAAGTTAAATGTCAAATTCCATCACCAATTTCCACCAATATTTAATGTTACGTTAATGTTAATGTTGCATTGCGCATATTCCATGCACGGTGGCATGGCTCAGGTCGAAGCATGGTCGTCTCCCAACCCGATGGTTGCTGGTTCGATCCTCAGTGAATAGATTTCAACGCATTTCTAGGATATTTCAACATTCAGTCTGCATTTTTAGTTTCCAATATTTCAGATTCCGCCGTTTACAGTCGGTTCATTCAGGACATGTAGGCTGTCCATCACAACTTCTCTAAAAATTCACGCATTTTCCATAATTCAATATTTCCTGCAACATTTTTCCCATTGAAAATGAATGGGTAATTTCAATATTTCCCCCTATTGGTGGACATTTATTTTACATTTAAGATTACATGTAACATTGTAGAGTATCCCAATGTTATGGTTGCTAGTTTGAGCCTCAGTCGGTGGATAGAGTTGAACTTATTTCTAGGGTATTTCAACATTCATTCTACATTCCACTTCAGCTTCCGGATCCACAGTTAATTTCTACTGAAATTGCTTCATCTAGTTGCATTCTAAAATCCAGGTTCAATGAAACTAGGTAAAATAAAATGAAATTAGCTAATGTCATGATCCTGGTGGTATCTTGGTGGCCATCGGTGTGGTAATATCTCCGTATCTAGCTACATCATGTCATTGCAACGTTATAATGGAATGTGAATGAGCACATTCAAATTAAAACAATGATGTACAGCAACTTTATTCCATTCGGTCTGGACATTTTAGTATTGAATCAGTGATCCACTTTTTCCCCCCCAAGTACATGGTACCTCAGCTTTCATTTTTCATTTGTTCCAAAAGGTCAGACGAAAGATGAAACAATTTAACAATGAATCCACTCCAGACACCCGCAATTACAGTTTTACATGCTGAATAGTTAGATACAAAATAATTAAAAATGAGGAATGGAATGGATAAATGAAGCTGTAACATCACTTTTACCTTTATTGAAGACTCTTGTTGGGAAGAATCCTGAATTTCTTATTTCAAACGGGATATTTTTTGTAATTTAGCATTTAGGTTTGCCAAATGAATGAGCCTTACAGGACACCGTAGTGTGAGATTTGGTGTTGGGTGTGTGATCCGAGTTGGCTGACAAATGGCCGAGTAGTCCTTCCACATCATTGCATATACCACAAGGTTCAATAAAAAAAAATTGTTATGCACAATATTGTAGAATAACCGAAACAGCGTACGATAACAGAGGCAAAGTTTTGGAGAAAATCATCGAAACATGCAAAAACTGGGGCGCTCGAAAACTGAGGTTTGACTGTCTGCTTTACTGGAGTGAGCCACGGTTTTCATAATGCATAATGATGTGTGATGTTAGCAGTTCGTCTGAGAAGACACTGAATTGGATATTATAAGTGATACATTATTAAAGCAACACTCCTCATTGTATTTATGCTCACAGCATTACCTTTCTAATACCGCATTCCACTGAGAATGCAGGCCGAAAACACAGAAGCATACACTATTAACGCTCACTCCAGCGGGGCCATGAGTGAAGGAATCACTACATCATGTAAACGAGTGAAATAGATGAAGGGAGTTAGAGCCTAGGGAAAATAGACCTTGCTGTGGAGCCACAATAGCATTCAGCTCTGAGCAAGCAGCCCAGGTAATTATCCCATCCTGTCACTTAAATACAAATGAGCCTTTTTTTTATTTTTTTACCCCCCCCCACAGTGGAGAACAGTTTAATTAAGCCCATTTGTGAGCCTGGGTGTATGCACCTGTACTTTTTTTCTGAAATGGAATATGTCATCAACAATAAAATGAGCACAATAATGTCATTTCACAGCAGAAGGGACTGTTTTTTGTGCCCAATGGTTAGCACTTATGCGGTGCCTTAGGTAGTGCCTTTGTCCATCACTAGAGGGAGTGGGTAGCCTTAAGAAGAGTGTAATCACTGCAGGCTATTATGGAAGAGAATTACAGCAAGCCCCCTGATTATACATCAGAACTACTGAATTGATACAGTAATACTGCAGTTAGATAATGAATGTTGGTAATGTAACTGAAGGGATGCGATTGCAATCTTTGTGTAGCCACTCACTAAGCCGCTATTTAGCCAAATATTATTTACCCACTGCAACGCATTTCCATTCTCCGTTTCTCAGAAGTAGATCAGGGTCTGCTCTTTTCTCCTAACTAGCGCCTGAGCCTGTTTGCTGCCCTTTCACAGATCACTGGCTACACATTAAAATGTTTATGTGAGCCTAATTGAATTAGAGCTACATGGTTTGCCAGACAGAAAAGCAATTGTACAACAGGCTGTTCCAATAGTGATATTCCAGTGATGATTATTTTACTTCGAGTCCCTCTGCATGTCAAAAGCTTAAATTTTGAGCAAGAATGTGGGCGGACAGGTTTGGAGTGGTCATAGAATAGTTCATTATTAATAATAAATAGTTAGTTATTGTGTATTTGTGATTTGCATGTTGTTGTTCTCTCTGGTTAGCATTTTTAACCTGAAACCAGTGCCTGGCTGCGAGAGGATGCTTTAAAATAATTCTGTACCATTTGTGATAAAACCGCCTACTAGATACAGGAAATCCTGCATCTACAGGTTTACACTGTGTCCAGTATTGTTGTTGGCAATGCTACAGAACTGCACTGCATCATACTGATGATAAAATTGCGGTACCCGCCAGCATGATGCAGTGGTGTCTTAGAATAGTCGACTATTTGCTTCCATTATTTCGAATCAATCTCAGCGTCAGATCATATACTTTAAAAATGTCATGCGATCAAGACTGTACCATTCTGGCTACATGGAGGGTGGCCACGGCAGCTGCTGAGTAGATGTCAGTAGTACAGCTCGCTAATGTCTAATTGTCTTTGACTAATTACGTCAGGACTGTCCAGGAAGGCGAGTGTATCCAAGCTCCGCCTTCTTGGCAGTGTTGGTTAGGGGCTGGGTTGCATTATGGAGGCGTGTTATTATTATTTTTTACAGCTTTCGGACGTGCATTTCACGGCATTATGGAGATTTGGGCTCACTCCTGCGCGCCTGCTCGGCGGAGGCTTCATTTTTGTTGCTGTGTTATTAACAAATATGGTGCAGCTACTCAATACTGATTCCTTTTTTGAAATTTGATTTCTATTTTAGTGGGGTTTTGGGATTTTTTGAGCTGTGGTCTTAAGCAGGGGTCTTAAACTCAATTTCACTGGGGGCCAGTGGAGGTAGAGTCTGGGTGAGGCTGGGCCGCATCAAGTATTGGGAGTAGGGCTGGGAATCTCAGGGTACCTCACGATACGATACAATTCACAATACATGGCTCACAATAACGCTAATATCTTACGTCGTAAGACCGGGGGGAGGGGTGGCCCTTGACTCTAGTGGCCCCAGTCCATGTGATAACGCCACTTGTTAGTTCAGTGTTGGTGTTCACTTGCCCCTGTAAGTATTTAAGTAACACTGAGCTTGCCCGGATGTTGCGGGCTGCAGTTACACTACTCTTTGATGTCCAGTCGCGGGCCGCAAAATACGATTTGGTGGGCCGCAAATGGCCTGCGGGCCGCGAGTTTGAGACCCCTGGTCTTAAGCTTTTGATCAGCTGATGATCAGCCTATTTCAGTTTAATGGTTGTTTGCAATAAATTGCTTACTCAAAAACGTTTTATGTCACTCCCATTTCTTCTTCTTGCATTTTGAAGCTCTACTTAGCCTACTTAACCATCCAACAGTGCAAAATGTCAATTCCTACGGTTTCCAACTGGTATTCAAATTTTGATCAGGAGTGTATTCCCAATGTTACTGCACATGATGGAGTTTTCCGTAAAAAATTAGACCTTTTGGGGACATTTTTGAGCTTCATAAAAAATATCTGGAAAACTTTTGATGATGATAAGCAAGGTTAAGAACGTATCCCAAACCTATAAGAAGAGCACAAGCTGATGCAGCTGAGGGGAGTTCATTCAGCGCCTCCATTCTTCAATGGCAATCCCAATGTCCTGTTCGAAGGACGAAAACTGCCATGGTAACATCCTCCATGTCTCTCTGCACATCAGCTTTCTTTTTCTCCTACAACAGCTCTTCGTCCACAAAAACTGTTGTGCAGTTTACCCTTGTCAGTAGAAGCATGGCAGCCATGACACACTCACGACACATCAAGCCCGCCCTGCAATTTCAGGCTGCAGTGTTGTTAGCCCAATTGCCAAGGTCAGGAAATTTGTGGTCACAACCAAGTCATCCATATGCTCGTAGGAGGATAAGTGATGGTCTGAGCCAGTGATTGGTATTCAAGGACAGGGTTCAACACCACTTTTAAAATGCTTTTTATTGTAAATGATAACTAATAAGAAGAAATGTTGGTTGCATCATTCAATGAATGTAGTGTTTTGCAGTGTCTCCACAAACAAATTGTTATATCCAGCAACAGTTTGCATTTTAGCCAGATGAGCATGGGCTTGGTGTTGTCGGAAATATTTTTGCCAATTGGACAGTCTAGCCACAAATACAATTAGTGAACACACTGCCAAGTGAAATCCACTCATAAAATAGCAAGCCATTCTGATACATTCCTCTCAGCAGGATATTAAAAATCGTTGAGCCATAAAAGCCAATATCCCCACGATTGTACAGGTCAGGAGCACGGGGTGGCCCAAGGAATCCATTTCAAGAATCTGAATATACGGGTAGTCTGTGGACGATCATTTCTTGCACTACTGCATTCAGTCATCTTGGAATGGGTAATTCAACCAAGTGGAAAGTGTCCTATTAGGAGGCAGACAAAGAATGTGCCAACATGTCCAAACTACCTCTCATATCTAAACTGTAGCTGCATGATCAAGATTCTGGATAATTACAGTGTCATAACTTCTGCAGTGCATGTGTAGCATCAGAGCATGGTACAGTTTATTGATTTTGTAATCACTCTCATCCCTTAATGAAAGTCAGTTTCCATCTCTCTGCTTGCAGGTTTGCAGTGCATTTCATATACAACATTATCTGTGTGTCACCATACACTTTACGCATTGTTAGTGTGAATAGCCACCTAGTAGTTTTGCTGTTATCGAGAGTGACTGCAGTGTGGGTGGATTCAGTCCATATACGCTCCTCAGGCTCTGACGTGCATGGTGGGGTGTATAGATGAAATTACTGAAAGAGCCCGCTCAACATTTTTTGTTCTCCTCCCCAAGCTGCCACTGTTGTAGAAAAACAACCTTTTCACCACCAAGCACGGCCTGTTATACAAGCATGCAGTTAAGGCTTGGAGCAGTGACTATACTTGGACTTCTGGGAATGAGGGAGAATTTGAGCACTGTGACGATGACTGGTCTGTGCCCGAAAGGCACTCCTCCATCCAGCAAAAACATTTTTAGCAAACAACACATTCTTTGATTGTCTGATTTAGTGTGGTTTTACTGCAAACTGCTTACAAAAGAGGATCTTAACTTCATTGGAGTTGCATTTAATCAAGTTATGATTAATGCCAACGTGTTTTTGCACTAAGGAATTATAAACATAAGATCCCACAAAAACAAGTTTTGGGGGTTCAACTTTAAACTCTGACCTTGGGAATGCAAAAAAGCTTTGGCACAGGCGCCGACCTGCCAATTCTACAGCTTTAACACTACAACAGGTCATGACTTATAACACCGCCCCCCCCCATTCCCTCGCAGTGCAATTGAGACAGAGCAGCAACCCTGAAAAACTGAAAAAAAGGGCAGTGTGTAAGGGGTTATTGACTACAAGTCAGGTCAGGTCAATTTCCTCATGCATTTTCAACCCTGAGAGTACTCAAATAAATCATTGTTTTGTAGAAAACCCTGTGACTCTTTGACAACTGTTTTCTCTGTAATGCGGGGCAGAAAAGGAAGGTCCAATATGAATCATTTCGCTATGACATCTGGATCAGGATTAGATTATTACTAAGAAGAGGTTTGATTACAGCCACTTTAAATGACTGTGGTACACAGCCTGTTAATGAAGACCCATTGATCATGTTGAGTATGGCGGTGCCAACCACTGGGAGAACATCTTTAAGCAAACGAGTTGGGATCAGATCTAATAAACAAGTCCACGAGTTAGAGGAAGAAACTGTAGAAGCCAGATATGAAAAACCGTCCAAGTATGCATCAATCATTACAACTTCCTCTAAGGCCACTACACTTGGGATCATTTACGCCAATTGATGGAAGGAGGTGATCGGGTTTGTGACAATTCTATTGTCAAAGAATGCCATGAAATCATCACCGCAGCTGAGATTGCTAGGAACATATGGATCAATAGCACAATGACAGTTGTAACCCTGGCTACAGTGCTGAAAAGCAATTTGTGGTTGTTTTTATTATTTTTCGATTTCAATTTTTACTATTTGATTAAAGATGAGTAATAGGCTACTTTGGCATTACAGAGGGTCTTTCTGTTGATTTTAAGACTGTCTTTCCAGAATGAACAATTTTCTTTTTCTAAGTTTGGGAATTGGGGCCACGGAGCAAAATTTTTTCTGTTTTTTTGTGTTATTTAAGTTTTAGGGGCACAAATGACTTGAGAGTTTCTCGCAGCAAGCTAGTTGTACCTTCTGTAAACTCATCAATTTGAGTCTGGGAGGTGGCAGTAGCGGACCACTTCAAGTACTTGGGAGTCCACATGAACAGCAGACTGGACTGGAAGGACAACAGCAATGCGGTCTACAAGAAGGGCACGAGCAGACTCCCGAGGAAGCTTAGGTCCTTCAGTGTGTGCAGCAAGCTGCTGGAGATCTTCTACCAGTCTGTTGTTGCCAGTGCCCTGTACTTTGCTGTGTTTTGTTGGGGGAGCAGCACCAGCAAAAGGGACATAAACCAGATGGACAAACTGATCTGGAAAGCCGAACAAGTTATCGGCACTCGTTTGGAGGCGTTTGTGACAGTGAGAGATTGACGGTTATTGGACAAAATGCTGTCAATCATGGACAACCCCACCCACCCACTCCATTGGACCATAGAGTGGCAGCGGAGCTCATTCTCCAACAGACTCCTCCAGTTCCGTTCCCACAGTGAACGCAACAGAACTTCGTTCATTCCACATGCCATCCAGCTCTACAGTACCTCACCTGCCTGTAAAAGATCATTCACAACATGACTGCGCTGTACTGTCTGCCCTCCCAGGTATAACTTGTATTTACATAAATTTGTACACACTATTTGCAAATATGCAGTTGTTTTATTTATCTTATTATATTTTATTTATATTTTACATTTTATTTCAGCGTGTTTGTCTTTTTCTTCTGCAATTGAGCTACCAAGTCACCAAGCAGTTGACCCTTGTCTGACTTGGATTCGAATGGTCTGTTCAAATTATACAAGGCACAGAGTTGAAGAATGGAGCATTAGCCTTATTAAATTTAGTCACGTTATCATCTGATAGACAGGTAGATAGACATCAAACAATTTTGTCGACCGGTGTATAGTCTGTAAGAATTTAAAGGCGATTACGAAAATTATAGATAGTCATAGTTAATCAGATAAGATAAAGAAAGTTTTTAACATCGACGCTGTATGTCACAACAAGGTCAAGCATTATGACAGTGGGTGGCTCCATCCCCTGCCTGGGAGAACTCAGCTGCAGTAAAGAAATTAAATCTACATCCACATAAAAGTTAAAGTCACCCAATATAATTATTTCATCTGCACTAATCCCAAACTTGATTAAAAAAAAAAAGAGAGAGATTTCAGTTAAAAACTTTGAGCAGGGATCCAGTAGCTTGTGAGATACCAGTAGATGGCCAAAGGGTCAAAGAGATATTTCCTTAACTCTTAGTTATTTTTAGAGCTGCTCAATTCAGACATTATTCTTCTCTTTAATGACAAATTGCCACAAAATAGCATGAAGAAAATGAGCGCAGTTTGAGTGGTTCTGCTTCATGTGGCTCAATGTGGCTTGTCACAAATAGCTCATCTCTCCTTTCTTTTTTGGAGAGTACCTCTAGTAGTGATTGTGAAGGGAAAATAGACAAGAGGCAAAGTCTTTGAGAAAATCTGCATGCAAGACGACAAATCGATACAACCTGAACAGACGTCTTCTAGGGGAAATGTCTGACTATTCACGCTAAAATGTTAGCTAATACAGGAAACCACATACGCAAGGGGAGGAGCGACGGTGAGACGATGAAGGACAGACTCACATTCCTAGACACCCAAGGCTATTTGAATCAGGTGGTAAGCATGGGGAGGACTAGTTTTGGAGACAAGAGGCCGATAGCCTCGAGCAGATATTCATAGCAGGTCAGTGTGACATTTGTGTATCTTAGCAAAAAAAACAAAAAGCATTTTAGAAGTGGGGCAAATACAACCATTCACAGTCTCCGATGCACTCTCTGGTCAATTTAGGTCTCCAATTAGCCGAACATGCATATTTTTTGGAATGTGGGATGAAGTCGGAGTACCTGGAGAAAACCTATGAGGGAAAACATGCCAACGCCACACGTAGATGCCTGAATGGGGATTGAAACCCTCAATCTCCTTACTGTGAAGCCAACATGCTGACCACTAGGTGGCCTCTATAATAGGCATTTAATGTTGATTCCTGCTGGTGCAGTTAAACTGACTATTTTAATTAAGTTGACCTTCACACTATCAAATTAAAGTGTTTTAGCTAACAAAGGAGGGTGATTCCACCGATTTTTTTTTTCCATCTGTGTCTCCTTAACATGAAATGTTAATAGTCAGATACGGTTTGTATTTATATTAACACAAATAAAATCTGTTATATGCTGAGTATCTGAAATGAAAACAAACAAAAAAAAAAACGAAAATGTGGCATTGCACTCATGAATCAAATCTTAAAACCGGGGGAAAATTACAACCAAAAAGTACAACCATTCAAGAGAGAAAATTAAAAAAAACTGCATTTGAACGCAAACAGAAGATAAATGGCCTAAAAAAATCACTGCCTTATTGCGTCAAACCGCTGCAGCAATGGTGGAGTTTGAATCGACTCACTTTGTCTTTTTGTGAGCCATAACATGCATTACCAACACGGTGACATTTCACGGCCACATGAGCCCATTCCAAAAATAGCCCACGCACCCGTGATTTGCGTCTAAAGTTTTATTTTATTGCGTTGCTATTCATTTTGAATTGTTCCGCGTTTTTTTCTCTCCGTTCGTATCACTGCGTGCCCCCGCTTGTCCTTTGTTGTGTATGTGTTCCACGGTGCTTACATGCACACATGAAATGAAGGCCGCTGCGATGGCATTGCCGAGTGATTGACTTTTTTGTGCTGCAAACGTATTACTCTTTTGAACGCATATTGTTTTGACGTTTAATTAAGAGACCCCAGCAACTAGCCCGAACTACTTTCCTCCACAAAGAAACCTGACCAGAACTTGGCTCACGGGACCAAGTGGGGGGGAGTCACGGTTGATGCGCTCCACTGCTGATAGGGATGTCATACAACTTCATGTCAAAAAATCTGAACTATCCTGTTAATAAATGATTGCTGTTTTGTGGTTGACTATGGCCTATTATTAGTCATAAAATATTGAAAGACAAGTCCTATGTAGTATTCTGGTCACTAGATGTCAGCAAAGTTCTCCTCCCATTCCGTGTGGAAGTGGTACGTTTTTGGCTCCTTACATCGTCCTTCTTCCCCACTCCATATGAAACACTTTCCTAAGTTTAGGACAAATAAATTGGCTAACTAGTTGGTTATGGTAATGGTAATGGTTTAATTCATTTTGAACATGCATACAAGTTACACCTGAGTACATCACACAGTACAGTGCACAGCTCCACATGTCCAAAAAGAAGTAGGAAGAAGCAAAGCTTAGTTACCCCTTTTCTATCCCCCATCCGGTTCTCATCAGTTGCACTTCAGTTGTTCGCCTCCTGTTTTCCAAATGCAGTCGTTGCCAATTGTGAATACATTGGAAAGTGACAAGGCGATATAACAATGTGGAGCAATGACAGTAAAAGGATATACTTACTGCACAGAAATTATATAGCAGACTGAATGATAATAACAAGTAGATAATAACTGATGAAAGAGTTAATAGTTGACAGAACACTTTGATAATACGTGAGTTAGGGGTACTGTATGTACAGCATCCTCCCTGTACTTTGGAAACATCAACTGCTTGTGCTGTTTCTTAAAATCGCTTGTCTTAGTGCATTGTTTGAGTTCCTTACGCAATCTGTTCCACAATTTGGTTCCACATACTGAAATGCTGAAGGTTTTTAGCGTTGCCCGTGCGTGTACGTCTTTTAAGTTGCATTTTTCGCCAAGGTCATGTTTCTCCTCTCTTGTTGAGAAGAATTGTTTTACGTTTTTGGGTAAGAGGTTATTGTTTGCTTTATGCATAATTTTAGCTGTTTGAAAGTTTACCAAGTCAGCAAATTTGAATCATTGTGAGTTTAGGAATAAAGGGTTTATATGTTCTCTATAAGCGGCATTATGGATTATCCTAATTGCCCTTTTTTGTAGAGTTGTTAGTGAGTGAAGTGTACTTTTATAGTTATTACCCCATATCGCCACACAATAAGTTAGATATTGTAAAGTCAGTGAACAGTAGAGCGTAAGGAGTGATTTTTGGTCCAGAACAAATTTTACTTAATTAAGTTATTTCTTGCCACTTTATGTTGTATGTTTTTAATGTGAAATCTCCAGTTCATATTATCATCTATTATGACCCCGAGTGTTCACCCTGTCCACATCCACGCCGTCAATTTGCATTTGCGCATGCGTAGTTAGCTCAGTAGCTTGCTATATGCTATGAGCGGCGGCGGTCTCTTATGTCCCTGCAGTGATCCCGTAGCCTGTGCATCAGTGTTGTGCAATGTAGTGTAAACTAAGAATAACAGGGGTGCAAAGGTGACTGTAGGGGTGTTATTTCATGTTTACAGGGCTCTAATAATGGTAAAACAATGTATTTAAAAGGTCAAAAACAGGTTTTCTGTGCTCAAACTATGAAAATATTGTTTATTAATATTGAATCCTACTTCACTTATCGCGGCCGTGATAAACAAGGGACGACTGTATATGTTTGTATATGTCACGTTCAGACACATACAAAAAAAGAGGTGCTTTGCAAAAGGCCTTACTTGTGCAGTTGAACAACTATCTTGCAAATATTGTACTTGTCATTTTCTCCCCTTTGTAAGATTTTCTTGTTTGTATTTCAACATGAAAGGCAGAACATTAGCCGATCTCAGTGTGCATGCTGAGATTGCCGTCGTAAAAGATTTCCATATTTTATTAAATCGTTCTTACTGTGATGAGTAAACAGTTGGGCGCAAATGTAGTTTGTTCGTGTTCATTATTTGTCAATAACTTTAGTCTCCAAGCTGATAGCCACCATGGCTGCTTTCATGATATCTGCTTCTGAAAGGCTGAACCTGCGGCAGCTGTTTCTCAAAATTAAGGGTCTGTCAGTGTGTGTGAATTGGCTGTGCAATCAGTTGCTCCCAGATAGATGGATGGAGATTTCCCATCGGATAAGAACATAAATCATCTTCTCAAGTGTTCGTGGACTGAGTACACTTCTAGTGCCTATTTCAGATACCCTGGTCTAATTCCACGACCTTGAGTAGGTATCTGTCCCTCAGTAAGACATATAGTACTCTCCTCTATCTATCCACCAGCGCACTGACTGCACCCCGGGGATGAGAACATTTGACCTTCATCAGCTTCAGGGTAAGGCAAATGGGCCCAAATGAAGGTAAAACATGAGCATGCATGTAAGCAAAACAAAACACAACAAAGATCAATTTGTCAAAAGTCAATTTGTCCACACAAATATGGCTATTTTTTGTTCTAAATGTTTTGGCCTCTCGTCCTTAAAAAACAAGCTTTTGGAAAACTCCTTCCGGAGTGGAGACTTTCAAAAACTCCAGCTTCAGCCTTCGTGTGTGGATGGGTAAAAGACTCACGGGTGATTAAAAAAAAAAAAAAAAAAACATTCTGGGCTCCGTGTAAGCGAGCAATGATGTTAAAGCTAATGTACATTTATGTACATCTAATATATCAAAGTATTGATGAAGAAAGGCGTTCTAATCAGCTGTAGTTGCTTTTTCTTGCTTCTGATTGGTGAAAATGCGCATGACAGCGAATGTGTTTTTATGTGGACAGATATTATTTAAAAACATCTCTTGTGTGGATGGAGCTTTTTCCTAACACCCGCATGGGGGGAAATGTGCATTTTTGAAAACATCCGTGTTTGTCTGAACAAAGCCTTTCATGCTCAAAATAACCAAATATAAAACGGCTGAGTCGAACATCGGGGCAGGCCGGGAGCAATCGGAAACATGAGATGAGTGGTACAATGTTTAACATAAATAGTACTTTATAGCAGTGACCCCCCGGTACCGGGTCGTGGGTCATTTGGTACCGGGCCGCACAGAAAGAAAAAATCATTTCCATGATGTTTTATTTTGAAAAGTTGCCAGATTCTCTCGGTTACATCCGTCTCACTTGACGCATGTGCATTGTGCGTGTGCTAATTTTCTCTCGCCGCACAGATAGACTACTACTGTGTTTTTAGCATTTTTCTTTCACCTTATATTTGGTGTCAAATGCTGATACTATGTGGGAACACATAAAGGTAAGTTTTGATGACTTTTTGAGTGCTAATGTGCACGTTTGTCTCAAGTTAATTCATGCTAGCACACTGCCTTTTAGCGCACACGTCAAACAGCGATGTAATAACTTATCTGGAAAAACTCCAGAGATAAGATAAATTGGACCCACCCCCCACCCGCGGTCCACAGGAGATTTGTGGGAACGCACGCCGGTCCGTGGGTCAAAAAAGGTTGGCGACCACTGCTTTATAGTACTACAGGTACTACAGTATAGCACTACTAGGCTTTTATTTACACCACAACAGTGTTTAGAAAACAAACGTGCAGTGTGTAATTACACTTAAATGCACACCATACCTGTTAAAACTGACTTGATCCACCCATTTATTGCCTTTAAAAAAAACCTGCACTTTTTTAGGGGGAATTTTGGTGAAAAAGGTGACGCCACCGTTAGCGTGGCTCAGTGCGCAAGCCTCGCTTACTGTCCGAGTGCTCTCACGGTGCCTGCAAGTTTGTCAGCATGTCGCCAATAATGCTTCAAAAACATTGATTATACACCATGACTTTCTACAGCCTATGAAATGTCTTTTATGTAAGTGTGACATCATTGTACGGACAATTAAATACATAGAAATGTCATGCAGGAAGCACTTGCAGTACCGCTGCATCCTGAAGGGGCGGAGGTGTGCGTGAGCTGGAAGGTGCTCATCACTGACATCCTTCCACAGATGAAAATAAGCCAGTGTTTAAAAAAAAAAAAATCATTTCAATTTTCTACTAGCTAGTGCAAGCGGAAAATCAAATGCATTCAATATATTTTGATGCTCTGCTGAATGAATGAATGAGTTTGACTGCTAAGATGGAGGATTATATACACAAACTCACCAGGAGGTGATAAGACTTTTGCAACAAAGTATTTGAACTTTTCCTGGAGAAGGAAAGGCTGCATGTACTTTATACATAAAAGTTTTTCGAAGTGAATTATTCTCCTCTTTTTTTTTTGTTTACTCTTGATGAGCAACCTGTATTAACATAAAAAAAAAAAACCTCCAAAGTAGTCAATGCCTCACCAGCCATGAACCTCACCGCATGTAGCATATCCACATGTCAGATTTACCATAAACTGAATCTTGAATCTTCACAATTTTTTTTAGATTAAACAGGAACGGGGTTGAGGGTTGAGGGTTGAGGTTGAGGGCCGCACGATGGCCCAGTGGTTAGCATGTTAGCCACGCAGTCAGGAGATCGGGAAGATCTGGGTTTGAATCTCCGTTTGGTATCTCTTTGGGTGAAGTTTGCATGTTCTTCCCATTGATTGTGACTCTGAATTGTCCATAGGTATGAATGTGAATGATTGTTTGTCTATATGTGCCCTGCAATTGGCTGGCGACCAGTACCCCGCCTCTCTGGGATAGGCTCCAGCATACCCGTGACCCTAATGAGGATAAGTGGCATGGAAAATGAATGGATGGAAGGAACAGGGTTGGTCTTAAATGCGTCTTGTCCTAAATGAGGACTAACGTCATGAACCCCTGACCAATTCACATTGAAAAAATACATACAAAATAAATGTGAGCAGTCATAATGAATAACTGTTTTAGGGGTAACTGAACTCGTAACAGTGCATACATGTTTCCCCATGCTCCACTGGGGGTTCAGTGTCACTTCCAATTTGCCATCCCCTCTCTCTTTGACCTATTTCTGCTTCTTTTCACACACCACTGTGGCCCCCAGCATGGAGCTGACCCACTAACCCCCTCCAACACCTGGCCAATGGCCCTCTGGGAGGTGGACAAAGGGTTATGGTTCAAACTAATATTAGAAAGTGACTGGCTCAAAGGGCTGGCTCATAGGTAAATCGGAACGAAAGTGTTTGAGTTATGTGGGAGCCTTGTTGACGAGTGTCTAATCTCCCACGAAGACAGTCGATTCATCCATCTGTAGGGTCTTGCGTACATAGCCAACATTGTTTATTTTGATGTAGTGTGCGGGAGGGTGATTCTTCTGAAAGGGGTACCAGCGAGGGTGCCGTCACTTTGAGGGGCATGACTAGAAAGACTGCAGTGATTTCAAGCTAGAACCATAGAAAAATATCCTGCAAACACACTGAATAAACAGGAGAAACTGTTGTCTGTTGTGTATAAAAAGCTGTATAGCTGCTGTGATTTCCAAAGTACAACACCTCATTGTGCACCAAACGCATTTTGCTGCATCCAAAATATGTACTTTTTAATCAAACTTCGACAAAACATGACACCCCTTTAGTGTAAACAGAGTAGCCCGTGGAAGACTATATGCAAATGAGCTGATGTCTGCATTGACACACAATGTGAACTTCGGAGTATTTCCGGGTTATTTCTCCATGTTTTTCATCAATAATCAGGCAATAACGAAAGTGACACTGGTTCAAAATCAGAAATATGGCGTAATGTAGATTGTATGCGTTATGATCTCATTTTCTACTGATCTATTTTTGTTTTCTTCAATACACTTTGGGGAACTGTTGTTTTAGATTATGTTTCCGCAGAAGGTGAATTGTGTTACTCCTGTGCTAACTAACAATGCTTCGAAGAACACAGTGTTGAGTCTTGCACTGAGTTTGAAGCAGGGTCCATCCACTAGCTCTGTGTTACGTCACATTACGCCTCACATCACCGAAAATGGGAAGCTGTGAAAAAAAAACTTCACAGAAAAAGCCCGTATAAAAGGCGGGCGACTAGTGCAGGGTGTACCCCGCCTCTCGCCCGAAGTCAGCCGGGATAGGCTCCAGCGTACCATAGAAGATGGATGAATGGGATGGCATTACTGTTTATGTGAAAAACTGCAGAAACCATGCGGAACTTGTCAAACACACCGAAAATATGAGACACCCGCAAAAATTACTTTTGATTTAAAAGTCATTTATTTACTCAACAAGTTAAGCATTTATCAAAAACAAGTAAATAAATTAGAGCAACAGTGCCCTGAAATATAGCAAAATGTGATATTTTCTGCAAGTTTTTCTTCATAAACTGTAACAAAACAAGTGATACCTTGTTTTACAAATCGATTAGAAAATTGACTTTAATTTCTGCTTGCTATGTCACACTTTTGGTACCCTTTTCAGGAGACTGTCCCACACATATTTCACTTATGGATGGACATTGGCGGCACCTCATCACCAAGCTGCCAATGAAACTTAATAAGGTGTGCACATCCGTGCCTGCCTCAACAATTAAGATTCCTAACGGGCTAAAACGGGACACTCTGAGAGGGCTCTTACAATCTTTAGGAATATGGGGCCTGGTCTTGGGTGAGTTTTTTGTGTTGGTTTTCAGCACCCATGATGAATAGCTGTGTTTTGCTTATTTGGGAAGGATGTAATCTATATGTAACAGGTGCCAGTCAGTGTTGCTGTGCAGATGTACGTTGGTAACTCTCACTCCCTCAAAAGTCCCAGACAGTCTGGGCCTTGAGCTCGACGGCTAGACTCTCATTCTGCAGACATCGGTTTGAGCCCAGGGCAGAACACGGCGGGTTACATTTACATAAAATATAATGCAGGTTTGTGCTGTTGCATGCAGGGATTAGACTGCGGTGAGACAGGTTAGTTTTACCCTACTGATGGTGTATTGCTGCAATAGCAAGAGATGATTGAGGTCTCTGAAATCATGTTTGTGTCAAGCGCTCCTGTTGGCCATAATACCCAACACCAAAGCACTTTGACTCAATGTAACACGTCTTTGACACATGTCTCTCCCTTTACAAACCGTCCCATTTTTGCATTTTGTTGAGCACAGTAAATTGATTAAATAAGCTTTTCACTTATTTTTCAAAAGACAACCGGACATTTTAGCCAATTTTGACTGATCTTTCAAGGCACAGAGAATATTGTGTTCTATGGCTAAATAAACATGGAAACTTACGGAAAGAAAGACTAGACTCCCGTCTGCTAACTGTCATCAGGAAAAAAAAGTTTGTTTCTACCTTTTTCCGTTCTTTAGTGACCATCAGTGGAACATTCCCGACTGGAAAAGAGACAAAACCAGCTTTTTGTGAAAAGATACATTTCAAGCATAACTTTCACTTTGACACAAACATTTTTTTGTGACAGCTCAAATATCTAAACAACTACACCAACATAAACATCACATAAAGGTGGTTGTTTTACATCAAAATAACAATTTATTTACAAATATAACACCATGAACTATTTACAGTTTTGACATTTGGAACTGAACTATGGGTGCGCACGCGTGTGCGCGTGTGCATGCGTTGAAATTTTCCTACGATGCGTAACCGTCTGCACACTGTAATCCTCCACGCTTTCTCACTTCCTCCTTCCTTCGTCTGTTAACATCATCCCAACCGAGCTCTTCCCAAATGCACTTCTGCCACTTTGTGGCCGTTTTTGTGGCTTAAAAGTGCTCCGAAGTGAAATGAATTAGTGGAGAGTTGCATCATCACCTCGTTTTGTTTCTTCGTGAAAGACGTATAAATACGTTGTTGAGATTGGGCGTTAAAACATAAAAACGTATAAATACATCTTTGGTATTGAATGACTCAATTTGATTAAAACAGTTGAAATTTCTCTCCTAAATGTCAGTCTTTTTTCATCGCAATCGCTGCTTTGCATACACTCATACAAATGAATTAAAGTGGAAACAGCAGCGCACCCATCTGGCTTTTGTAATAGAGACGCACATACTCTACATGAAGTGAAAAAACAACAGACGTACTCCTTCATTTGTCACGGCATTCTGTGCAGCAATATCGAACGCTTGGCAACGTTTTGAGGTTTTGTCCCTGGGAATAAACATGGGCAAGGACACCCTGAGAATTAGCCTTCAGCAGATTCCGGGGGCATGTTATGTGAACGGTTTAATTGATGAGAATCATTAATGACATACAGTAACATCACAATGACTGTCGTCCACTGTGTTGCAGCGAGATAGCAGGTTTGTACGCTTTAGATATTGTCAAGTGTGTGTCTTATGCTTTCTTTGTTTGTTCTTTCGTCCTGCCGTTACTTAATAAACCCTCTGATACAAGTCAGCATATTGTGCAGAGGATCAGTTAAATTAAACATCAAAAAGGAATTTAAGCACATTATTCATTCCAAATAATACCCTCTTTTAAGCACTATGGAGATTTGCCTTTGGGCTTTTTTTTTGCCTTGTGATTTAATTAAATCTATAAACAGTTGCAAAATTCCCCCTCAATGCTTAAAATTTCTCTGTCAGCGGCACAGACTTCAGTCTTTTTGAGGTCTAAGCTTAAGGGCATCCATGCCAGTTGTTAATTTATCTCATTGTTATGTACACCAAACAGAATAAATGCTCCTTGGAGAATTTCAGCAGAGAAGATGTGAGACCTCGGGCTAAATATGATTTTTAAAAACTTGTAAATATCACTTCATTAGCTGTATTAAAGATCCCGCTATGAGAGTATTTCCTCTTATAGCTCAGACCCTTTTTACCAGTGTGGATCAGTGTAATCACGGCGTATCACATCCAGACACTTTTTTGACCACATATTAGCTGGTGCCTTCCCACCTGACACTGAGCAAAGGCACACTACCACCTGGACTCATTACCAGTCAACAATACACACTAGGGATCGTATGAAAACTTGGTATCGTAACGGCACCAAAAATCGGTGCTTCATTTCAGTATTAAATTATGCAGATTCAGCCACATGTAACAAACGCTGGAAGGCGATATTGTGCGAGTAACGTCTCCTTCGTTCTCCACACCAACACACAACACTTCCTCATTGTCCACCAATCACGATCACGGTGAGGTGCATTCACTAATTCATCAATACCGGAATTCTGAACATCAGCATCACAACACAAGCATGTCGTCACACTAACTTCATTTTGCTGGATGAATACACGACTCATGCAAGTAGGATTACGTAGCAAACACCCTTGTGACACTAGTCCAACATCGCCACAATTGTGTGTCAGTTAGCAGTTTGTGATGTAATTGTGTGGAATGTATGTACTTAAAGTACTGTAAAATCTTGCATAATTTTCTTGCACATTCTCTGTGTTCTGTATTGCTGCTGGTTTTGCTGTAATAATTACGACAATTTGGTGTACATTTTAATTCATGTTGGTGAATTTATTACTAAGTAGTCATTTTATTTATATTATTGAAGTATTTTAATTACTCTTATGTTCAACTTGCATGACACACAATTCTGTAAAAATAAAAAGGCATCGTTTTTGGAGTAATTGTGTATGTTTTCCATTAGTTTGCTATTATGTTTCCCAAGTACCGGTTCAGTCACCATTTCAAAAGTACCAATTTGGCATAGGTATCGATAACAAGTAAACGATACCAAACCCTGGTATAGACATTCACGATGACGACATAAACGGGCGACGGGGCTGACTTCTGGGTTCCTATGTCCAAGTATTAGCCAGCTAATTATGTGACATTTTGTGATAAAAATACATTAAGGACACAGTTGTATTAGCATGACAAGATGCACGCCATATACACCAACTAGAAAATGTACACAGACCGAGGCACAATGTTTAACGTTAATGGAAAAACACACTAACCGAGGTTTCACTGTACTGTAATATTTCAATATAATAATATTTCAATATCATTTCAAAACAAGCAATCCAGGAGCTACGACTGTTGTGATCAGGCCATGGGCAGAGCTTGGTCTTTTGTAAGACGCAAATTGGATGCTAATTCAGACATTTTTCAGCCATTTTGATCATTACTCATACTTAAGCAGACGTTACTCGGACATTCAATGTTCTGTAAGCTGGGCCCTATGAAGATATTACTCATACTTAAGCAAAAGTTTCTGAATCTTACGTTCTGGATATTACTCATGCTGTTCTACCTACTGTCCATGGCCAAACAATTAAAATTTGCCGCTGTGTAACGTCTAACATAAAATATTTAGACGGAGGCGGACTGAATCGTTAAACGGCAGCATGGGACAGAGCCTTCTGCTTGTTGCAAGTGTAGCAGAATTCCCAAGATGAATACCTTTCAACCCCTGCTATTAAGTGGTTTTCACAAAGTTAATGACTCAATCTCTGATCTTGTTAAGAGGCTTTTAGAGGATGAAGATGATCCGAGATTCTGAGCGCAGATTTTCATCTGTGCTTTGCCTGGGATGCTTCATGATTTATAATGGGCTTGGCATGCTGGCATAGACTATTTTTTTCTCTGTGAAGAGACAGTTTCTAAGACAAATCAAAGGAGTTTTAAGCATACTAAGGCGCCGTTTACAGAAAACCATTTTAACTCAAATTGTGTGGTTGTGGCTCTTCACTTTGATGAAAACTTTATTTTTGGACACAAGCACTTGAAAACGGGACTCAAAGTGGACGTTTGTGAAAAAGATCAAAGTTTGATGTTTGTCATCTTTGTGTGAAGTAGTACTGAACTATCCTTTGTCTCCCCTTGTGCCATCTTTCCTTCTCCTCTGTCTTTAGATCTCAACCGATCAGAGCTGTAGAAAGATATGTCATCCATTTGACCAGCCAGCTTGTACCAGTAACAGTCAGCTATTAGCATGTAGCATTGTCATACTCCTTGACGAGAACCCCACAGCTAAGTGATCTGAAATGTGACAAACATCGCCCCTTAGTGTTTTCGGCCAACAATCACATTAGAAACAGTGCATGTAAATTGGGTCTTCACATAGAAGACCCTATTGGTGCAACTGTGCAGGTGTATCTAACGTTGTGGCCGGTCAATGCGCGTTACAGTTGCCACTGTCTGTGTCCTGCCAACTGAAAATTAACAAAATGTCTATATTGTAGGTAGCACGTCTGTTTCATGGTGACTTCATGGAATAAAACAAAAATACATTTCAAGGAAAAAAGCTGTCCAATTGAGTTGCATAAGTGACGCAACAAAAGCCTTTACAGCGTCCTGTCAAATGCACCGTGTACTTTACGAAACAAGTTTGCCAAGTAACTTTAGCTGAGGAAAACCTAATAAAGCGGCGGCAACGCCACACGAGCCGTTTTCAACTTCCCAATTGCACCGTGTACCTGAATGAGGCACCGCTCAGCTCCCATGTGGATCCAGCCTGCACAGTGTGTCTCGGGAGGGTCGGTCGCTGTGTGTGACTGGCCAATCACAGAGCGTGAAGAGTGAATACATAATGAGGATTTTCTTTCATCACGATTACGGATAACGACGGGATGTACTCGTTTCATGCTCGTATTCGGCAAAAATGCATTATCCGTTTATAACGAGTATCCGGCTCATCCCTATTATTTTGCTGCACGATATGGTTGGATCTTACTTTAAATTGGTTCATAGAAGAAGGTACTATCTGCTAAGGTGTGTATCAGATCCAGATGTAAATATCCATAAATAACAGATGAAATGTTTATTGTCTGGTCGTATTTTGGATTTAAAAAAAAAAGTTGCACCACTGTTCCAATACTTTTAAAGATGATTGTGTATTAGCAATACAGATTGTATACAAGAAGGAAGTTCTTTTAGGAATGATTTGAAAAAAGGGCCTCGATACTTCAGTGAGCTGCTTCCTTCCAATTGCGTTGTAATGCAAGGCAGCAGATGAAGTCTGGGGCTTAATGAGTGGGAGTGATCCAGAGGGGAGAGACGTTGTCGCAAGATTGTCTGCTGAGACTATGCCAACACTGGGAATGACAAAAGCGGGGGCTGAAATGTGTTGTAAGCACATCACAAAAAGGAACAACTGAAGAAGGGGTACATCGAGGAAGAAGGAAAGATTACAAAAGAGCGAGGAAGCTATGTAAAGTTCAGTAGGTCAAGTAAAGTTTTTTTTATTATTTTGGGACATTTTTCAACTCCAAAGTGATTTATGTTTGTGCCAAAATTGTACCGTGTCTTGTGTTTGTTCTGTTTTACACTACTTGGATTGGTCAGTAGGGGGTTCAAAAGGTACACGGTTTGGGGAGATAAAATGGTGACTTTGACATCTTTCCAGGAACCCTACCGGAATGAAGCAACTGTGTCCGATCATGGATTTGTGGATTTCAACATGTTTGATGCACTGGACTTTCATATCCAGACTTTGCATGATTACGAAGGAGTTCTTTTGAGTGGAGGGTGCAACTGTATGCTTCTGGTCAACATCATCAACCACTATGGACCAATATCACGGTTTCATGGAATCAACCATGACCATGCATCCAGAATAAAAGGTGTGTGTGGGAGTCTCAAGAAGAAGCATATTAAGAGAGTACAAGCATGCGCACAACCTAGCAGAGATGTACAAAAACGGTAATGTCATTGCTCTTGGCAAGCTCGATAGCCAACACGTACTAGATATCAAAGACTCAAAATAATCCAACCCACGCACGATCGCTCAACCAAGTTAATGTGCCCGCTCCTCTCAGAAGTATTTAATGCAACCCGCCACCTTGCAAAAAATAAAAAAATGGAAATAATCCACATGGGGAAAATGACAGTGATACGGCAGAAAGAAGTGATGGAACAAGCAAAATGTGGAAAACTTCAAGGGTTATGAATAATGCATATCCATACATCTTCCGCTTATCCGAGGTCGAGTCATGGGGACAGCAGCCTAAGCAGGAAAAGCCCAGACTTCCGTCTCCCTGACTACTTTGTCCAGCTTCTCCCGGTAGATCGCGAGGCTTTCCCAAGCCAGTTGAGAGACATAGTCTCTCCAATGTGTCCTGAGTCTTCCCCAAGGCCTCCTACCTTGGAAGGCGTACGGGAGGCATCCTGACCAGATGCCCAAGCCTCTTCATCTGGCTCCTCGCAATGCGGTAGAGCAGCGATTCAACTCAGAATCTGTCCTGGATGGCAGTGCTTCTCATCCTTATCTCTCAGGGAGAGCCCAGACACCCTACTGCGGAAACTCATTTCAGCATACTCACCAGACATATCACCAATTGAGCATGTTTGGGATACTCCTGATCGGCGTATACGGTATTTGAGGCAAATAGTGGTCACACCAGACGCTGACTGTTTTTTTCATCTCCTGATTGTGAGGCCAGCATGCTAACCACTGGTGCATCCTGCCGATGCAAATGTGAATGACAAATCAAGTCTGTCTATGTCTCTCTCTAAGTCTCGTCAAAGACAAGCTGATGGGACAAAAACTGTCTAAGTATGCATCAGTCATTACCACTTCCTTCAAGGGCACCGCACTTGCAGATGAATTACAATAATTGACAAGAGGTTTAGTCTGTAATAGTGGCAACTATTGTCTAACAATTGTCAAAAAATGCAATGAAATCAACACTACTGACAGTGATAGGAATAGATAGAGTGATATCTCTACGACACTTTCTCTAGGAGTTTGTGGTAGTTTTTTTTTTCAATTAAAGATGAGTAATAGGTCACTCTGGCATGACAGAGGGTCTTTATGGAGATTTGGTGACTCTCTCTCCAGGCTGATTTTCCAACAAATAGTGACATTTCCTCATTATTTTTTGTGATCTATGTTTAAGATTCCGATGGATCTTAAACATGGAGCTAGTTTCTTCGGCTTTCTCTCATTTTGTTTTAGCGGTGCAACAGAACCAAGAGTTTCTCGCAGGAAGCTAGTTGTACCATCTGCAATCTCGTCAATTTGAGTTTGAATGTCATTGGAATTGTTGTTCTTGTATTGTTACAGTATAAGGCATTAAGTTGAGGTTGGAGACAATACCTTCTTTCATTTTTTCCTACTATCATCTATTTTGTCTAGTCGCAACTCAAAGGTGATTAGGCAACTGGTCAGATAAGATAGAATTTTGTGGAACTATTGGGTCTAACATCAATACCATATGTTTGAAAAAGGATGATTGGTGGTTCCATCCACTACCTGGGAGAACACAATTGCATCTAATAACGAAGCTAGGCTGTCATTTCAGGGTGGGTATGTGTTCGGGGAGCACAGCAGAGTCTGTGGAATTATCATTGCAGTTTTGTACCTGACTCTTTAGTGTCAGGTACACAATGTGCCGACAAACTCACCAATGTTTCTGGAGAAAAAAAAGAGTTTCTCTCCTAATAAGCCCACGCTTGCTCCAGAAATTCTGCCAATTGTGTAAGATGCCCACATCATTAGTGGGACACCACTTTGACAACCAGCGACAGAATGATGGCACACAGCTAAACATGTCATCATTTGTTGGGTTGTGAAGTTGACCTGGGAGAACAACCTAGTCCAACATGGAGTTAGCAAGTTCATACACCCACCCGATGTAAAGCTCAGTGACTTAGTGACTTAGTGACAGTCGAGCACCAGCAATTTTAGGTGGGACTCGACATCACCCACCCATACCAGAGAAATTTAGAGTAACTAAGTGACAAAATGTGATGACGTCATATAAATTTAATCATTAAAAATAATCGTCAGAAACTAACTGTCAAAATATGATTGATGACTTGACACATCAGATGACATCATTTTTTTAAACTGTGAGTAGAGAGGTCTTAGAGGGCTGCGGAAGGGGAGGGGGTGTGGGCGAGATTCTTGGGGGGTGATGTGTGTGTGTGTGTGTGTGTGTGACTCTTGGGTGTGTGCGGTATATATTATGAATAAGGTGGGCCTCGTTTTCCCACGGGAGAAGACAATGTGCTTGTAGTTTTAAAAAACATATCTGATGGGGGTGTTTTTTAGGAAACTATAATCAATAGCGGGGGCCTCATGGTTCACATGAGATCGTTTTAATAGTCGCGCCATTTTTGTGGGAGACACCTCTCACTGGCTGTGGAGGGAAGGGGAGGGGGTATGTGGGGGCATTCTGGGTTTAGTGTATGGAGTCTCTCAAGCAGAAAGAATGGTGGGGGTCTCATGTTTCCTGGGGAACAGGATCTGCTTGGGGCGATGAAGAAACATATCTGATGGGGGTGTTTTCTGGTAACTATGATCATTAGGTTGGGGCCCCGTGGTTCACATGAGATCATTTTAATACTCGCGCCATTTTTGTAGTAGATGAGGATTTCCTGGGCGTGATCTATGGGGGTCTCTCAAGCAAAAAGAAAGAATGGTGGGGTGCTGTCTCGGGTGTGTGAAATATATAATATCAATAGGGTGTCTCGTTTTCCCACGGGAGAAGACAATGTGCTTGTAGTTTTAAAAAACATATCTCATGGGGGTGTTTTTTAGGTAACTATAATCAATAGCGGGGGCCTCATGGCTCCCGTGTCAATAGCGGGGGCCCATGGTTCACATGAGATCATTTTAATACCATTTTTATAGTAGATGGGGGTTTCTTTGGACTGATCCGTGGCGGGGTCTTTTTTAGCTAGCTCTAATCAATACTAGGGGCCTCATGGTTTGTATAAAAAAGACAATGTGATTGAGGCTTTAAAAAACATATCTGGCACTTAAACATTCCTCCCCTATTGTATAAAATGGTATAAAAGGCAGGTGTCGACGGTAGGTTTCCAGATCACTCGCAAAAATCAGCGAACAACGTCAAGACAGAGAGTTTGAACACAGAGCCTGGAGACGACTACAAGACATCGGACATTGACATGGGCTGTTGCATGTACGTAAGTTTCATATTGTATATAATTTATCTAGGGTGTTTAGCCTGAAAGGTAAATTTTTTTTTCTACTTACAGGAGAGCTGCATCTTCACCAATTGAAGGTACGTTTTCAAATCATGTAGCTGAAAGAAATTTCTTTTAGAGGTTTATGTTTCTCAGGGTGCGTGTGTGTGCGTGCCTGTGTGTGTGCGTGCCTGTGTGCGTGCGTGCCTGTCTGCCTGTCTGCGTGTGTGTGTGTGTGTGTGTGTGTGTGTGTGTGTGTGTGTGTGTGTGAGTGCGCATGTCTCTCTACCTCTGAGAGAGAGAGAGAGAGAGAGAGAGAGAGAGAGAGAGAGAGAGCCAGGATGTTGATTATATAATATATATTGGGGAAAATAAAATAAATTGAGTATGTTTGATTTCCAGTGATCGATCTGACTTCACCGCCACCAGTGGCCCTAGTGTCACCGGTCCAAAACCCAATGCAGGGATTTAATGTGGACTTTATAACGCCTCAAAACCAGGCACAAGGTAAACAATCGTGTGTAGGTTTAGTTTAATACAGGATGATGTCGGGAATTAGCTCTTTATGTTTTGTGTAAATGCTGATGACTAACAAGATCCTCTCTGACACAGGATTTGCAGAGGGCGATCGCTCTACGATAGACGGGGGAGTTTGGGGACAGACTTCGGGATTCGTGGAAAACACTTTAACACCGCCGGTCCAAAACCCACTGCATTTTATTGTGGGGTTTACAAGTCCAAACTCAAGTCACGGTAAGTTAAACAAATGTGTGTCGGTTTTAATGAATTCATATTTATGTCAACAATTATCTCTGTATGTACTGTGTAAATGTTGATGAATAACAGAGTCTGCTCTGTTATAGGGATTGCGCCACTGACCCCCTCAACGCTGGATGTGACAGAGGGAGAAAACGACACAGAATTCGAGGAAAACACAGCAGAGTCCGATGTGGGACAAGAAACGGGAGAGGAGGAGACATCTGACGCTGGAGTCTACAACCAGGAAAGATTTCATTATTTTCCAGATAGTGAAAGTGAATATGTTGACATGCAAGCTCTAAATCAGAGGGATATAGTCTCAGACAATGATGGAATTGAAACAGTGGATTTCAACACCTCTGTGCTAATTGTCGAACAAGTGTTCAGAAGATACATGTATGATATAGCATGTTTAAATCGCCGCATGATTGAGAATATATATAATCAACTTAGACAGAACGTTAGACGCAGGCATTCTGTCAATTCATATTCAGCTAACGCTAGACGTGCCACTCGTGAACAAAGAACACTGCCACAAAGAGTCCATCGCAGGTTGCAATTTGAAGACTAATTTTTGATCGGGTGATAAAGACAAATGGCTGAACCAGATCACAACAATTCCCCTGAAATTAGAGAGCATCTCCTCCACTTGATCTCTGAGATAAACCGAGAAAGATCCGAAGGCGGGGCTAATCAGGGTTCTCCCCGAAACAGTCCAATTCTGCCTCAGCATGATTCACCTGAAAGAGGGGGAGAAGTTTTTCTTCCATCCCCTGATGAGCTAATTTCCTTGCTCCAAATGTACAGATACCCCTGCCCCGTTCCGCATAGCAGTGCGGAATCAGATCACAACAATTCCCCTGAAATTAGAGAGCATCTTCTCCAGTTGATCTCAGAGATCAACTGTCAAAGATCTGAAGGCCGGGCTAATCAGCCTTCTCCCCAAAATAGCCCAATTCAGGCTCGGCATGATTCACCTGAAAGAGGGGGAGAAGTTTTTCTTCCATCCCCTGATGAGCTAATTTCCTTACTCCAAATGTACAGATACCCCTCCCCCGTTCCTTCGCCCGTATCGCAAAGCAATGTTGACTCAGGACCTTGGTCTCCATCAGACAGTCAGTGTTGTGATGCACTCAACAGTCAAATAGATGACCCGTGGTCTCCATCAGACAGTCAGTGTTGTGATGCACTCAACAGTCAAATAGATGACCCGTGGTCTCCATCAGACAGTCAGTGTTGTGATGCACTCAACATTCTGGAAAGAGGCCATCAGGTGGGGGGTGGGGGCGAGGGTGAACAGACAGAGAGCGTCATCAATCAGAGTAATGAGGGTCAATCCACATCTATGGGGATAAACAACACAAATAGTGCGGCTGTTAATGTTCCAGCACCTTGCACTAGTGATGACATGCATGTCACAAACCGTGAAAGATTTAATAATGTTGAGATTCGCTCTTTCCTTCGCTTTCCACCACCATCTGCAATTCCCAATTTTCGTGAATTTTATTTGAATGTCACAAATGGTTTTCGCGATAGGATTTCAAGCATGATTCACAGAGCTGATGTCCAGCCAAATGACGTTATCCAAGTTAATCTGCGTGCTGATCGTTTGCAAGACGATGTCTCAATGAGCGTGCGTTATGGAGAGGGGACAGTGTCACAATTACAGGAACTTTTAGACAGATTAGTCCAGAGTAATATGTCTGTTTTCACCGATGGATCGCTTGAGCTAATTGTCAATTTTGTGAAGGCTCCGCGGGGAGGGGGTAAGAGACGAATTGAATCATGTCTTGCGAGCGAAATTGTGAAGAAAAAAGCACGACATTTATTTGTACTCCCCAATCCCGATCAAACATGTTTTGCTGTAAATCTGGCATTACTGACAAATCCGAAGTTGACGATGATGGAAGCCATAAAGGCAGGCTGGGACATCCATACCAGAGCAGGTCTGACTGCTGATACAATGGTCACATTCGATGATGTTGTCAAATTTGAGGAGCTGTTAGCGTGTAAAATTGTTATATTTTACCAAACGTCTGACAGAGAAAAAAACAACAACCTGGTTACATTTCAAACAGGAACACCCGAACGAGACACAATACGCTATCTGCTTTTACACAATAATCATTTTTACGGGATAAATAATATTAAGGGATTTCTAGGTGTGAAGTTTTTCTGTAAACATTGTCACACAGGGTATCAGTGTCAATATAAGCATTTCTGTGAAAAAAGCTGCAACATCTGTTGCACAGATTGTAAACAGGGTCCAATTCAAAAAACCTACTGTGCTGATTGCAATCGATTCTGTACAAATAGACAATGCTACGAACGACATCGCGAGAAAAAATGGCATCCGAAAATCAAAAAGATGGCCAGCATGTGTCAGACCAATAAAACATGTCCTAGATGTAAATCATTGTACTACACATCTATCAGAGATCCTAAAGAGCATACTTGTGCTATCAAGATGTGCACAATTTGTAAACAACCTAAAACAACATTGTCGTCTCGTAACAATGAGTTAGAGCAGACATCAGCTAATAACTCTATGATTGAAAGCGGCGAAGATAAACATGTCTGTTACATGCGTACAAAACCAATCAAATCTGAAAAAGAAATACATGAAAAAAAGATTGTATTTTTTGATTTTGAGACTTCTCAAACCACTGGAACCCATCTTCCGGTGCTTGTGGTGGCTCAGTCACTTAATGGTGAGCGCCGTGTCTGGAAGGGGCATTCATGCGCTTTAAAATTTCTTCTCCATTTCCGACAGAAAAAACATAAACAGACAACTTTCATTTCCCATTTTGGCAAAGGTTTTGATCATCATATCATCTTGAATGCTTATGTAACTCAAGGTTTGTCACCGTCTGTGATAGCACAAGGGAGTAAAATAATCCTGATCCTGGATAATGACTTTCAACTTAAATTTATTGACTCGTTCTCATTTATTCCTATCCCACTCAGAGACTTTTCCAAGGCGTTGGGATGTAAGACACAGCTTAAAAAAGGCTACTTCCCACACAGATTTACCGATCTTTCAAAAAATGGCTATAGAGGAAGCTATCCACCGGCCGAGATGTACTCACCTGACGAAATGAGTCCAAAACAAAGAGAGGATTTCCTTAACTGGTATCAGACTGTCAAAGATCAAGAGTTTGACTATGATGCAGAGTTAGTATCTTACTGTGAAAACGATGTTGAAATCTTAGCCGAGGGTGCAAGCAATTTCCGTAATGAATTCATAAAAACAACAGACTGTGATCCTTTTGACAGTGTGACCATTGCTTCAGCAGCTTTGAATGTCTTTCAAACAAAATTTTTAAAACCCAATACAATCGCGATTCCCTGTCCTAACAATTACAAAACAAACAGCAAGGCTTTCTCACATGCGTCTATACAGTGGCTTGAGTATGAGGCCTTCTCACGGGGGATTTCAATAAGACATGCTTTGAACGGAGGTGAAGTTAAATTTGGGCGTTATTCAGTTGATGGATATGGAGAGTTAAATGGAGGGAAAGTTGTCTTTGAATTTCTAGGCTGTTATTTTCATGGCTGTCCAAAGTGTTATATGGGAAGTGATGTTTCTCCATTGTCAAAGACTTGTTTTAGTGAGGTGTACTCTGAGACTTTGAAAAGGCTGGATCGATTACAAAACGATTACAAGGTGCAAACTGTGGTGATCAAGTGGGAACACGAATGGAGTGTACAGAAAAAAACAGACCCGAATGTTAAATCTTTCTTAGAGAGGTTTCAAGAACCAATTCCGTTAGATCCCAGAGCAGCCTTATATGGAGGCCGTACGGCTGCTATCCGTCTCCGCCATGTTGTCAGCCCAGGTGAGCGTGTAAATTACGTTGATTTCACATCGTTGTATCCGTTTGTAAATGCACATTTTCACTACCCATTAGGGCATCCGAAAATAATTCGAAAGGATTTTGACAGCATTGAAAATTACTTTGGATTAATACATGCTAAAGTTTACCCTCCACGTCAACTGTTTTTCCCTGTACTGCCTATTAGAAACGACAAAGGGAAATTAATTTTCACACTGTGTCGATTATGTGCACTCGTGAACAATCAAACTACTGACTGTACACACAATGATGAAGAACGGGCCCTCCAAGGGGTGTGGGTAACGATAGAAGTAATCGAGGCAGTGCGAAAGGGGTATTTTCTGGCTGAAATTTACGAAATATGGAACTTCGAAGAGAAATCAGATGTGCTGTTTAAAGACTATATCTACACTTTCCTTAAACAGAAGCAAGAGGCGTCGGGCTACCCTAGCGGAGTTGAAACTCTTCAGACTAAACAGGGTTACATCCGTGACTATAAAGAGAAGCAAGGTATCGATCTCGATCCGGAGAAAATTGTCTACAACCCCGCAAAAAGACAGATTGCCAAACTACTGCTAAATTCTCTCTGGGGAAAACTAGCACAAAGATCAAACCAGCTCTCAACCAGTCTGGTGAGCACACCGCAACGCTTTTTTGAATTTCTCTTTTCTAGCAAGTACGACATTTCACAGTTTCACTTCATAAATGACGATATTGCACTTGTTCAATGGCGCCATAATTCTAGGTGTGTCTTACCCCCAGGCGACGCAAATATTTTTCTAGCGGCGTTCACAACTTCTTATGCACGACTTGAACTTTACAAGCAATTAGATTTGCTCCAAGATCGTGTTCTGTACTGTGACACTGATTCTATCGTTTACACAAGCAGCCCCTCTGATCAATATAACCCTCCACTCGGTAATTATCTCGGAGATTTGACATCAGAATTAGATCATGGAGACTACATATGCAATTGGAGCGCTGCGGGTCCCAAATCGTATGCCTATCTCACACAACAGGGTAAGGTGACTTTACGTGCTAAAGGGATTACACAAAATTATGAAAACTGTAAAAAAATTAACTTTGACAGCCTCACAGATCTGGTAGAGGGATATCTCAGAGAGCCGGACAATCGGCGTGAAATCTCTACACATTACAATAAAATTACTCGCAATATGAAAGCCTTTGAACTCACTAATAAACAACGCATAATCAACTTCGCAGTTGTCTATGATAAAAGACGACTCCTTGCAGATGGAAAAACATTACCATTTGGTTATTAGTTCCAGGATGAAACGGCAGCAATTTCTGAAAAGGACTGTGTAGATTTATGACGGTTTGACCTGATGACTTTTCTACCCAGACCTTTTTAGAATTATATCATTGTTTTGTAATTCTATTCTGTTTTTTATATTTTTTATCATGTATTCTGTGTTTTTCTTGAAGATGTATTCTGTATTTTTAGTCATGATGTAATCTGTAGTAAATCATATATGCACATATGCTATATCAATAAACCCTTCTTCATTTGTTTGTGTTTACATCTTGATGTCTGTGAATAAAATCAGTGTTCTGGTTATTTAGGTTGCCAGTTTACAGAAACAGCAGATGCGTAACATGGAAGAAGTATATTTTGATCCTCGTTTCAAACTTCCATTCACCGCTCTCCTTGTAGGGGCAAGTGGAAGTGGGAAGTCGTTCTTTGTGAAACATGTACTCCAAAATATGAAGGATACTTTTTCCAGAGTTCCCGATCGAATCATCTGGAGCTATTCATCCTACCAACCCATGTATGATGAATTGGCTAGAGATGTAAAGATTAAATTTATTGAAGGAATCCCTGACTCTTTGACGGATGAAAATATTTTTCCATCAAATCAGCACAGTCTTTTAGTTGTCGATGATTGCATGGACGTTGGGGCGAATCATGATGAATTAATGAAGGCATTTACAATGTATAGACATCATCGAAAATTATCTGTAATCTTTCTAGTTCAAAACTTGTTTCATCAAGGAAAACATAGCAGAACTATTAGTTTAAACACTAATTATATGGTCCTTTTCAAATCGCCTCGTGATAAACTGCAGATTAGAATTCTGGCTCAGCAAATGTTCCCCGGACGAAGAGAATATTTTCTTCAGAGTTTTAATGACGCGACTAAAGACCCCTACTCATATTTAATCGTGGACTTAAGACCCGACTGTCCAGAACATTTCCGACTGAGAAGCGGCATACTTCCACACGAGTGGCCTGTAGTGTATCAGTATAAAAAGTGATTTAAACCATGTCAAAGCGGATTAAAAGAAACCTCCCCATTTTAAAAGCCCTGCTCAGTCTAAAACCAAAAGAGAGACAGAGCCTTCTTAGCCATGCATCGAAAGATCTCGTCCTGGCAGTCTGTGAGATAGCTTTGAATGTTTTGAAGGGGAACATCCCACTATCCTCCGAGCAGTACAGTAGGTTAAAAAAGCAGAAAAAAATCATCAAACTCTTTGCTAACCGTAAAACTGCCATAAAACATAAGCGTAAGGTGTTGACACAGTCCGGTGGTTTCCTTGGGGCGTTATTAGGAGCAGCAATCCCACTCCTAACCAGTTTGTTTACCGGTGGGAGATAGACACAGACCATCGTCATGGCGTCATTTAGTAAAATGTACATGATTTCCCCCCATCAACTAGAGACTTTAACCCAGAAGAAGACGCATGCAGAAAACATCAGCGAGAAAGCTCAGCATGTTTTGGAAGAGAAAATGGAACGTCTGTTAAAACAACCTGGACCGGCATACAGCAAGTCACTACATTATAACGATCTACTTGAAAAATATCTGGCCTTACTCAGAAAGGAGGAGAGTCGCAGTCGTGAAATACTTTTGAAACTACCTACTACACCCACAGAGAAAGGAGGTGAAGATGTAGGTGACTATGTCAAGGTTGAAGAGGAAGAACGTCCTGACAACATTGAAAAAGAGATTTTAGACAACATAGGATCACGCAATCGGAAAAATGCGGCATATATTCTACAGAAGCTTCGTAATTCAGACCTTCTAAGATGGAACCGTTCAGGCGAGATAATTGTGCAGGACAACCTCATTAAAGGGTCTCATATTTTCGATTTAATGAAAACTCTGACAAACCGTCGATTCCACGGACGGACCGTACCTCGCGGATGGGATACATTTTTAAAAACAATTTCTGAATTAAATATTCAAATCACAACTGTTATGAACACTCACGCACGCGAGCAATTACGACTTAAACCCTCCAATACCACGAGTGAACCTCGCCCTCAGATACGTCGGAGTAAGAGAAAACGCGGGGGGAAAAAATCTGGGGCGGCATCACCGTTAGACAGAGATTATGACAGTCCGAATCTCGTTCATCAACTGTATACACCTACAGCGTCTGAATGGCGATTGTCTACACCGATCCCCTCCAACTGGTTAGATTTCACTCGATACAAATGAATTCATGCAGACTGTATGTTTTTTTTTTTACCAATAAAAATTTATTGGGAATTATACATCGGAGTAAGAGCATTTATTCAGAACAGATATAACACTCATTAAATAGTTTTAAAGAGCATGCTTTCTGATTACAGGTTTTAGCGGTCTTCACATGTGAAATACATTTAACATTTTTCTTGACAAACTTGGTGACAAGAGCATCATTCTTTTTTAAATTATCAGAATACAGCCTCATTACTTCTTGAAAAGAGAGTCCTTTAAAGCGTTGACAGAGGAAAAAAATAACATGGGCGCCACAAGTCGAAGAGTTGTCATCTTGTACTTGGAGTTTGTTGTAGCGTATTTCATGAGAATTTCTAGTGAGGAAAGTTATAAAACTTTCAGGATAAAATATAAAATCCGGTTCATGGCCATAGCTGTCGAAGAAGCATGATTTGTCTTGTTCAGCTTCAATAATCATCCCCACCCAGTGTTCACCCTCACGGGTTTGGTCATGGGTGTTAACGACGAGATAGCACGGTCGTTTATCAATCTTAGTTGGCAGTAAATCACTAGGCCAAACCCCTCCAAACGTCTCGCCCAAGATCGGTCTCAGGATAGAATCTATTTGATGGTTGTTCATTTCTCCAGTTTTAGTAGTCGATCAGAACCTGACGCTTCGAGTTTATCTCTATGACACTGTCGTAACAAGCGTACACAATCAATGTCATAGTTCTCGGTAACGCCATTCTGAATCTTAAATCCAAACGGCATGTTCCATGTAGCGCAGGAGAGAGAGCTTCAGCGTCCATTTCATCGTCTCTTGACAGATTGAACAGAAACAGTGAGTAACCATTTTCAAAGTTTTCGCGGTCAATACTCAGGGGAGCGTCTCTGAGGTGTCTGTTTGTTCCCAGATAGAGATTGTAAAATTCGCGAACACTCTGATGTGTATTAAAGTTGGGTTGGTAAGGTTTCGCCGGGATAAAGCGTGAATTTACACTGAGAGAGAGGTATTCAAGATTTGCATGTTGGAACTTAAATGGGTTCAGCTCCCTTGCTCCGACAAATGCTCTGTGGTCGACAATTCCGACGACTATATATTTTGGAAGTCTACCCAGATACAAGTTGTCCTGTGAACATACACGTGACTGCGCTGGAATGCTAAAATTTTTAACAACAACACGACTTATCGGGTAAATTGCGTTGGATTTCATTAAAGCGGCTGAATGTCCTAGCATGACATCCGGCGAGACTTGCACCTTTTTCACAAAAATGCTAGCACTCAGAATGTTTAAATTGAACTCGTCAGCTGCAGCGGACATCAGTGTAAAAGCACTTTTAGCCTTTACAAGTTTCAATCGCACATCCACATTGTTTAGCAGGAGTCTTTCGGAAAAAAAAATGTCACTGTGCAGGGGACCAATTAACTCGAATGGTCGCGAACCACGAGTGAAGCTTGTACGCTTGATAAGGCCTTTGTTGGGGCCGCCAGGTGTCGTGTCAATTGAATCTAAATCATCGCCATCGTCTTTGTACCACAGACCTGCTGAAAACTGACTCTCCAATGTTTGTCGTGAAAAGTTGAGGAGGGTTTCAATAATAGATCTGTAAGGATGAGTTGCGGATGAAGAGCTAATGAGAACATCGTTCAGACTGACATCTACCTGTGAAAATATAGTATTTAGAGGGTACTGTATTATTCCACAGTTATCAGCATTTCCGAGATTAGTCCCATCGGCGTTTGTAATCTTGAGGCGTAAATAGAGTAGTGTTGAGTTTAGATCTAGATAGAAACTCCCGTTTCCAGGTATCAGGAAATCTAACACTTCTTGATCAGCAATAGAGTTCAAAGGATGGATCTCTACATAATTGGTCTGATCTATAGATAGCTGTGTCATCGGAGGAGCAAAGAGGTCGAGCTCTGATTTGGTGCACTCTGACGAGAGGTGATGTGTAAGAGACATGGTTAAAATATATCCCCTCCGCCTCGTTGACTTTTAACTTTCCGGTGTATTTTCGATGAGGTTTTACGTTTCTTTTTTGGTATAGCGTGTGATAATGCTGCTAGAGCTCTTTTTCCTCTTCCACGTGCTATTCGTAGTAGTCCCGATCCGTCCTGAGTTTCGTCACGTCGACGATTGGCAATATGGCTGGTTACAGCTCCAACAACATCAGATGCTATCCCTCTCACAGCAGATTTCAAATGTGGCCTGGCAATATTAGCTCCACGTTTAAGAAGAGGCAAGACGAATCTGAATGCCCTACTCAGCATAGAACCAAATCCCCTGCCGTAAAGAACCGGGGCACCAACAAATCCGTTGAGTGATCCGCCTCCAGCCTGATTCACATAATAATCCACAAATCTTTGCGAATTCATTCTGGGTTATTCTGTTGAATTCAGATCAAGATCTTTGATACCGGTCTAAAGTGTAGTTTGCAGATGGTCTTCCCGTATGTGAATCGAATCGGGGTATTTAAATCTGTTTTTAATTCAATCTGGATATCCTGTATGCGCTGTTTATTGACAGGAACGTAGTGTAAGCGGTTGTAGGAGAAAGTGATCAGGTCACCGTAAGATCCTTCCTTTTTAACAATTCTTAGAAGGGGAACAACATAGTCTCCGATATGTTGTGCTTCCACAATATTGGTATAGACGAAAAAATTATATTGACCGCCGTTAATATCGCAGGGATATTTACTCACGGGATTTCCTTCTGTTTTAATCCATTGACCGGGTTCAAAACCCAGCATGTAGGACAGCGGCGCTTCGAACTTGATAGAATATTTAGCACTCCCTAATATATAAATTCTTCTGTTTATAGAATTGTAATGAAAAATTAGATCAATGTTTACTGACTTAAATAAAGCATTTATCTCCCTCAGTATTAGATCAATGCTGTCATAATGTCCCCTAGGAATTTTCATATACATTGGAGGATTCGCTGGCTTCGAATGATCCAATAATTCATAACCATTCTCACCCCCACGTATATTATTCCATGTATGACAATACATAATTTCAGCTAAAGCGACCTCGTAAGCTCCATCCAGCTCTATAGGTTGTGACAATGTTGTCATATAGTTCGAGCTGGTATTGCTCGGGAAAATGTCATTACAGGCATTCGACGGTAGTGTCACGTAGAAAGACTCTCGTCCTGTCATTGTGCTGTTTCCTGGTCTTTCTTGTTTCTCTTCTTCCTGAGCTCAACGACCTCGTTAGCAGCTAGCCAAGAGTCGAACTGACGAGGCCATCCTTGCCACCGGACTAAAACCATCTTCTGACCATTTTTAATTTTCCGGTCTAAAATTTCTTCTATGCGGAAAAGAGTGTCAGAACCAATTATCACTTTCTGCAGTTCTGGTTCATAGAATGTTCCATTCAGAATTTCACCTCTTATATCCCTTAATTTATAAACAGGGGGGACTCTGGGGATACGTTCGTTCACTATAAAATATTCATCGCTGAATGACTGTTCATACATTTTATCAAATACTCCACGGTATTTTGAAATCCGTACAATGTCTCCTTCTTTGAATTTAAATACGGATGGTTTTGCGCTCAGAGATAGTGTCCCATATAAATTTTCAAACACTTGCGAGGTCTTGCTAGGGGTTACCTCCGCAGGTTTCATTTTTATTCCACTATGATAACTGTTGTTATAGCTATCGAGTAAATCTTGAATTACGTCTATATACCTACGAGTGTTTTTTGCAGTGAAGTACCGCCACATTTTTCCCTTCAACGTACGGTGAAATCTTTCCACCACTGATGCTTTCAGTTCACTTCCTGTTGCAAAGTGTTGAATGTTGTACTTCATCATTAGTTTTTCAAAGAGTCGATTAAAAAATTCTTTCCCTGAATCCGTTTGAATTTTAGCCGGAATACCACTCTGGTCTAAAATTGAAGCAAAAGCCTTTGCAACTTCAAAGGCTGTCTTGTTTTTCAGTGGTCGTGCATAAGCTTTCTTGGAAAATACATCTATTACTGTAAGCAGGAATTTAAACCGATCATTGTCTTTAGACAGAGCACTCATATCACAAAGATCGGCTTGAAATTGATACAAAGGACGAGGAACAAAAACACGATTTCTAGCATAAGTTTTTCGTGCCGTTTTGTGTAAGGTATATGCATCCTGAGCTGACAACCAGTCTCGCACTTCATCCCCGCTAACTTTTTTTCCCGTCTGCTCTTCGACAGCCTTTTGAAGTCTTTCAACCCCACCATAAGATCCAGCTCTTGCAGGATCATAATATATACTCTTCAGCATGCGTTCTGTCTTCTTTGAAGCCATGTCTACTAGTGAACAGAAAAGATCATACGACAATGTTTTGACTTCGACTTTATTGATGACCACACATGATTAGTGATTACACAGTTAGTGATTACAATACATGTTTTATATTAAATCAAAAAAACAAAAAATCTTTTTTTTTTTTTTTTTTCAAAATTGAAGCGTGTAAAGCATGTAATACATTTAGCAACTGATCAACATCAACTTTATCTCCATTCTTCAGTTTACACACCGCTACATCGACTACATAGGTATACAAGACGTGCATGAGACTAGAGTTGAGACTACACACAGAAATATTCCCGATAATGCCCCGTAATGTTGCTTCAAAACCATCGCTGTTTAAGTCTGACCCGAGATACACCAGATTCTCCCAGTGGTCTAAAGGACCCTTATCCCTTACAATGGCCATCACTCTTTCAAAACGCTCCAAGTCTTTTGTATCGACATCCCCGCTTGCCAGATATAACGATGCATCATTGATCCGATTAGCAATTGCATGTTTTAAAAGAAAACTGTCAACTGGTTTAGGGGGTGGTTTAAAATAATAATTTCCCATTTTGATGAATCAAGGATTCCAGAAACCGAGGAAACGCTGCAGCAGATCTTCCCTATCCGTGTCGTCTTCTATGTAGGCGCGCCTGATCTCTGCAACTTTCTCCAGAATGTTTTCTTCAGGCTTCAGATCGTAAAGAAAAGCCTCCGCTGCTCCTTCCACTCTAGCATCCAGTATGTCTAACCCAAGTAATTCCAGTGTATACTTGAGAGCTGGAAGAAATTCCCATGTCATCAGATTCTCTGTTAACAGTTTAAAGTTAGTGTTGAAATATCCAGGTTCTGGAGGATAGAGACAGGGATGCTGACGTTGAGAAGGGTGATCGACTTCACAGCCGTAACAGTCTTTTTTTATCTGCTCCTGCACCACCACTTGCACGGCGCTAGCCACGCACGCCTTTACAGTGTCTAGAAATCCGCCACTCGCCGCTATCGGAGACTGAGGCGCGGGCGAGTCTGGAGGCGTCAGGACCGCTTTGTGTGCTCCTATGGTGTAGACTGGAGCAGGCGCTGCCTCTTCCCCGCTGTCATTATCCCCCCAGTATGGACAGTAGGATGGAGGTCCGCATGGTAGCTCGCCATGGCTCTGTCCATTGTCGAGGGATTGGGAAAAACAACCGACTGTATACATCGGTGAGCCTTCTGGCACCTCTCGCTCAGTCACCTTGGGTGGAGAACCGGAGCTGGCTATGGATCCTCCAGTGATCCGACCAGGGGTGAGCGCTATGTCCCCCTTCACCATGCACGCGTAGGGATCGGTCTGGTACTCTTGCGCTTCACACGTCGTGACAAGGGTCGAATCATTCTCATGATAGCGGTGGAAAAGTGGCCTATACATCTCAGCGTGTCCTGAAGATGTCTGAGAAATGTTTGACAGCCAGTTGAGAAGCTCTTCATCCCGGATTTCATAGCTGCTGCAGCTGGTGCTGCTGCTGCCGACGTTGTTTCCAGCAAGAGAGGTCAGAGCGTTGTCCGAGGAAAAATCAGCCATGATGAAGTAAAGTACTTTCTCTATTCCCACTTCTTCTGTATTTATATTTTAAAACGAGTGGGTGTGTCTGGTAGGCCGGTCTGAGAGGCGTGTCTTGTAGATGGAGGGCCTAGTGGGAGGCGGGTCTGGTAGGAGGGTTCTGGTGGGAGGGGTCAGAGAAGCAGGACTGGGAGGTCTGTGTAGAAGGCGGAGACCCGCATGCGTGATTACGCGGAATCAGTCTCCAATTCAGAAACATAGCCTCTCCTGGCCAATCCATCAGCCTCCAGTTCTCTGTCAAAAACGGGGTTCAGATTTATCCGCCTTTTAACACTAGCCAGCCTCTGTCTTCCAACACCGCCTTCAGCTCGAGTGGTTAACCTCTTCTCCAGCAGGTCATGCCTCCGCTTCACACTATCTTGAGTGAAAAACAAACTCATTTCTTTCAAGAGATCACCCAGCTTTGGGAAGTCTTCCACCTTGAACGCCAGGTGAATTGGGAAATGCCGCTCTTTCTCCATAACAGTTCTTGGTCTGACACTATTAGCATCAGAGGAGCCATATCTCACCAGCAGCCAGATGTGTGATCTCGAACAATCGACGAAAAAAGATCCCTCCCCTTCACGCTGTAGCGAATCCGTTCTCACCGCTACACTTGGCGGCATTCTCGTAAGTCCTACTTCCCCTTCATCATGCACATGCTGCATGTAATCGATGAAATCTTGAATGGAGCTCTTCAGTTTTTCAAATTCAGTAGAATAAATTCTCAGCTGCGTAACCTCTGGTTCCATATATTCATAACTGTATAGATCCACAAAGGGAACTACTCCCATACCTCTAAACTCACTAACCACCAGACGTCCCCCGTCAAGATGCAGACTCTTTTTCCTGAACACAGCCATTTTTTTTTTTTTTTTTTTTCTCCAGCAGTCACTCATAGTCTGACTGAAACACTCCTCGTTATATAAGACATCTCATATATTTCCACACCCCCCTCACCACCTTAACCACGCCCATCAACCCTCCTCTAGAATAATAGCCACATTCTAATGTAAATAACAAAGTCACGCCTCTTCCTTTTCCCCACACCCCCTCACCACGCCCCTCCCAAATGATGTCATCTGATGTGTCAAGTCATCAATCATATTTTGACAGTTAGTTTCTGACGATTATTTTTAATGATTAAATTTATATGACGTCATCACATTTTGTCACTTAGTTACTCTAAATTTCTCTCATACCGCATGTGGTGGCAGTCTCCCGGACACCAATTTCACATGTTGAACGACGTCCCCAACAACCGAGTTATTTCAGTGATACAGTGTGTTAACAGAAGGCTAGCCGCTATGAACAATACATTTGCAAAGAGAGGGCATAGAGCAGGAAAATAATACAACAGCTACACAGAACAACTACACAGTGAGCACACACGTCCGAAAAGACAGCAACCCAGCCTTGCAAATGGCATAATCGTCTTCTCACAATCAATCCCTCATTAACATCTTCAACTTTGACTGCCCTTTTCTGCATATGCGTTTCTTAAAATGAACAGACTGTAGGTTAGAAGCATTCATTGACCACCAGCATCTTGACTTATTTTTTTCACCCCACCCGCACAAACTGTAGCACCCTCCAGGGCTATAGGCAAATCGTATAAATCTCAGAACAGTCAGCTTGTTAAGTTGCTGTTCTCTCTCCATGCAAAATACGTCATGTGGTGGACAATAAAACTGGCATGGCCAATCAGTAAAGTATCACAATTATAGACTCCAAAAACATAAACACATCAAATTTGTGGATTTTTGGATCACATGCAACACATCACATCACATCACATGCATTAAAAAGTTTGCCATTTTTACATTTTTACAATGTTTTTTCGTCAGGTGGTGAGATTTCACCGCCACAACACTTCGGCCACTTCAGTAGCCCGTTTTAGGGATTATTGTGCCTGTTGTGAGAGCATTCAAACCTGCAATAAAAGCCTGTTGTTGGTGCTTGTGTGTCTCACCGAACCTTGCAGCAACATTATTGACACCTAGTGACCAGTGTAGAATACTACGTATCATCATAACGTCTTTGAATGCATCTTCTGAATGCCTTATATTTGTATTTTGGTTAACTTAGCCATTTTCATACTTGAAAATGCTTCATTAAAGCAAAAATGCATAAAATTTGCTTAAATATGAAGATTTTTTTACAAATAATAACAAAACAAAACAGCGTGATTTATGAATTAATACATTTTTGAAAAACATCAGTGCATCAAGAGAGAGTGGAGGTGTGAAATTTAAAGCACAAAGTGGCGAGCAATTACTGTAAAGCATTGTGTCAATATTATGGTGTGTATTTCATTAATTAGGTAACCTATAATAACCAATACGAGCAAATGACATGAAGAGATGCAAGCTGTAATGAACAGAAAATAAGCAATTTTAACGTCACTAAAACAAAATGAAAACACAGTGGGTGGTATAGGGAAAGGATAAAGGGGTGCTATTATCTCTGTCTTTTGTCAGTGAGGATTCTGTTGTTGTTACTGTTCAGTGTGCTAAAAAAAAAAGGAGAATTTCCCTTAGTGGTTTAAATTGTTGTTCATTAACTGCATGATGACAACTGGACAAGAGCAGAGAGGTTTGGATTCAGAGACAGAAAATGCTGTGATCACTGTGTGGTTCAGTGAGCACTCAAGCAATGAGTGGAAATGCAGCTCCAGCAGAAGACGCCTCAGGCAGGGAACCTGAGAAATAAGTAATAGAAAAGAAAGCGAGGGTAGAGGGTATTTATATGGGGAGGTGGTACACCATCCCATTCCTTTATTCACAGAGGTGATGGAGCTTGTTATGCTGTTGATGGCACAAGGTTTTGTACAAACTCCATCGCCTCCCGGCTCCAGTAGGTGTTTTAGTGGAATGGAGTTGAATTATCCATTTAGTACTTGAGGGGCAGTTCATGACCTTTTCCTCCTCCACTCCCCCGCTCTTCCATCAGCCTCCCACCATGGCAGCTACGGTCAAGGTTAGCGCTGCCAATTCTGCTGTGCTTATGTGAGAACAAACTGAGCAAAATATGTCAGACAGGTTTTGTTGAAATTTGGTTGGGCAAGCATACTGCATTTAATTCAATCACATTTCTTTCCCGCTGGACTGCCTATTGCAGTACTTCAACTGGAATAGAGAATTTGAGGGGCATAACACTGCGAGAATTTTTGGACTCAGAAACCGAATTACTAAAAATAGATATACTCCAACCAGCCCAGCCATACAGATAATGACACGGATATATCAGATTGAAATAATGCCAAGAATTTACTTGTTCACAGAACAAGCCTTAAATCCATTTGGGAAGCGGTTCAGATTTGTTAATTTTTATTTCCTTACTTCTATGTAAGTATGGCCCTTAGGCGTCCTAATTTTGCAGTGTTCTTCAATTAGCAACAAAATCTTCAGTCTTCTCGACTACAAGGAAATAAGACCCAACACACAAAGACTTGATGCAGCTTGAAGTCAACAACAATAACAACTCTACAATAACATAGATTATGCCAAATTCTGGAGGGTGTTCCCCCAGGGGGATTCTCTTATTCTGCTGGGGGACTTGGACTGAGACTTGGAGAGGCATGATTGGGAGGTGCAATCCCTCTGATCTGAACCCGAGGGGTGCTTTACTACGGGACTTCTGTGCCTGTCACAGATTGTCTATAACAAACACCATGTTCAAGCATAAGGGTGTCCACATGTGCAGTTCAATGTTCGACTTCGTGGTCGTGTCGTCGAACTTGCGGCCACATACTCAGGACACATACTTAGGAGCTGTCAACTGATCACCACCTGGGGGTGAGTTGGTGCCGGTAGTGGGGGAAGATGCCAGTCAGACCTGGCAAGCCCAAACACGTTGTGTGGGTCTGCTGAGAATGTCTGGCAGTTCCTTATCAGAATAAGTTTTAACTCCCATCTCCGGGAGAGCTTCGACCATGTTCCGAGAGAAGCAGTCGGAATTGAGTCCGAGCAGGTTAATGTTCAGGTGCCTGCATTGTCGAGCCAGCTGATTGGAGCTGTGGCTGTAAGGTGGTGGGTGCCTGTCATGCCACTAAAGAAGGAGTCCTATTGGGCCTTTTTGGCCAATGGGGTGTTTATATAAAACAGCAAACCAGAAAAAAAGCAGCCAAAATGAACAGGCTGTGTGAATGGGGCTGCTATGTGGTCCAGGTTTTACTATTCTCTCACTATTTAAGTCATAATTTTGACACATAATTCACACTGCAAATCTCACAGGCTTATCTTATTACGACAGCTGAAAGCCTTTAAGACAGTGCTTACGTTGTTTTTTTTTTTTTTTTTTAAACTGTCCTGTCAAGCCAATATGGCAAATATTGTTGATCTATGTAGATACTCTTATATGCTAAACAGATTTGCTCGGCCAGGGAAAAGTGTAAGATACTTTTATCCTCCACTGTATGTGCTGTGAGTGTGTTTAAGTATGCATGTACGAGTATGTCTATAAGTGTGTATTTATGCATGCATGTGTGTGCGTATTCATGTCTGCAAGTATATATACGCGCTATACTCCTGATAAAATTGTTTTAAACAGTTGAAAAATTGTTGTTTTGTAATAAAGAGTGACTTCCTCTGGCAACTGTTTTTTACCCCAAGGCTACAGATAACCTCCTGCTGGGCCCACAATGCTTGAAGGGACTGCAGCATGTACTCAGATACAAGAATTGAAGGCTATGAAAAGAAGTAATGTGTTACCTAAGCTATACCTGTAAACTATAAATTTTCCCATCACAAAAGTAAAAATAAAAAAAGCACACACGTATGTACACCAACACAACGGTGGCCGCTCTCCCAACACCTGGAAGATGTGTTGTGACACCAAGACATGCCCCACGAAGACATCACACCAGACAGGCAAGGCCGCGCATGAAAAAAGGGGCGTTCCAGATCTACAACCCAGATCCCGAACTGCAGAAAACGCGGACTGCTAGAGAGTATTAAAACAACAAGCCAGCACTCTCCCTCCACCACAGCGACAAGACAACCTCATCAAAGCAGGCAAAGGAGCAGGTGAGGTGGAAAGCCAGAAAACAAGTGAGCGAGCAGAGGAACGCAGGAACAACAAGGCAACCAGCCACACCGTGCCAGCTGGCACACCCTCAGGAGAGTTAGCGCCGAGTTAGCAGCCGAGCGACCAGCCCTGGGGGAGTGCCAGAGCCGAGAAGGGGAGACTAGGAGCCAACCAGCTGCCAGGCCTCACCAATCACCATAAACCAGATGATCCCCACTAACCCCCAGACCAGCCGCGCACTGCCCACCCACAGGAACACACAGCACCCCTGACAGGTCTGCAGCCAGAGGAGGGAAAGGCAAGAACATGGAAAACTTCGAAGCAGTTAGAATGTGTGAGTGACAGCTAATGAGGTGATTAAAATTGGGAACAGTTGTGGTATGGTGGGCCCCTTACCTGCCCAGCTCCCCTAAACCCTAAGTGTCTACTGTGCGGTTAAAATTGAGGGGTGATAGGATCTGAAACAGGCTTGGGGCAGAGGAGCTGCCACGAGTCAGGCCCATCCTCCCACCACACCCCAAAGTGAACTGCCCTCTAAAGTCTTGTGTATGTGTGCTGGTGCAGCGAGGCAGGAGGGACACATCCCCAACCCCCACCCCCAACTCCACTGAGCAGGAAGGGACTGAGGACACACAACAACAACAGGCCGTCCACTAGAGCCCAGAACTGGCCAAACCACAGGCCTCAGGCCACTCCCCAGGCCCGCTAGGACACCCAATCCTGTCTCCGCCAGCGACAGTGCCCACAATTCGCCACAAACCCGCCATGCACCCCGAGGCAGCCCCGACATCCTCCAAAACAGCAGGAACTGACACACACGACCAGAGCAGGCCATGGAGCCACACCACAGCAACGCCAAGAGGACCGAACCCACGAAGCACGCAAGCCCAAAGCACCACGGAGGGACCGAGGAGCAAGTGCCACAAGACAGAGCCCACCAGAGGGGCCATACCTTTCCGGACACCACGGCACCCGTCCCCACCAGCCTCAAGCTGCAAGCTGGTCATCATCCCACCTCTCACCCAACCACAGACACGCAAAACAAGACGCACCAGCGGCAGACAGACCACCGCCAACCCAGGGAGGGAGAAGGGCTTACATTGTTTATGTTTTGTAACAGTGACAAGACTGACAAGTGCTTCAGTTTGTACGATGTTCTGCACCCTTTTTCTGGCTGTTCCAAATATGTCATCATTTTAGTCAGCACTGTCACTCACTCCACTAATGAGACTGAGCCTTTTATGGAATTCTGTTTTGTTGGGACTAGGGCTTGGTTTTACAGCTGTGAAATATCTTTGAAATGACTCGGATAAACAATGCTCTCATCTGATATCTATGTTGGGGAGTTTATCATTCCCTGATTGCCACTAAAGGTGAACCGGCTAACAAGACAGACTTATATCAAATACTCAAAGTGTTTTTCAATGAGTTCACAAAGCTGGGTGTTTTTCAGTAGTAAATAAATGAAAATGTATGCAATTTGAATACTTATGAAACATCCATCTTCTATGCCGCTTATCCTCACTCGGGTCGCGGGTATGCTGGAGCCTATCCCAGCTGACTTCGGGCGAGAGGTCGCCAGTCAATCGCAGGGCGCATATAGACAAACAAACTAACCGAACATGCATGTTTTTGGAATGTGGGAGGGAACCGGAGTACCTGGAGAAAACCCACGCACACACGGGGAGAACATGCAAACTCCACATAGAGATGCCCAACGGAGGTTCAAACCCAGATCTTCCCGCTCTCCTGACTGTGTGGCCAACATGTTAACCACTAGGCCACCGTGCGGCCCACTTATGAACGGACGTATTTAAATTTGAAATACTGCACAAATGATACCCAAAGCCTTATCATTTTAATACATTCAAAATATGCCTCCTCTGTATGGAGAGAAAATTGTTATATTACAAAATACGACCTATAACAGCACAAATTCTCTTCATCCGAGTGACTGACTTAGGCAACGTATGTCCTGTTGCATATGTAATAACATCGGATCACACATAAGACTCAGACCCAACCAATCCAAAGCATATACTATATCTATGTTTCTGTGGAACAAAAATCTCCAAATCGAAATCTCCCCATTACCATTTCAAAATGTACTTGTATGAATATGCAAATATGTTTCCGTATAGTTGGATCACTGCTTGACACAAGCTGTCTCCTACCTCATTATAAAATCAGTTTTAGAAAGTGGTTTTGTCTGAGCCAGTTTGTGAAGTTAAAAAGCAGCAGCAACGTCAAACCTGGCAGAATGTTAAGTTAAAATGTGGTGAACAGCCAGATTGGCCTGGTGAAATGATTGAAAACGTCTTCTCACTACAGCTGAACAGATGAATTCATGTTTTTGAGCCAAGTAACGTCTTTCAACTCGGCTGTGATTAAAAATACTGGCTGGATGGATGATTAGAGTAAGGCTAGACTATAACTAATTGCTGAGACATGAATACGGAGGAGGATTAAGTCAGACGTGATTCTTCGTACTCCTTTTCAGGGATGTTGATTGTGCAAGTGTAATCGGGACACGGCCCCGTCCCCCGGTTCACCACTGCATCGCAGGTTATAATGACCCCCGATGCTGCTCTTGACACTGAGCAGCTGATGAACTGCTTTACTTCTACCTGTGCGGATGACCTGGACAGTCTAGCCCCTCGGAAAGCCATGCGCCCGAAAACCAAACAGGAAGTGTGGAAGTATCATCAGAGAAATTCCTTGCATTTTTTTAATGATAAGGTTGCGTCTATACGAGGTAATATATCACCCCCATCTTTTAATTTGTCTCCAGGGACACGGTGCTCTAAAGTTCTTTCCCAGTTTGAACCTGTGTCACTGGCTTTTATTACGAAGGTAGTTGATGGTCTTAAGCCTTCTTCCTCTCCCATTGACCCAGTCCCCCCTCGCTTTTTTAGGGAGGTGTGGACTATTGGCTCCTGTGTTTGTAATATCATCAGAAGCAGCCTGTCGTCTGGTATTGTCCCTTCCTTTTGTAAAAGGCTGCTGTTGAACCTTTGCCTAAAAAAGCCGGTCTTGATCCTTCAATTTTATCAAATTATCAGCCTATTTCAAAACTACCTTTTATCTCAAAGATTTTAGAAAAAAAGCCTTCTTGCACAGATGCAGCCTTTTTTAAATGAAAATGGGATTTTAGACACCTTCCAGTCAGGTTACAGGACCTTCCATAGCACTGAGTGTCCCACATTCCAAAAACATGCATGCTAGGTTCATTGGCGACTCTAAATTGTCCATAGGTATGAATGTGAGTGTGAATGGCTGTTTGTCTATATGTGCCCTGCCATTGGCTGGCGACCAGTCCAGGGTGCACCCTACCTGTCGCCTGATGTCACCCGATAAAACTGAAGCGGTATAGAAAATTGATTGATGGAAACAGATTAACGCCGTTGTAAAATCATTTTTTTTCATCTTCGGCTTTTATTCAAAATGTAATAATTTTTATCTTTGCGACATTTCGAACAAGCCATGCACGCTTTCATTTCGTCACGTCTGGACGACTGTAATGCGCTTTACTCCGGAATAAACCACAAATGACTCTCTCGCTTACAGTTAGTCCAGACCTCTGCAGCACGGCTTTTAACAGGAACCAAAAAGAGGGAGCGCATCACCCCGATTATAGCCTCCCTGCACTGGTTGCCTGTGCGTTTTAGAACTGATTTTAACATTTTATTGTTTTTGTTTTTAAGGCGTTGAATGGACTGGCCCCTCAGTACATGTCGGACCTCATCCAAATTTGCACTCCAGCACATTGAGGTCCGATGGCCAGCTCCAGCTGGTGGTGCCCGAGACGAGACTTAAGAACAGGGGAAACCGGGCCTTTTTCGTAGTTGGCCCAAAGCTGTGGAACACTCTCCCCCCTCATGTAAAATCTTTTAGTTTTTAATGTAGTAATTTGTACTTTTACTTATTATTTATGGTTTTACTAGTCTGTGCAGCACTTTGGAAACAGTGTTAATAAAATGTGCTATATAAATAAAGTGGATTGGATTGGATTGGAATCATATTATGTTCCTCATTGCAATTGCAAAATAAAACAATTTCCATTACCATAAAAAAAAAAAAATGATGAGTTCATCACACAATAATGAATGGAGAATCTGAAGCTGCCAGCCTCTTGCAAAGTAGGGGCTTATGATATCATGCAATACAACAATGTGCAGCAGCTTGCTTATGCCACTAGTACGCAATAAATGTGTGCACTTGTGTGGTCGCTGATGGGTTTAACGAGGCACTCTCAAGTGAAAAATAAACATGCTTGAGAGAGAACAAATGCTCATTCATAAGCAAGGTTTTACAAAGGTTGTAAATCCCCGTAATGAAAGGGGAAGTTTGGCTTAAAAAAAATACTACAGGGACACACAGTCAAATTGCTCTGTGTTTGACGTGCACAGGATTAATGATTGCCATGCCATGCTGGAGAATGATATTTTAAATGGCGATGATGGTATTCTAATTTATAGTACAGTAATCCTTAATTTGGGCCGGTTCTTTGAAGTGAAGGAGCTGGTTTTTCTCTCGTCTTCTTTTCTGTTAGAGATGCACGTGATTGCATGGTGGAGGGAGGGGTTACGCACACAAGCAAGCTGGAAAGCTCAGGAAAATGAGTAGCAGGAAACAAAAGCTGAGGCACACTGTGTATGTGATTGCCAATTTCCAGTAAAGACTTGCAAAAGCCGTCACCTGGATGATGCTTTTTCTTTTAGTTTTGCACATTATTGTATTGAAATTTTGAAATAATACACACAATCAGATTTGTCTAATTGGTTTTGTGTTTTATAAATATTTATATAGTTGTAGTTATTAAAATAAGAGCAATTATATTCAACTGTTCCATGTGGAGCATGTAAATGAAGCCAGATAAATAATAAACATGTGATATAATTATAATTTTACGTTAGAAATTCACGTATTTTGGTGAGAAATCAATCTCAGCAACAAAAAAAGAGGAGGAGTTTGGAAGCCGGCTCTTTTTCGGGAGCCGAGTCAAAATAACCGATTCCCTTAAAAGAGAGGAAATTCCCACCACGATGGTGTGAGAGTGCCCCAAAATGGCAGTTCATCAGCCCATGCATGTGTAGAAATTCATTTGGCATCTGGGTCATATGTTTGGCTTTTAACTGCCTTTATCCCAAAGAAGATTTTGTTCATCAACTTCACAGCTAAAACAAAGGAACACACTAAACCAAAAGTAATGCGTAAAGTGTAAGTAAAGTGTAATGCAAATTGTGGCAATAATCGGCCTGCCACTGAAATTCCAAAACACCCCAATGTCAAAAACTTGCCTGGCCTGTAGGTTGGTTAAATTTGTTCTGACCCCTCCCGCTTATGTTCTAGCATGACTGAAGAATGGTTGTATTTGGTGCAATTTGATGGACTGCTGAACTGTGAATATGTTTTAGCCCTAGCCAGCTGTCTCTCTCAGAATGAAATGTGATGGATTGGTAGAAGAGCAAGGGGGACATATGCAAATGACCCGGCATAACACAGTTCTGCCTTTGTATCACCAATCTTTTAACCTTGCTCATGCCTGTTTCTTTTTTCTAGCAATGTGTGGGACTTAATCTGTACTGGCTGGGTTTTTTTTATATTCTAAGTGTGACCTCATGGTCTTCACTTAATTCAGCCGAAAAACATTTATATTTGAGTCCGAAATATTGACAAAAACAGGCAGAGCTTGTTAAACCTAGAATGAATGAATCCCACCTGTCACTGTATCTTCTCAGTTTTCAGAAGCAGCTTCAAGCCACGATGTAAAGATGGTTGGGATTACAGGGACAGCTGAAGAATACCTTACACAAAGGGAAACCTTTATTTAGTGATGCTTCATTCAGCAGAAGGCCCTTGGGAGGACAAAAAAGTATTTGTTGTTTTTATGTGTTAAAAACGGTGAAGCATCAGAAATGTCGATAGGCTCTCATTTACTACTAATCTCTCTCCCAATTCTATTACAAATAACAAAAGACCACACAAACCATTCATTATCATCAGAATCAAACTTAACAAATCAACTTATGCCCTCCAGACTGGGACATGGAGCTACAGATGGAAATGTCTGTGGTCAACACTTCCAGAAGACGGAGTCACTTATAAAAGTGGAAGCAGGAGCACGCAGGTAGACTGCATTCTGTGTAGAAGATGTAGCCTGACAGAAATAGTGGAATGTAAAGAGTTGACAACGGAGAGCATAGAAAAAGGGGAAAAGAACAAGGACAGAGCAGAAAAGTTGAAAGTTGAAGGCCGAGAGCTGCTGTGAGGACTTTAGGACAAAGTTGAGCCAGGCTCTTGGTGGTAGATCTGCCAGATGATTGGGCATACACAGCAAACGTGATCAGGGAAACAGGCAGGAAGGTGTAAGGTGTGTCATTCAGAGAAAAGATAATAAGGAGACTTTGTGGTAGAACAAAGAGGTCCAAGAATGTATAGTTCGAATACGGCTAGCACAGAAGAATTGGGATAGCAAGAGGGATGAGCAAAGTAGGCAGGAGTAAAAGGATATGAGACGTAGGACGAAGATTGAAAGGCTACACAAGAGGGCTTTGATGGGTTGTACGAGAGACTAGAGAGTAAGGAAGGAGACAAGGACCTGTACAGATTGGCAAGGCGGTGAGACTGTGATGCGAAGAGTGTGCAGCAGCTTAGGGTCATCAAGGACAGAGATCGGAATGTTCTCACAACTGAGGATAGTGTGAGGGCAAGATGGAAAGAATAATTTGAACAACTGACGAATGTAGAAAACGAGAGAGCGACAGAAGGGTGGAAGTTGTGACTGCTGTACATGAGGAAGGTTCAGGTGTCAGTTAGTTGAGCAGCTCTAAAGAATCATGAATGAATAATGGGAAGGCAGTTGGGCCTGATGACATACCTGCGGAGGTATGAAAGTGTTTAGGTGAGACTGGAGTAGCATTTTCAAACAAGATTGTTTGTCTTAGAGAATGTAAGATGCCAGAGGAAGAGACGAATGCTCAGAGTTGTGACAATTCAGGGATCATAAAGATGACAGACCACATGATGAAGCTCTGGGAAAGTGTCGTGGAAGCAAGGCCAAGGAAAGTACTAGAAATTAGTGAGCAGGAGCATGGCTTCATGCAGAGAAAGAGCACCACAGACGCAATGTTCAAGGAGTTACCTCATGTCTGTGGGTTTGGATAGTGTGCTGAGAGAGGGCAGTGTGGTATAGCGTGAAGAACTCTGGGGTGACAGAGAAGTGGAGGTTGTACTGCATCAAGGATCAGTCTGAGCACTTTTTACTTTACGATGTTAATGGACAGATTGATAGATTAAATCAGCCAGGAGACTCTATGGACAACGATGTTCACAGATGATGATATGATTGTGATCTGCTATGATAGCACCTTGAGAGGTGAGGCATGAGATGGAGAGGAGTGGAATGAGGTTATAGCAAGACAGAATACATGTGTGTCAATGAAAGGGTGTCATGCGGACCTGTGAGGATGCAAAGAGTAGAGGTAAGGAAGGTGGAGGACTTTAAGTACTCAGGGTCAAGTGTTCAGAGCAGCGGGGTCACAGAGCTGAAGCTGCTTAGATTTATGTTGGGAGTGACTAGGATGGACAGGGTTAGAAAGAAGCAGATCAGAGGAACAGTCAAGTTAGGTGTCTGGGAGACAAGGTCAGAGACGCCTAACTGAGATATGAGAAGGAGGGATTGTGATTATATTGGTAGAAGAATCCTGGAGTTGGAGCTACCAAATTGGAGAAGAAAGGGAAGACCAAAGGGGAGATTTCTAGATGTGGTTAGAGAAGACATGCATGTGGTAGGACCGACAGAGGAAGGGTGCAAAGGACAGGGCAAGATGGAAATGGAAGAAATATTTCAGATGTGTTGACTTTTTCAATGTTAGCGGTAGGATTAGTGTTTTGTAAAATACACACTGCTATACTGAGTATGCGGTGCATTTAGAGTTATTCATATCCAAAGATGTGCTGGCGCTGGAGGGTGTTAAGAAGCCCTCAGCAGTCTTCACATGCCAAGTCGAGGCTGAAAAGTTGACTAGAGACTGCAGTGTGTGTGGTGCATTTGAAAGGTCACTTGCTGCTTCAGCGACAGACACCTCCAACGGAGCCAACTAACAGCTCTGACAGAGATGGTGTTTTCAGCAACGACTGAAGAGAACTTTCTGGAGCAAATAAGAATTTCTTAGCGGTTCGGCAGACTAATAATAAAGCTATAACTGATTCCAATTTGTTGTGAATACCTTGTGCGATTCTTTGGAGTACAGTACGTCTGTGGGACGTTTTGCCCATTGGCCAGTGATGTAGGCAACATTTTTCCTGGTTCATCCCATGGTGTGTTTTCCCAACTATGTCTTTATGGTTGATGCTTTGTCCATTGAGGCAGTGTCATGTTCAAACCAAAAAATTACCTTTCCTAGACATTTCTTACACAATGGCACAATGGCTTTGAAAATGAGAATATACCATGCCCCTGTGCTGTATGCTAACTTTTCATGCTCATATTGATTTGAGTAACTTTTGTATTGTCACTTGGTGTGAAAAAGAAATAATAATAGCGAGGGGTACAATGGTACAGGTAACTTAATTGGGCCACTTGAAGTGCTTCTACTACTTGAAGTTCTCATCTCTACTGAACAATGGCAACACGCTGATCTCATCTCATGCACTCATCTTTGGCCATTCACAGCGGGGGCCGGCGGGCACGTGGCTGAGGAGATCCGCCAGGTACAAGGACGGCGGGGACCATGCGGCTGTAGTTGCCTATACTCTCTGATACATACTTTCTCGAATGCCTTGCCTTTTTGTCCACTTTTTGGCAGACTGTCCCTCACTTGAAGTGCTGTATGTGCACTGTGGGAAATGGGACACACACAGACAGTGCAAAACATATTGCAAAACCACAATCCATAAGGGCGGACTGTCCCGTGCAGGGCGGACCGAACGGTACACAGTTTTTTCCTAATAATAACCTACCTTTACCTATCAAATTATATAGTAGATTTTGAGTGCAGTAATCCCTCGTTTATTGTGGTTAATTGGTTACAGACCCTCCCGTGATAAGTGAATTTCTGCAAAGTTGGATTCCTTCTTTATAAATGAAATATTTTCATTGGTAGAGCATAGAAACTTGTTTACGGCCCTCTAAATCTGGCTTTTAGCATTATTAGAACCCTTTAGACATGAAATAACACCCCTGTAGTCACTTCTACATTTGTATTACTCAATATGGTAGGCATAATAATAGAAAATGAGACATCTTAGACATAAAACATAGACCCACACATTAGCATTGACAGTGTAGTTCCTGCATGACTATTCTCTCATCTATGTAATGCGCTGAGTGCAGGGGCACGCCTGCGTGATGGAGCAACGGCGTGATGGTTCAACCAATGTAGCCCCGCGGTTTTTCAGAAATTAATAAATAATTGATCGCTGTTTCGTTGTAGACTATTATTAGTCCAAACATATTGAAATACAAATGATATGTAGTATTCTGCTCACTAGACGGCAGTAATGACACAAAACATTACATTACCTTAACACTGCATGAAGTCATGAAGTGAGCCATGACATGTCTGACATGACAAGAGTGAAAAAAGTCTCCCATTCCTTGTGGAAGTGGTAAGTTTTTGGCTTCTTAAGTTTAAAAGAAATACATTCAAGGGTAATTGGTTAGCTTGCTGGCTTGCTGGCTTGCTAGCTAGCGGCCGTCTGGAGTCCCTACAACATATGTGTTGTGCAATGTGTTGTAAACAATGAATAATAGGAATGTAAAGGTAACGAAAGGCATGTTATATCGTATTTAGAAAGTCTTAAACAGGTTTATTCTGTATATCGCGTAAATTACTTTATCATGGTAGGGTCTGAAACCGATGACCTGCATAAACAAGGGACTACTGTGAATCTTTTTTGCTTTTCTTTGATGGAGAATGGTTATTAAAACTGTTTGCAAGTTGTAGTTGAGGATTAATTCTAGCGTTTTGCTGGACTCTCGTATCAGGAAGGCCAGACGTTTTTTGACCCTGGCCGAAGACATGATTAGTACCTTTCAGCACTGCTTTTAACCACCCCTAGAAGCAATCCAGGTTTGTGGCTGTAGTCCACCAAGCTGGTCATACCACAGGCTTCTTATTCATTCAGCTTCTTATTCATTGCTAAAGTTTTTCTTCAACTCTTCACAAATTTGTTTGGGCACGTGCCTTCCATTTAGATGCACCAGCATGTCGGCTATTGTTCCACAGACTCAATTATTTCAGGGCCCTGTTGAATATCTTCTTCTGCAAATACGCTCAAAAGAGTAATCCGTCGACTTCTAATAGTTGGAATACAAACACTACAATTGTGTTCCACCAGTCAGCACACAGACTGCCCATCAAACGCTGCCGTGCTTTTGAAGACCCAGCTCTAAGTACTCTTTTCAGGGAAAGTCTGGGTTCTGAGGACATTTTTTATTTTTTTACCTGGGTAATTTTGGTGGCAACGTGACCAGGTTTTTCAAAATGCCAGGAAAATGAGAATAGTTTCTGAAAAAAAGGTGCTGTTGTGACATAAGGGCAAATTTTGTAAAGTTTTTGGTATTTGTTGTTGTTGGTATTTGTACAACACTTTACCTTAAGAGAACAGGTTGTTTGGTCATAAAATACCAAGTTGCTTCTTTATTAGAATCGCTTTTTTAACAGTCAAACTACTCACTCCTGAACAATTTTCATTGGACAGTGAGGAAACATGGCTGACTCTATGGCTTCTGTCCCATAAGTAATTCAAAGCAACATTGGATTATATACTGTACACTACGTACAGAATGCCAGCAACGCTTGATTCATGTGGAGCGAACTAAATGAAAAGATGGAAAATAAAAGTATTTGAAACCAGTAGGTTATACAACCAGGTAAGATTTGATTACAGAAGCACTTTGCAATATTGCAGCTGAGTGATTCAAGCACAGCCTGTAGTACCGAAAATCAAAAGATTTAATGAACATTGATTTTGGGGGAAATTGCAGCTCTGTCTCAGTTCACGGGGAGATAGGACGCATTTCCAAACAGGAAGTGACTTCCAACAGCAACAATCTTTGCTTCCATGGTCCAAAAGCTTTCTGTAATTACTTTTTTTTTCTTACATTAAAGAGCACAACTACCACCTGCATATATAAAATTGCTTATTTAATTTCTGCTAAACACAGTTTTGTTACCAGAACAACCCCTTGGTCTGGATTTTAAAGCACTTTCCTGACTGGCAGAAATATTCATGTCTTGGATTCTTTTGAGCAAGACACTGTAAATATAAAAAGTTTTGAAATAGCATAAAAAAATAAGAGAAATATATTTGGTTACAGCGCTGGACTCTGTCGTCAATGAGGAAGATTGAGGAAAGAGCCCGGAATGAAAGTACACAAAGTACATATTGCAGGTGCCGCACCCCTCTAGAAAGTCAAACTTAAGCCTGTGTGCCTGGAAAATGAAAATAAAGTTTGCATGAACGTGAGAGTTAAGCTAGTGTGAGTGAGAACGATGCATCTATTTTATGTCTCCCAGTCATTTTCCATCAGTCAGTTAAGTGTTGCGCAACTGTGCACGGTCTTATTGGGGTTTTTTGTTGTTATTATTTTAATCTCATCACCTTGTATGTATAATCAAGTCAAAATGTAAAAGCCGCACACATACTGTAAGCATTCTTACAATAGCTAAATAATGAAAATAATAGAACATCATTAATATGGCCACTAGACCAGTCTTTTTCAATCTTGGGGTCAAGACACCCACAGGCTTCAGGAGATAATTCTCACGTTCTCTTCTCAATGGGCCTCATTCACGAAACGTTCTTACGCACAAATGTGTTCTTAAAGCCTTCTTACGAAGATTTTTGGCATTCACGAAACGTGTTCTCAACTCACAGTTCTGAGATCTAAGAAGAAATTCTACGAACGCTCAGGAGGACTCTTACGCACAAGCAAAGCTTGCACTTTCAATGCGCAATCGCCCTCATGATGGATTTTGCAACCTGATCCCAAAAAATGTAGTGCAAATAAAATATCCCAACAATTATTTATCATCAAAACAACTAAAATATACTCCATGGATAAATATATATTCAAATCCCAATTCATCAAAAAAAAGGCTGGCTGGACGTGCGCTGCGCAGAGAGAGAATGTGTAGGGACCATGTAGATTTATTTGCTGAAAGCGACGAATAGTTGATGTCCCGCTTCAGGCTTCAGGCTTCCCTCTCTGTTCTTGCAGGTGTGCAGGATCATCAGAATAACATCGCAATGAAACATGGTGTGTCTATTGCGCACGTAGCACCCCCAGATAACGACATGCGCCCCCAGCCACGTCTTGAGCCAGAGCTCGGGGCTGCTGTATTAATTAGGCAGCGTCTAATCAAATGTAACCACAGAAAAAATAAAGTGTCACACACAAACGATGTATTTTGACTTTATTTTTCCATCATGATTGTGTAAATATTTTCTAGAGTTTCCGAAATGGTTTGGTTTCTGATTGATGGCCCACCTCCCGTTTCCTCCAGATCCCTCCGGTGCAGTCCAATCTTTTTTTTTGAGTCTATTTTAAGTCAAACCACTTCTTTTTAACCTCTGCGGTGGTGCGTTTCTCCGTGGAAATGGCATTTATGTTTCCTGCAATGGTGCTCCATGCCGACTCTTCTTGGAAGGCCTGATGACCGGTGGATACACGTGAAAATAAGGTGGTCTTGTGTTCGCTCACTCCTTGTAAAAGCACCTCTACTTCTGTAGAATTCAAGTTTTTCTTTTGTTTGTTGTCCAGCTGCTTCTCAATCTTGCCCTTGCGCGTTGCCATCTCCACCTCCAGCTGCCTGTTGCGCACGGCACATTTTGGACCTTATATAGGAAATAATAGGCGGTGACCTATACAAATTAGGCCTCACATGCACGGGCATCGCAGTTGGCATTCATCAACCTAAGAACACCGGTGCGAACGATTATCCCTACTTAAGAACGTGTTGTGAATGTGGCGCAGTTTCCAACCCGCGCCTTCGTAAGTACACTTCTTAAGAAGACTTTTAAGATGTTCGTGAATGAGGCCCAATGTTCTCACACAATTCTCAACCAGTCTTTCCTTCCATTTTTGTTTGTTTGTTTGTCATTTTTGTCACCCATAACGTGAAAGCTTCTTGAGGTAAGAACTGTTGTTGGGTACACAGATCATCAGTACATCACCTTCTATGCACACAGGAAATCAGTCCAAAGTGAATTCATTTGATTCAAGATGGAAACGTTTCAGCTTCCGTTGGAAAAAGTGTTCTTATTTGTGTGAACCACTTCCACCACTTCCACCACCACTGTCCGTTTGACTGTTTCACCAACCTGAGTCAATATAATGCCGGACTGGCAATAAGACTCATAATAAGCTGTGGAGTGAATGAATAATGGGTCCTCAGTGTAAAATGCTTTGGGTTTTGAGGAAGGCACTACAGTAATCCCTCAATTATCGCGGTAAATTGGTTAAGTGAATTTGCTTGAAGTAGGATTCCTGATTGATAAATCACATACAGTATGTTTGAGAGTATAGAAAACCCTGTCTATGACCTTAATTATGGTTTTTAACATTATTAGAGCCCTCTAGACATGAAATAACACCCCAAGAGTCACCTTTAGACTCCTAATACATAATATAGTAGACATAATAAGACATAGACTCACACATGTCAGCATTGGGAAAGTTTCTTGTTGTTTTTTAACTTTCTGTTCTGGACTGTACATCCTGCAGTGTTTATTGTCTTATCAATGTAACATTACTGACACCTAGTGACCAGTGTAGAATACTACATGCCATCACAACGTCTTTGGATTCATTTTCTGAATGTGTTATATTTGCATTTTAGTTCATTTATCCATTGTTATGCTTGAAAATGCTTGATCTAGGCAAAAATACAATTTGCTTAAATATGCATTTTTTTTTTTTTACTTACCACGAAATAGCAATGATTTATTAATTAATATATTTTTGAAAAGTGTGATTGTTCAGTCGAATTTGGCTTTTTTCAGAATATATTGTTAAAAATAAGCATCGATGTACGTGCATTCATCAAAGAGTATGACAATTCTTATGACAGTTATGATGCTAATGTCTTTCAAACCACTAATACAAATATGATACAAAATCGACTTGTTTGATACGTGACATACTTACGACATGCATTGTATGATGGTTCTACATTGCAGGTGGTTCTACAGAGTCAATAATTGCCACATTTAGTGGACAACGAAAAGACCGTAGAGACCACTGGTTATCAAACTAACCTGACAAGCTTCTATAAATAGTTGAAGTGTGAAATAAAACTGAAGAAAATCGACTGGAATTGAGTTGATAAAGCTTCCCCAATGATCTCATCGGCCTTTTCGAGGGGAGGCTGGCTTAAGTCCAAAAGAACTTGACAGTGATAGAGTGAAGCTGCAAAATTTGAAGCGCCAAGTGGCGAGGGATTACTCTATATAAATTCAATCTATTATGTCAACCTTTTGGCACAAACTAACGCTAACAGTTGATGTAACTTCATGAGATTGACTACAACCAAAGAGATTGGTTTTTGGGATGTAATTTCCCATGATCCTCCACTCATTTATGAGTGAGGCGTGTTCCGGGGATCTGTGAGCTAAAGTGACTTCAACCAGCTGCTGCCTGTAATTGATTTGGGGTGTTATTTTGCTTCATTCATGGCATGAACTGATAAGTGTCCCGTGTCTTTTGTCTGCTTTAATGTGGTGATCCTTTGAAAGTCATAGCCTTTAAAAAGTGCACCAAATTTTCACACGCACACAAGACATTTTTTCATCTCTCATCTGGACTAAACCCAGGATCTTCTGCAATCCTAAATCCGTCCCTGGCTCAGGAGTAGTCATGGTAACCAAAAGCCTACTTACATTGGGACGCCCCGCAGCAGAGGCGGGCGGGGTGAGCAGTGGCTCATTTGCATGAGACAGGGCAGCCCCCCAAAACTCCCTCTTTCTCTGTACAGATATACTTGTATATTACATGTATGTATTTATCAGTTGTATGACTATGCGATGTTTAAAGAATGTAATGACCCAGTTTTATGTTTTACAGTAGAGATATAGAGAGTTGGCTTGGATTGAGTTAACTAACCACAATATCCTTGATTTATTTGCCCATCAAAGACTGCCAGGGTTAATTGAGATGTCGACTTTTGGATTGGTGACTTCTTTATTGTCCCCCAGCGTCCAGGGGAAAGTCAGCAATGTCAGTGCAAGCCTTGAACTTTCAGACAGCATGAAAGCAATGATGGCTGGCCATAGCGATAGGCTGAAAATTGCTTGAAGGAAAGAAGACAGACAGAAATGAAGGCGAGAGGGTGGTGAAGAGTATAAAGGAAAAGTTAGCTATAGTCAGTTTGGGAAACAGTTGAGAGGATGGATGCCACTAAGTCTTTTCTGCACCAGGTTTGAAAAATGCAGATTCTCCTTTGACAGAGTTAGGCCACGTATTCCACCACGTTGAGAATGGAAGGTCAGCTGAGCCTCGGCCAACTGGTGAACTTAACAGCCGACATCAGTCTTCATTTCTGTCGGCCTGCAGGTGACACACATGCAGAGACATGGTACTACGTACACACACGGAAATACTGTACTTTCTCAGTGCTACCCAGTTTGAAAGTCTGGTTTTCTCCATGGAATGTCCATTCAACTGGGCGGAATGCCGAGAGTACACACTCGTGTCTCTGCCTGTCAATTGTTCACTCCATAATCCTCATTCCCTGTCCCGACAAGAAATTAAAACTTAATGTTAAACGCCACCGACGCTGACTGAAATATTCTTCAAGACTTTACTAATATTACGTTAAATGTAATATTTCTTTGCAATATACAGTGTTCCCTCGCTCTATTGTGGTTCACCGTTTCGCAGATTTTTTTTGTGCTTGTTGTTTTATTACAGCGTATGAATGCTGTTACAGCCCGAGCCTGGCCCTTTAAGAAGAATTGCGCTGTGGGAAGTTGAGTGCATGTCTTCCCTTTCTCGTCTGTCCGCACCGCCCATTGTTTTCTGCGCCCCGATTGGCTGTAGACCATTGTCAATCAATCTCCTTCATGCCGTCCTGCCATGTCTCCTGTGTCATTGCTAGCTTGCTTGCTGACTGGCTTGTAAATGAATCTTGGGTTCGTCTGCAGCAATATGTTTTAACAAGGATACAAAAACACTACAGTACAGCGGAACGGCTGAACAGGACGAACAGGCACGGTCGCAGGAGTGAAATATGTGTGAGTGACTTAATACTTTCTTGTGTTGATCATTAAGGTTGATCATTCAAATTTAAAAACGAAGGTTTGAACTTTTTTGAGAGTTTTTAAACAAGAGAGAAATGTGATATATATATATATGTGTGTGTGTGTGTGTGTTTTCTGCTCTGGTGGAAGGGTCCTTGAGGCTTTAAAAGGGGGCCTTTTCCAGGTATGACTTAGTGAGTGTTGGAGTTGGGATTGACTGCAGAGAAGGTAACATCCATCCTGAACATGAGATGAGAGAAAAGTAATTGGAGTCCATTTTTTAAAATAAATACAGTTGTAAATACTTCTTTGGCCATTTTCATGGCCTATATTTTCCCACATTTATGAGGGGATTGTACTGGGACCCCGTAACAATTCCAAAATCCTGGCCTGTGTATTATAGTGGAAGCTTGGTTAGCATCATGATTTCAGAAAGTCACACTCTAACCAAAATGTACTCTAACGGAATCCACATTTCCTATAAGAAATAATGTAAATCCACACACAAAACACATATTTATACTTTTACAATTATAGTTGTACATGCAGAAAACAGTTCAAAATACATATGAATACATATAATTGATGAATGACGGGGATACACCAACATTTAAGGCTACTCTTACCTCCGTTGAAAACATGATCGTTGCCAAAGACACAATGTGGCAGCGAGATGAACACGGACACGGTTATTTCTTAAAAGTCACAGCAAACTCATCGCAAAACACAAAAGTGGTGTCCGTGTTAATCTCCCTGCTAAAGTCCTCATTGCATTTGTAACGGATAGTTCAATGCAAAACCTTGAAAAAAAGACAGCAGCTCCATGCGCGCCATGAACGCCATTGCGGAAATATGTTTTTCTACACTTACTTGTTATTGTTATTCATTCATAATGAATTGAAAAATCTTATTGCTTGATTTTTTTATGTGCCGCCTTGACATCAGCTGTATTGTCATTTGGATAATTGTTTTGGTTTATTTTATAATTGTAACGCTTAATAGCAAACTGGATGTGCACAGGAAGTGTGGAAATAATGAAGTGTGAGAAATACTATTCAAATTATTGATGAATCATGTCTAATTATTTTTATAGCCATGTTGAATTGAATTGTGAATTATTTATAATTTACTTATGATACATTTTATTATTATTTTTACAAGGTGCTGTTTTTGTGATGTATGGGTCTAAGTATGCCCAGCAGAAAATGAGGCAAGTGTAACTGCACCATGTACTGGTCATTTCAAAACTGCACTTGAAACAAATGTTGGTAATGTCAAGAAAATACAAGTTAAGAAAAGCATGAACATTTCTGTTTTGTATAGAAAAATATCGAACCGTAACGCTACAGTATCAAATCGAGAATCGAGAAGTCTGTATCGTCGCACCCCTGATGGATATTTTGTAATAAACCAATTTTCTATCCATACAGAGGAGGCATATTTTTAATGATTTGAAATTAAATTATAAGGCATCTTTCAGTAAATGTCGAGCATCATTTGAATATCTCATTGCCGTCCCGAGTGTCATGGTTTTCGGTAATCAAAATGCAGTCACCCTGTGCTGGCTAGTTTTGGAGAGACCAAATGAATGTTGGTCAAAATTGAAGCATGAAGCACTAAAAATCAGACTTTTATCTCCTTTTCTTTATGGCATATACTGTATAATGGTCTTTTTCACGCTAATTTGTTGACAAAGAGGCTGCTCTCCAGCTTGATGGGCGTTTCTTCTTCGTCCTGTCATGTGAGTGCTAAACTTGGAGTGGCCAATGTTATAACAAAAACGTTGCTTTTTTTCACAGTCAAAGGACATTATTTAAAATCAGTGAGGGAAATTGATTTATGTGCTTTACGGAATAAATATCAGCTGTTTTGGTCATTCCCAGCGTTGGGCTAATGTTTTTAAAAAAAGAATTAGTATTTATAGTTTCTAGTTATTTACCAAAAACAGTAATTAAAGCCCCGGTCACACCGCCCGGACTTCGCTGTAGCATTCCTGGAGCGGTGAAAAATTAATCACCGCTCATAACCGCGCACCACCGTTTAACAGAAGTTGGCCCCCGCTAAGGCAACGTCGTATACGCTCGGCCACCGCTGATGGTCTCTCCTACCGCTCCGAAAGTTTTGAGCTGCACAAAATATTGTGAGCGGTGAGGAGGGGGCAATTTTCCGCCACGGCAAAGTTCATCACCGCTCCAACAACGCCCAGTCAAAGTTTGGCGCCGCTAGATGCAAGTTCGTGGACGCTTGGGTCCGCTAGGCCAACTCAGAAATCTTGAACGCTGGACCACTGCTGCTTCGCCAGCTTTGCCCGGGCGGTTTGATTAAACGTTGCACAAACTTTGGTGGAGCGGCTGTAAGCATTTTACGAGTGGACACGGGATTGCTGGAACGGTGTCAGGCATTGAAGCAGCGATAAAGCAGCGATCCATTGCAGTGATGAACTTTGGTTTGGCGTTGGTATGGAGGTGTCGGAGGGGGACCAGAATTTGGCTATAACTACGGGGGGAAATGGACCAGGAGCCCATTGGTCTGTTGTGGCATTGCGTTGACTTTAGCGCCCTCTGCTGTACAGTTGCTGAAAATGCTTGTGTTTAGCCAATTCCTTTACAACTTTTCACACAGTGAAACAATCTCTATATACACTGAAGCTAACCTAAGCTTCCATTAAAACGATGTAAAATACAATACAACAAATTCACACTGAATTATGTGAATTATTAGCATTATGTGTTATATGTACAATACATGGATAACTGATCCGCATGCGCAGAACGGCGCTCAATCAACGCTCGCGTCACCTCTAAACCAACGTTCGCTACCGTTAAACCAACTCTAAAGCAACGCCGGCTTCAGCGGTGCACCGCTAGGACAACGCCCGTGTTTTCGACTCTGGCACTGATTGGCTTGCCGTCATCCCAACCCTCTTACCAAAGAAGACCAATCAGGAAAAAGTACTCCTTTTAATTGCAGCTCCTGTCCTGTGCACTGGCAGACCACCGGCGAGCCGTTAACAACAGTTTAATATCAGTGCATAATTACGAGCCATATTTCACCATCGATAACTGTAACGGTGTTGTATCATTTGAAATACTCATTAGTTAGGTTACCCATTACTGGAAAACAGTAACGACAGTTCTAACACTGTAATTCCCGACCGTTAGTCCTCTTGTACTTTGATGGCACAGAGCCAACCATTTAAAGCAGCGTTCTCCAGCCTGGTCTGTCCTGGCCAGGATGTCGGGCTTCTTCCAGGGACACATTGCAGGCCCTCAGATTCTGAGCCACGGTGTCAAGCCAGCGGGTGCAGGGGGCACTCCTGGGGCGTCTCCAGCCGGCTTGGTGAGGGTACAAATTCAGAATGGCATAAGGGGGTGACGTGACCAAACCAGGACATTTTTCGCACTGCTGCATGTCGAGATGCGGGGAGTTGTGTCCACTCTTGAATCTCGGTGTTGGTGACGTGGTAGAGCCGTTTTACTCCCTGAGGGCTCTGATGTCAAAGTCATCGAGCCTGGTTGCCAGGATGTTGTTCAGGGACCAGCTTTCTGACCCGTCGTGTACGTGAGCTAGGTTTCTCTGCGGGACGGAGGTTGCAAGGGCTGTGCTTCTGTCCGTCCGTGGTTTTAGGTCGCCAGTTTTGGATATTGTTGATTTTGTGTCTTTGGCTATAGAAAATATTTTCCATCCATACAGAGGAGGTCTACTTTAAACGTATTGAAATTATAAGACATCTGTGAGTCAGCGTTGTACCATTTGAGTATCTCATTGCCTGGCCGAGCACTCTGATTTTAGGTCATCAAAATGTGTTCACCCTAACGTTACCCCTGTGCACGTGTTGGTTCTTTCCGGGGTCTCAGGCCTCCTTCCACATTCAACAACATGTTTGTCAGTTAAGACACTCCATTGCTTGTACTCTAGGTGTGAATGTGAGTGTGATATAGAACGTAGACAGATGGATGCTGGAAAGATCTCACTTCAGCGGTTGTTGGCAACGTATAAACCTTCCAATTTGCCAGTTATAAACAGCAGTTATACACCTCTTTCAGCACAACAACAATGCATAATCAGGGGCGCTGCTTACCACCAGGCAAGGCAGGCAACTGCTTGCGGCCCCAGCCCAGTTGGGGGTCGCCCAGGGCTGACAAACTTTGAACTTCTACAGCAGCGGTGCTATGCAAAGGGGCCCCCTGTGAATTTTTGCCTAGGGCCCTAACAGACTCTAGACTCCGGCCTCTGTGTGTAATGGTAAATATACAGTTGCACAGCTTGTAATTTATTTATTTTTATTGAGCGATTGAAAGTGTTCTGTGTTTGTTGGTTGGCTGGAAGCTAATTTATGTTTGTAAATGTTGCAAGTAGATGCAATGGGGGCTGGATAATTTTGAGTGTACCTGTATCATGGGTCCTGTGATCATTTGCAGGTCTGAAGTCATATTTGTTTCTCTTTTATGACATTGTCAAGCACTGGCTTCATCAGTCGTCAAATACACCAGTGGTTCTCAAACCTGTGTGTGTGTGTGTGTGTGTGTGTGTGCAAAAAAACACTGACAAAGGCGCCCTTTGCAGTCAAATATCTCGATTTTTAGAGTTTCCAAAGCAGAAAGAGAATGTCAGCATCAATGGGTGAAGATTCAATTTAAACATAAATGTTGGCCACAATGAATTCCAGGTTTTGTGTAGAAGAGACTAACGTGTGCGCCAGCTCCTCTCCAGTAACACATACACGCAAGAGAGACAACCAGTTTCCAATTGCATAATCTAGATATGTTAATGTGACTTTTAAAAAGCCAAACACAATCTAATGGTGTTTACATGCATGTTTACTGTAACAGCTAGTTTTACGCCCTTTCATGCAATATATATTTTTTGTGTGCGTGTGAAGGTACTGGGTGTTGCGTAGTGTTGCGTCTGAGGTAACATTGATGAACTCTTCCTCCTCTGCCATGCGGAAGTCATCAGCTGGTGCTGCACTGAAAGGGTTTCTTGCAGTAAGAAATACCTTTGGAAGTGTGTTTGAAGGGCAGAGATGTGGCTTTTTACACACGGGGTAAGTTGTGCTCTGAAGCTTGTTAACCTCAATAAAAGATTTGAGGCTTTCAAATGAGTCTGTATTCCCATCTGTAACTCACTTCTCCTACATATTCAGTTTTCTCGTGAAAGTTTTCTTATGGGAGGTGTGTTTCGCTGCCCCGCATCTGAAGATTTAGTTCATTGAGTTTTTGAAATATGTCACTGAGATATGCAAATTTCATGAGAAAATTGTTTTTAAACTTCGAGTTGATTTCCTACTTCCTCCAGGAGGATTCTGCTGTCATCCCACAGTTCAAACACCCTGGACAGAAGCTTACCGTATCATCACAAAAAGCTCAGACGCGCTTGACGAGCGCCTGCAGCCCTTCCCCCTGTTTACCTGTCATTGTCTGTACACTGTCCTCCCATTTTTTATCAGCATTGTGTTGATATTAAACTGCTCATTTTCGGTGCTTCTAGTCATCTCACATTTACAGATAAAGAAAGCCTTTCCTCAGATCACCAATGTTGATGAGTCTGACCTAAGTTATTCTTGAGCAGTCCTTGTTGTTGTTGGTCGTTTCATCCACCTACAGCAGTGGTCCACAACCTTTTTGGACACACGGCCCGGCTCGTGCTCCCGCAAATCTCCGCGGATCGGGGTGGTGGTGGTGGGGGTCGTATAGCGATGTAATTTATCTCATTTAGTATGTAATGTGTAAAAGTAAGACGGGAACAACATCAAAATAAAAGCACAAAGTGAATACAGACCCGCCATCCACCACTATAAGCTTGCTAGCATGAATTAACTTGAAGCTGTGCGGACAACAAATATACACATTAGCACTCAATAACGTCATCAAACTTTACCTTTATGCGTTCCCACAGCGTATCAGCATTTGGGAGCAAATATGAAGTGAAAAAACCCCGATAAAAATACAGTATAGTTGACAATCAGTGCAGAGTAGGAGAAGGCTAGCGCACATACAATGGTGCGTTCAAGGACTGTCAAACAAAGTGGGACACTTGCAACAAACAACATAAATATGCAAAAACTTCAAACTATATTATTTTTTGAATAAAATAATGATCCATATTTCCAAAATTGATATGCATTTACTTAAAATTGGATTTAGTTATTTACAAAAGTATTTGTTTTTGTGCCAGGGCCCAGTTCGGCCCCGCCCACGGACCAGTACTGGTCCCCGGAGATGTGGTTGGGGACCCCTGACCTACGGGACAAAACGGTTGTCCCGTATTTCGTCATAAACCTGCTCCTTGATGTCCTTTGACGTGTCATAAATATGCCTTGCAATACTATTGCTGGACAGAGGCTTTTAATTTCCTGCCTGCTACTTCATCAATCATATTAGATAGATGTCAACAGGGGTGGGCAGCATTAATTCCTCAGTGATGATGTGCGGCTTTTTACACTTAGCAACTCTCTATGCCATTTTGAAGAACTCAACAGGCTTCTGTGTGTGCGTAGGATGTATTGTTTGAACATGGAGTTGTAACTTTTTCTGCTTCATGCTGTCTGATGCTAAGACTTTGAGGCACAACACACACTGTGGTGTCACTTTGTTGCCTACCAAAGCCGAGGGCAAGATATGACTCGTCATGCTTTCTTGTCTTTGTTTTTTATGTGATATCTGATGAAGATTCACTGTCAGCTTTACATTGCGCCTAATACTCACCATGCTTTGCTTGCTGCGCTAAATATAGTGCACTGTTTTTTTCATATTCGTCTACACTGGCAAAAAATCATTTTTTTGTCACAGCAAGTGTTACTTTAGTTATACTGATGTGAGAAAACCGTAATGTATTTATTTCAAAATGGTTTTAATGTTAATGTATACTTAGTATTAGGTAGTAAATGTTGCATATTGTTTTTGTTATTCGTTCATTCATTTTTTATGCCGCTTAATCTCACTATGGAATGCTGGAGCAAAGTTAGAGCAAAGTGGAAACAAGTAAAAATACCATATAATACCTATGCAGCTATGCAGACCGTCGTGAGTCGGGTTAGTTTTACCCACTGATGATGTGTTGTTGCAGTAGTAGTAGTAACTTTATACAGGGTCAGATTCATACACACATTACACAATGTGTCAATGTGGCATCACTTTTACCAGCCTGAGATTTGACTCATATTCGGGATCACTAGCGGGAGGTGTGTTTTGTACCTGGGCCTTCAAGCGACCGAGTCCACCTCTTAATACCACCACTATCATGTCACAATTATACAACCCAACTGTGACAAAAACACAATGAAACAATGTGTTTTTGTGCAGCTGTGTTGTGTGTGTCTTGCGGCAAATAATGCAAACAACGATCTGATGGCAGTTCGACAAACCGTCTGAAAAATCTGATTAGAATCAACAGCAATAATTTCATTTCACATGATTTTATCTGTCCAGACTTGATCAAAACAAGCCGGAGGGTGTCCCTTAGTTTGCTTTATAAGGCGACGTGTTATTTCTTCTACTAACACAGAGGATTAAGGACATATGAGAACAGGAGCTATCAACGACTACTGATGGACTTTCATGGGAAGATATTTGGAGTTATGATAAAAAGATATCCATTTGTACGCTGATGAAAGCAATTCTGGAAAATGGAAAAACAAAATATTGGGGAAGAATCTTGAATTGGTTTGAAAATGGGTCTTCCAAGTGGGAGTATATAAGAAGTTATACAACATATCACTGCAGTGGATCACTGATAAGAGCCCGTCTGAAAGGGGCTGGTGTAAAATTTTATTTCTGAGCTGGTTCCCTTGGAGTTCACACGAATGATGTACACAACTCAGTGAACACTCGCACAAACTTTGGCCACGCCATCTGGCAACCCAATCCGAGTGTAACAGCACCCCATAATCATGGTTCAGTACGTGTGTAACATGGCGCACAGAAAACTGCAAACTGCTGGTAGGTAATTCTCTAATAAATACAAATTTGAAATAAAAAGAAAAAAAAAAGTTTAAATACTACAAAATAATACTGTATGTCATAATTTTAAATGTTTCTTGTGCAACGATGCGGACAAGTTTGAGCCGTCTGAATTCTTATTTTATTTTCGGAAGAAGAAAGTTCCTTATTGTCTGAAGTGCGGCATTAATACTGCCGTTCCCCACCTAGAGATGTGTTGTGACCGAGTTGTTGAACACTTTTTTACTGAATCGTCTCTGTTAACTCATTCGCTTGCTCATGCCTGCTCCCGCCAGCTAAATTAAAAAAGACAACCAGTCAACATGCTGTTAATTGTGCGAATGCATTTGTATACATGAAATCGTTAGCAATGGATCTTGTCCTTGGCTCAAATCAAATCTCCTTTCCCCTTCTTGCTTGAGCAAAGACTCGGCTTTCATTGACTCACGGTTACTTCCACTGACTCGAGTGTCATTATGGGTTACTGACGAAAACTGGAGTTTCTCTGACTCACGGGTGCTCTACGAAGACTTGAGTTTCACTGACTCACAGGTGATTGACAAAAGCTCGAGTTTCACTGACTCACAAGTGCTTGACAAAGACTCAAGTTTCACTGATTCTCACGTCGACAACATTTGAGTTTTACTGACTCACATGTTCTTAATGAAGACTCGAGTTCCACTGATTTTCGGGTGCTTGACAAAGAGTCAGATTGCATTGACTCACAACTGTTCACCAAAGACTTGGGTTTAATTGAGTCACGGTTACTCGACAAGATGTTTGATGAAGACTCAAGTTTAAGTGACTCGTGGGTGCGTGACAAAGACTTGAGTTTCACTGACTCAAGGGTTGACAAAAACATTTTACATTTACATTTTACTGACTCAGGGGTGTTCGACAAAGAGTCGGGTTTCACTGATTCATGATTATTCAACAAAGACTTAACTTTCACTGACTCACGGGTGCTCGACAAAAACTCATGTTTCATTGACTCAGGGGTTCTTAACAAAGACTGGAGTTTCACTGACTCATGGGTGCTCTATGAAGACTCGAGTTTCATTGACTCACAAGTGCTTGACAAAGATTTGATTGCCATTGTCTCATGGGTGCTTGATGAAGACTCGAGTTTGTGTTCAACGAAGGTTCGGGTTTCATTGACTCACGGTTACTCGACAAATACTTGAGTTTCATTGACTCAACGGTTGTTGACAAAGGCTTGAGTTTCACTAACTCACGAGTGCTTGATAAAGACTCCAGTTTAACTGACTCAGGGTTTGACAAAAACTCAAGTTTTACTGACTCAAATTTACTGACTTTACTGACTTCAACGAAAACTCGGGTTTCATTGATCCACTGTTACTCAATGAAGACTCGAGTTTCATTGACTCACGGCTGCTCAACAAAGACTCGAATTTCACTGACTCATGGGTACAACGTATTGCGCATGTGCGAGTTTCTGTGCATGCGCACTTTGACGAGTGACTAGAGTAAATGGAGTACCTGATTTACTTCAGTTTGTGACTCTTGTCAAGTTTCCCATCACTACAGCATGCTGCTTTCGTTTTGTCCACTTTTCTTTGTCTGTTTACGTATTTCACCCCGAAGACAAAGTCTTCCCAAAGTGGAGACTGTAACGACGGACGTGGGATTTCAAGTTCTGGCTTCTTCTTGCCACTATCGCTAGTCATGAATTCTTCTAGCCAAAGGCTAGGGCACCACTGTATTTGTTTACAGAGCAAAAGCACGACTGTATAGTGAGGCAGTTATACTTCCTGTCCATCACATATTGTGTTTAGTGGGAAAAACGAAGCTGTTTTTTTCATGATGTATGATGAATTTTTGTTTTCGCTTGCATGTCTCTTGTTGAAACTGAAATCTGACTGATTATTTAGGAGTACGGATGTAAGATAAAACATTACATTATCACAGCTACTGAGTTGAGTGGTATCACACGTCCGCTTCAGTTGGACAAAACCGACAAGGGTGGGAGAGAGGCAAAAGCCAACTGGGGCACATTCATACTTCAGAGGACTGGGAAGAAATGTGACAACTAAAAGTTATGTTCAACAAAACACAGTCACGGGGACGGGGAACAAAGAAGGCACAGAAACGATAATGAAGTGAGATGAGGGGGACTTCTAAGCTGAGTGAATACTCGGTACGTAAGGTAATGGCAGGGTGAACAATTCTGCTGAGAAAAAAAATAGAAAGATAATATATATGCAAGGGGAGGGATAAAATAATCAAGGGGACTTTGGTCCATGATGAGTACAAGAAAGTAAAAGTGGGACAAAAGAAGGGATAGAGACAGATCGAGAGAGAGAATGTGTGTGAGAAGGAGTGTGAAGAGGGAGAGTGATAGATACATGAGGTAGAGTATGATGTCCAAAACGGCAGGATTGTGCAGTAATCTCTCTCCTGTGTCCTTAATGGCGTCACAAAACCAAATATCAAACCCATGAGAATACCACACTGCATGTTACATTTAATATTAGAGATGCTCGATACTGACTTTCTGAATGATATCCAAGACCGTCTACCACCTCATTACCAATAACGATACCCAAACTAATATCATGGAGCGAACACATTACGGTAATCCCTCGACCATTCGCGCTCTGAATTTCACATCTTCACTCCATCACGGTTTCTCAGAAATATCTTAACTAATAAATCATGGCTGTTTCATGGTTGCATATCGGCTATTATTACTCAAAAAGTATGCATATTTAAGCATATTTTACATATTTTTTTTTACCTAAATAAAGCATTTTCAGCATAAAAATGCCTAAACGTAAAATACAAATACAAGGCATTCCAAAGACGCATTCAAATGTTGTGATGCTTTGTAGTGTTCTACATTGGTCACTAGGTGTCAGTAATGTTACTGTAACATTTGGTGAGACACACAAGCACCAGATTTGATCGCCGGAACTAGAGGCTTTTGTTGCAGGTTTGAATTATCCCACAACAGGCACAGTAATCCTTAACACGGACTACTGTTGTAGCTGTAACCCACACAAAGCTAAAACTCTGAACCCATGACATCACTTCCTGCTCCCCAAGCACCGGAACACATTTACAGCAACACACACGTGCACAAGTAATATTTATGTCTTATTTGACATATTTTCTTTTATTATAGCTACTATATTGGGTAATGCAAGAGTAAAGGTGACTACAGGGGTGTTATTTCATGTCTAGATGGCTTTGATAATGTTGAACAAACATTTAGAAGGTTGTAAACAGGTTTTCTATGTTGTAACTGAAAATATTCCATTTATAAATAAGGAATCCTACGTAAGTATGGAACCAATTAACCACAATAAACGAGGGGATTGTAGTACAGTGCTAAAATGCTACTTTGTGATTCCGAGTGATTGTTCCTGAGGTGCGATATTAAATTAGAGCTACTGAAGGATGATGCCTTACTCCTCCCTCGCATAACCATGGCTTTACAGTCATTGCACATTGCATATTTACAATCCAAAGGCCAAACTTGGAAATAATTCCAGACTGTGGAGCACATTTCAGTTTGATGTGGTGTCACTCCCGGGTCGATATCATAATCAGAAGAAAAAAACAATAGCAATATGATTCAGTATCTCATTTTTATGCCAATATCGGCCAATAATGTTGGAGATCCCTACTTAATATGTAACAAGATCAATAATGAGGGTCTAGGAAAATTTCGAATCATCCTAAAATAAGAACTACAACAACCTATAACACTATGTGCGATTCATAATGAGGATTAATGAGAATTTACACTCCATCTCTCATTTGACCCCATTCAGGGTTACAATACAGTCGTGGAATGCATCCCTCAATGTGTTTGATGCTTGCTATTGGGTTTTTCACTGAAATTTAATAAAAGGGATTCTGTGTGCCGGCGTCCTCTCCATGGCAACCCATTGCCCTACTGCTATCAACTGACATTTTGTCTCATAAACTGCTCTTTCCAACTGGGAGCAAGTAATTGCTGTGCTATTCACATATTACGGGGAAGCTTCATCATGTTCAGATAACGATCAGCTCCAGCTGGCCTTTAAGTGTCAGCCCAGTCAGTGTTTGTTTGCAGATTACTAAAAGTTTACAGTGGTGCACAAACTGCGACAATAGATGCTGTTTTATTTCTCTTAAATCCTAAAATTAAAAGTTTTGTTGAGAGTGGAAATTACAATGAGCATGCCAACAATAAACACTCGAGGTGCCACTTTTTCCAAGACCTATGTGCTTGCATGCTATTCATGCGTCAAATCTTCTCTTCTATTTAGCTGCTGGACAAACATTTGAAGCGTAAAATGAATTATGAAGATTGAGTAATTAAGAAAAGAGCCGATTAAGATTCCCAAGGCACTTTGCTAATGCTAAGACAGGGGTGGTGGGGTTTGTTTGGTTTGAAAGGTGGCTTCAATTAGTTTTTTATTATTCATGTTATCATCATCACAAAGAGAATTGTAAAAAAAAGTCTGTCCTTACCTAAACCTGAACAGTAATCCCTCATTTATCGCGGTTATTTGGTTCCACAGTGATTATAAATCAAGTATTTTCATAATTAGAGAATAGAAAACCTGTTTATGACCTTCTAAATACGGGTTATGACATTATTAGAGCCTTTTAGACATAAAATAACACCCCTATAGCCACCTCTACACTCATATTACCCAATATGGTAGACGTAATATGATATCTTTATTTTTACTTCCTGTTCTGTGCAGTACTTCCTGTGGTGGAGGTAGCCTCATCAGTGTAACATTACTGACACCTAGTGACGACATATCACGTCTTTGAATGAGTCTTCTGAATGCCTTATATTTGTGTTTTACTTCATTTAGCAATTGAAAATGCTTAATTTCGGCAAATCATATGTAAAATTTGCTTTAAATGTGCATATTCTTTAGAACGAATAAGCCGTATTTAACCACAAAACAGCAATGATTTATTAATTAATCTATTTTTGAAAAAACAGGATAAAGTGAAGCTAGTAAACATCAGTGAGGTTAAAGGCTGGTGAGCCACATGACATTTTTTTCAAACTTTAACGCCTTGTGCTTTAATGAATGCCAATAAAGGTTGATCATTGAGAGGATACCAAGAAAAACAATAATATAATACAATAGAATAATTCAGTTAAGGTGAAGACATGTTTTTAATTCTGCTGAATCCCATTTCATTTTTTTTTTTTTTCATATAAAACTGGAAGCCATGTGTGGTATTGCTTTGCACTTCCTGGCCACCATAGCTGTGCCTCGCTGTAGAAAGACGCCAGCAACCAGCACCTGTCGCATGTGCCCCACCCCTTCATTGCAAGAGGACGGGGAACTGCGCTCCTCTCTGCGTGATTTCTCTGTATTGTATTGACAACATGGTGACGAACAGAAATGGACATTCAGTGCACATAGATGTTCTGTCGATCATCTTACATTATCATTCATTAGCGGTGAGTACCCATATATTTTATCATTTAAAATGCATTTAATAGGTGTGTGAGGCATATTTGGGGTGGGTTTGGAGGGGGAGGAGTGAGCTGGTGTAGGGTTCAGTGGCGCCTCGATGCAGCATCATTGCTCAGGCTTTGTTAGATTGTCAAAAGTAGACATTTTTATGTGGTTCTCAATTACTTGTGTTTAGAGATGTCCGATAATATCGGCCCACCAATTTTATTGGGCTGATATTGGCATAAAACTGTAATATTGGTATTGTTTTTTTCTCTGTAATGAAAGCCGATATAGCCCTTTAAGCGCCCAAGACGCAACATTGCTGAATTTGGCAGTCCACGAGGCGTGTGCTTTAGCCGATGCTTTGCTTGGCCATTTTGAGATGGGTGGATGTATGGATGGATGGATGGATGAATTGATGGATGGATGGATGGATGGATGGATGGATGGATGGATGGAAGGATGGAAAGATGGATGGATGGATGGATGGATGGATGGATGGATGGATGGATGGATGGATGGATGGATGGATGGATGGATGGATGGATGGATGGATGGATGGATAGATGGATGGATGGATGGATGGATGGATGGATGGATACTTTATTGATCTCCAAGAGAAATTCACATTTCCAGCAGCTCTTCGAAAATCACATAAGAAAATGTTTTAAGAAAATGTCTTAAGAAAAATAGAATAAGAATAAATAAATACGGAACAGATCGCATCAAATTTGTTGTGCAATAATAATAATAATAATAATAATAATAATAATAATAATAATAATAATAATAAAAATACAAAATAAGGTAATAAGTCCAGTCCAGTTCTTCCACAACAGAAGGTATGTGATGTCACACATATCGGTATCGGTTGATATCGGAATCGGAAATTGAGAACTGGACAATATCGGCATATCGGATATCGGCAAAAAAGCCAATACAGGACATCCCTACTTGTGTTTGCTATCCGTGGGTAGTCACGGGACGTGACCCTTGAATCGCCAACATCTACCGGATACATACTGTACTTGAATGACATAAAGTGCCTTCATGAATCAAATGCAGAAATGAACATTTAATTATGATGCGCATCAGCATGGCAAGATTTGTTTTTCGAGTAAATCAATATAATTGTCCTTCTGGTGTTGCTCGGCCACATACCAGAACCATCCGAAGGGTCTGGTGAGCAGCATCTGCATATTATTGTCTATTGCCTTGCTGGGACTTTGAAACGCAAACAGAAGTAAAAGAGTACTACAAGCAGATATGTTGATGAGGATGAAGGCCCTGGTACACAGGTATTTCATGTCTCCAGGGATAGAGTTTGTGCTTGTCATAACTTAAGCGCGTTGCTGATGTCTTCCGGATCAGTCAAGGCCCAACATCTTTTGTGTCCGCTCCCAGCTTTGTGAATCACGTCAGGGTTGTCAGGTTGTTTTTTACAAACATAAGCTGGGAGGGATGTGCTCATAACCGACATGGATGCTAATGAGAAAGGGCAGAAACAATTTAGTCTGGGAAGGAAAACAGTACACAAACAGCATGCATTATGTACGAGTATCTTCCTCTCGTGCGTCAATGTCTAGTTCGTGGCAAATTTGTCTAAAATATGCACCTGTATATTAATGCATATATCCCCCTGCAATACAAATAGCAAACAAACAAGTGGGAGGTGTCAAAGGGCACTACATTTTCCAACCTGTGAATCGTCTCATTTATCTCGGTCATTGTATTCCGCTTATCCAAACAGGCTTCATGAGTTCGTGCACAAAGACTAGTTAGGACAGCTCTGGTCTGAGGGGATGGTCTAACGTAGAGGCACGCCCAAACAAGAACGGTTTCCCTTTTGTGGTGCGAAACAACAGTTGCTAGCACCTGTGCCAGCCAACGACCGCCATTTGAGTGGAATCACCATCATTTGCATTCCACTCAGTTCTAACAATGGCTGGTGGCTGTGTCATGTCTATTTTTTAGAGGGTAAATTGAATCTTTTAGGAAGGGATGAAAGGACACCATTGTATGCGGGGCAGAGGTGGTGTCGCAGACCTCCCCCTCTGTTATTGGCTTTTCAACCTTGACGTAGACCTCTTACAAATCTGTCAAATCTGTCCAGACTATATACATTTTTGTCCACTCTTTCCTAAAAGATGATTTACCTCGCAACACACATTCTGTCATAATAAAACTGTACCAGTTGCATCTTGCCTTTGGTGGCCATTAGTATCATGAGCATTCATATTGCTCCCTGATATTACATCCACAATTAGCACTAAAGCTTTTCAAGTACCCTTCTGCAAGCAGAACTAATTCCTGCATGGTTTTTACCAGAGAAGCGACAAAAAGCATCGATTCAAATGAGTGGCTGAATCACCGTGAAACAATCTTATAGGTTTATTGTTTATCTTTGAAGGAAGATCAACTGCTCGTTCAAGGTAGTGTTGCTCACGCTAATCGTTCTTAAATACGGCAAATGTTTATTGACAGATCAGACACTCAGACATCACTAAAAAATATCGATGGTGATGATTTCAGAAATCTTGTTGGCACACATTATGAAGTACGATACGGCAAGGTCATTAAAAGCTTTTTTTCACAATTTTTTTGTTTGTTTTATTTGTGTAACATTCTCATTTGAGTTTGCCAAATGAATGTGCCTTACAGGGTACCATAGTATTGTTGCAACTAAGTATTACCAGGTTTGGTGCAATGCTGCATCACATATTGACTAATATTGCAAGATTCAATGTGCCAAAGGGTAAAATACTGTACAACAGTTTGCTACACGCGATACTGTATGATAACTGAGAAAGTGTACAAGAACCAAGGCAAAATGATCACATTTTTGTCAAAAAATCAAACTGGGGCATTTATATATAGAGAGCTTTTATAGAGATATAGAGGGTATATCTATGCTTAAGCCAGTGGATCTCAAATAGTGGGGTGGGGCCCCCCCTCGGGGGGCGGTGAACTGTCGGGGGGGGCATGAGAGGCAGGGAGGACTTTCAATATCAGTGTGGACCTGCCAACATGTATGAATTTGTCATATTCAGCATGCAATTTGACTCTTGAATACGCTTGTCTTCTTCACCACTCTCCATTTTCTTCCATTTCGCTGGTTTCAGTTTCGAGTTCAGTCTGTACCGTACAGATAAATACATAGATATTATCAGTTTCTCAATAGTATTTCCAGTGAGGGAGGGGTGCACAAAAACCTTTTTCTCCCCCAGTGGGGGCAACAGAATATTTAGCATAATAACAGCAAATAATTGAGAACCGCTGGGTTAAGCTAAGCCCCTCTGAAAACAAAGAATGTGATGGTTAATTTCCTCTGTTTACAGGTTATCCTGATTCTCACCAAGCTGTATGACTTTCACATTGGCAGCGTCACTGAGAGCACTCTTTGGAGGTGAGTGCATTTGAATATCCTAATTCCTATCACATAATATCATAGGGGGGAGACTGGAACGTCCTGGAGTCTAACCAAGTCAAGTTTGGCATGCTTTTTCTAGTTTAATATCAGTCCAAAATAAGAGGGTTCCCTGTATTTTCCTGTGTGTTCTTTTAAAACTGTACAAACACACACAAAAAAAATCAATGCACTGCTCTGAAGACATTGTAAGCGTCGTGTAACTCGTCAGTTTACCTTGCAATTTAACACTACAAGCTGAGAAGGACATGAACATTGTTAATTACGTGGACATTACGTGTTAATCATTCTGTATGACCGATGTCCAGGGTTGTCTGCTAATTTCTGTCCATTTTATGAGGAATAATCATTGGTAAAATCAGTCAATCAGTATGAATGTATGAATTTTGTCATTCATCCAGGTCATTGTATTCCCAGGGTATTGAATCGATCAAAACTGGACGGTTTAGGTTGTCACAGAAGATGTTTCGCTTCTTATCCGAGCAGGCTTTATCAGTTAATGCTCAATGGCTTGGTGGGACAAACAATAGTCTGACTAGATAGGACAGCTCTAGTCTCAGGAGTTGGTGCAGGACTCAAAGTATTTATCCTCTAAAAGAAGAGGTTTGTCCAGACCTTCACATATGTTTACCTCCTGGCAGGCCTGCAAGAGCACGAAGGAAGTATCCGAGCACTTACAGAGAAATAGATCGCTCACAAAATAGGCTCACAGTTTATGCACACATAAGCAAAAAAAGTCTCGTGATTAGCTCTAGCATTGTATGGTATGGTATGTGCATATGATTTGTGTTAAAATAACATTATACATTAACCATAACCTCAATGTAATCCTGCAGAAAATAGGATCAGGCATTCTAGTATAATCCAATGTGCTCTGTTATGTTAATATTTACTGCACATGGGTGGGTTTGAGGTCCCTAACCATCCATCTTGTTCTGGTAATGTGGAGTGCGGTCACAGGAGCAGAAGCCCGAACAGAGGTGCCCATAGCTCCCTCTCCCTGACCACTTTGTCCAGCTCCTCAGAGGGGATCCGCAGCCGTTTCCGGGGTAATCGAGAGACAGTTTCTCCAACATTTTCTGGGTCTTCCGTGGGGCCTCCTCCTGATGGGATCTGCCCAGGGAGGCATCCCATCCAGATGGCCGAGCAAATTCATCTGGCACCCAATGTGAGGGAGCAGCAGCTCCATTCTGAGCCCCTTCCGGATTACCTGGCTTCTTAACCTATCTCTAAGGGAGAGTTCAAACACCCTGAAGAGCATGTGTGTCAAACTCCCGGCCTGCGACCATTTGAAAATAACAATGGAACCGTCCCGCATTGCAGACATCATGAAATTATATGACATTGTGCCTGCACTTGTCATCACCCGCTTATTTCTATTGCAACTACACATGGACAGTATATTATTATTATTGTCATTATTGTTATGATTATTATTATTACTATATTATGTATGGCTCAAACTGCACTACCATTTTTACTAAGAGTGCCATTCACCGCCACCAAGAGTAAAGATAGTTTAAATGTACAAGACTTAAAATTGTACGACTACGGTTCTGCCGGACTCCCGAAAACTACCCGACTGGAGTTATACATCTCCTGGATTGCGATGTTTCTGTGTGGATATAAAATACTGTAACTAAAAGTGGCCTTTGAGTTTTGACCCCCCTGCTGAAGAGGAAACTTACTTTGGCTGCTTTTATCCATGATCTTATTCTTTCGGTCACATCGGTTGACCGGTAAACCTTCACCAAGATCACTGGTGGCTGCACTAATCCGCCTGTCAATCTGCCCACGCCGTCCTGTCCTAAAGATGCCAAGATGCTTGAACTTCTCCCCTCGGGCCGGTATCTTTTGCCCAACTCCAACCTTTACCCGAAAGAAAAAAAATAATCATCAAAACCCAGCGTCTTGGATATAATCTTAAGAATGTTAAAGTTACGTTGTTACTGTGTTTGGAGTCATATAATTTGGACGGACATGTTGGAGGAAGTAAGAAAACAGTCACAAATGAAAGATGACGCACAATGATTCACAATAAACTCAGTTTATGTCACAATATATTTTTATATAATTTCTTCACTTTTTCACGACACGCTTGCATTGAAATCTTCCCCGCCTCGTCTCTCTGTGTGTGCCTGGCCTACAGCATACCACTACATTTGCTTTCTTTTGTCTTCTTTCACAAAATGATGTGATCTTAGTCTCTCCTCGCATGCGACTGGCATCATCGTGTACCCATTCAATAAAATCCTACCCCTGCCTGCATGGATTCGTAGCAGAGCTAGGAGCGAGTGAAGCACGACTTTATGTTGGGGGACCGCCATTTTCCAAAATCAGCTCCACTGCAGCAGTTCTGAGAAAATGTTAGGTTTGCTCTGTCATTTGTTTCTCTGTTATAGACTGAGATGACGTCAGGGAAACAGAATGATGCACCCTTTTGGCAAAAGGTCAAAGCAGTGGCAACCTGCCAAAGTATTGCCCAGTCAGTCTGTCAATTTTAATGAACATCATGACCTTAAACCATAAAAGCTGTCAGCTTGTGCTTATTTTTCAAAGGTATCGTCATATCTCAGCAATAAATGATGGCAAGTTATTCATTGCTGACAATGGATACACTCAGCATGACAGTTTGTCTTCAGAGACGTTCAGTCCTGTTAATTTGACCTCTGGAGAATTGACCCTCTTTGGCAGGCGTGGGCAAACTATGGTCCGCAGGCCATGTGTGGCTTTTTAATCCACCATGCCAGACGTTTCCAAATTATTACTTAATGAAATCTTGAACTATTGAAATGATTTCAGTGTTTTTTCAAGAAAGATACTCTGCGCGTCTTAGTGATATACAGGTCATTACGGTAATCATAGAGACTATGACTATGAGATTAGGCCACAGCAACTCCAGGAAGACAAGGTTCTGATAGAAAGCAGAATGGGTGGGGGTACAGAGCAGCTCCAGCCTGTGTGATGGAGAGGGTCAGAGAAGCAAGCTTTCTACGACAATGTTCTGCAGGAAAGTTATATCTTATATTGAATGGACATGTTTACCATTTGTTGCTGTTGTCGCTTTTTTGCTCTTTTCAAACATGTGGAGGAGGTAATTTAGGAAGTAAACAACAAGGGACGTTTGCGTACTCTTGAGATAATACGCGGGTATCCACTCATCACTGATCTGGCACTCAATGGCATACAGGGGAAGAAAATTGTGCCTTTGCCTTCATCCTGATATAATTTTCCATGCTCACATTACCCATAGCAGGTATGCCATGAGAGCTGTTAAAGGTTTTGCAGCAACATCATCAAAGGAAGGGAGCCTACCCTAATTTTCTAAACCAAAGTAGTTTCTGCAGTTTTAAGAGTAAATAAATGGTCATAAGAGAATTATCCGCTCGGTCATTAAGCCAAGAAGCTTTGGTTGCGTAACATGCTGTATATTTTCACACTGAAAAGGGTGCATTGAATATACAGTCAATAAATAGTGCAATATGTCAATAATCTGGGTTGAAAAAGTCAATTAACTGATGGCCATCTGCCTTGAAGATTTCATAGTGAAATATTCCATGAAGTCACAGTTGCTTCTCAGAATTCTAAAAAAGCTTTGCAGGCTTGCATGTTTTTGTCTATTCTGCTTGTTGCAGCGTCTTCTCGTGCTGCTCCGCTTGTATTTTGCCTCTAACCAAATGTTTATTTTTTTGTTTACTTGCTCTATGTTGTTTTTGGCCATGTGCTTGTTTTGTTCTTGTTAGATGAGTTTCCTTGTGGGATTTTTGTTCTCCCCCTTCGGACAGTGAGGATTTTATAGCAGTCCGTTCATGCCTGTTGTGTTACAAGTGGCTGTTACACCGGACGTTGGAATCCAAAGCAGAAACTGACAAGGAATGTAAATAGCTGGTGTGTAATAGGGATGAGCGAGTACAGCACTTTCTGGATCTGGATCAGGATCAGGATCAGGATCTGTATGTGTATCTGTATTTGTATCAAGATCAGGATCAGGATCCGTATCTGTATCTGGATCTGGATCAGGATCAGGATCAGGATCAGGATCAGGATCAGGATCAGGATCAGGATCTGTATCTGTATCTGTATCTGTATCCGTATCTGTACTCGGATTGGGTGGGGTGTGATTTAACCAAAAATGTGTGGGGCTTAAATTGGTACATTATTTTAAGTCTGAAATTGACATTGATTGATTAGAAGTTGATATATGTATTGTTTATTATTCAGCTATATGTGTACTGTGTAATTTCTTCCAGCATATTTAACACATCCGCATCATGGCAAGCCCCTGCTCTCTGTTATGACGACAGAGAGCGGCAAACAGAGACTGCCGCTCTTTCACAACTTTATTCTAACCTGAACACATCAACAGCAGTGCAATTCAAACACCATATATGTGTTTCCAACTCTAAACAAACTTTCGTCATTGCAACGACACTTCCTCACTGTCACTAGACAGACCGCGAGATGCATTCACAGACACTCTGAACATCACTTCAACGTCCTTATTATGTGCGTATGTATGGTCTAAATCAGGTCACCAACACGGTGCCCGCCAGCCTGTTCTAAAGATAGCTCAAATAGTGCCACTTACCTGCGAGCTGCATCTATTTTTTGTTGTTGTTTGCTATTCTTGTTTTTACGCAAGATGTTATAGCTGAGATGTTATGTTGCTATTCACTTGTGTTTATGTCTCGAAAAACACAAAAAGAAAAAAGGGCAGTCCAATAACCATCAGACGGCATCTGCAAGAGAAGGATTGCAAGAAGAAAAAATGTCTTCAAAGGCCCTGTCTCCAACATGGGACATTGAAAGGTGGAAGAAAGTTTTATTCTCTGATGAGAAAAAATGAAATCTCGACAATACTGATGACTTCCAACGTTACTAGCATGACAAAGAGATCCCACCACACGGCACAGTGGAGGGGGTACCATCATGATCTTGGGTGCTTTTTCGATCAATGAAACAATGGAGCTTTAGGTTGTGGAGGGGCGTCAAACGGCAAATGGCTATGTGGAGATGTAGCAGGGGCCATCCCCCATGACTGGAAGCCCTCGTCTGTGTGGTAATGACTGGCTTTTTCAACAGGACAAAACTGCAGTTCACAATGCCCGCCTGACAAAGGTCTTCTTACCGAGGAATAACCTCACTCTTCTGGACCACCCTGCATGTTCCCCTGATCTAAATCCATTGGAGAACATTTGGGGATGGATGGCAAAGAAAGTTTACAAAAGTGGACATTAGTTCCAGATAGAGGATGCCCTCAGTGTAGCCATCTTCACCACCTGGAGCTACATTCCCACTAGCCTCCTGGAAAAAATGGCATCAAGCATGCCCAATCCAATATTTCAGCTGATTAACAAGAATGGCACAGCTACTCATTACTGATTCCTTTTTCTAACATTTAATTTCAATTTTGCGGGGATTTCTGTTTTTTGTTTTTTTTAGCTATGGTCTTAAACTTTTGATCAGCTGATGAACAGCCTATTTCAGTTTAATGTTTGTTTTCAATAAATTGCTGACTAAAATGTTTTTGTATCACTCCTATTTCTTCTTTTTGCATTTTCAAGCTCTTCTTAGAACTTCCTAAAGATCCAACAGTTCAAAATGTAAATTCTTGCAATTTTTCAACCAGTCTTAAAATTTCAGTAGTGTCCATCGCGGGATGACAGTCACGTGGGCCCTCAAAGCCTCAGTCAAGGTGATGCAAACCTGAATGGGCGAAGTGAAAGAGAGGAATCTTAAAGTGTGCGGCATCTCTCCATGACTTCTTGTATTCTATGCAGTCGGAATGGGGTCATTTGGAGGAACATCCTCTCAAATTGCATCATTTTGCCAGGTACACTCACAGGCGATGTGATATTTTACAGGTCAGTGCGTCTAATAAGTACTCAACTCTCAGAGATACCCACAAGATATCTGTGACCTTTGGCAAATGGACTTGGTGTTTCCTTATTTTCCCCACCATTGCGACAAGCCTAAATTGAACAGCACTTGCTTTAAAAAGAGCCAGACTTAAGAGACAACCTTATTGTAATTTCAAACCTATACAATGTAAGGAAGTTCTTGCCTGAATCCTGATTTAATCTAGATTAACATAAAGTGTCCCCCATTATAAGTTAGCAAACCATCTGTATTGTGCTCCATTTGTGAAACGCCAAGACACAAACAAAGTGATCCTCCAATCTTATTTATTAATGTTTACAACCCTGCGATTGGCTGGCGACCAGTCCAGGGTGTACCCCGCCTGTCGCCCGAAGTCAGCTGGGATAGGCTCCAGCATGCCCCTGCGACCCTAAAGAGGAGAAGCCGTATAGAAAATGGATGGATGGATGGATATCATCTGGTACACTTTGGATAATGAGGTGTTCTTTTAACTGTCCATAGTTTTCTCTACCTATCATTCTGAAACAGAATGAACATGATCATGGGAGAGTTTCGGGGGGGTTGTCTGTTAATCCCGACCAAACAGAGCGTGCTTTTCCATCACTGAAGACAAAAATAAAGGCAGCAAGACCTGCAGTGGCTCCAGTGAAAGCCTGGAAAAACATCTCCAGGGAGTAGTGATGTGCGGTACCACTGATTTTCGTTGGATAGTGACCTGTTGGTGATGTAGTTGGTGGCATGGGTGCTGTGCTAGGTACTACTCCTACTGCACATACAAAGGCCAGTTAAACAGAGGAACCAGTGCCTGATCTGTTAAGATTACAGATGAGAGTGTTGCCAAATAGTCTGCCAGGGAGCATGCGAATATGAAGAAAGTTTGAGCAAAGCAAAAACATTATTATTCATTTACTTCTTGTTCACTTTCTTACCTCGGTGAAACTTCACTTTCACATGTCAGAGTTTTAAGTTATACTTGATGGGCTCTGGAGCTGCTTATCAGAAAGAAGAAAGGTAGCAGATAAAGGTTCTGTGGAGTCGCCTCGGATGACTCCCACTCACCTTCCAGGAGAGTGCTTTTTTTCCACTTGAAAAAGTGACAAAGGTATGTATATTTACTCCTGTGCTGTTGCAAAAGATTCCCACCGTGAAATGAGCATACAATCAAACAAAAACATTCAGGGCATGCACAGGGTTCTTACATTTTCTGTGCGGCTTTTACAGCTCCTACTTCATCAAGTCAACAACTTGTGTTGTGATAAATATTTGAGAGTTGTGAATTCCCAACTATTAAGTTGACAGAAAAGGAAAAGAATGGATGTATTGAGTCTGCATTGAAAAATAACACTGAACACTGAATATCAAGGAACTATGGCAGACGTCACTAAAAAAGTTTGTTTCAAAATGCTCTATTGTAACATGGTTGGAAAAATGTATTGAATTTATTGTGTTACTACTGTTTGGCCCTCCCATTAGCACTCACTTATGCCTGTTCCCTAACACTTCCTCCACCATCGTCGATACACTCTTGAACAAAATCTTTACACTAGAGGAAAATTGCAAGTACAGTCAACGTTTATCGTTTATCATGCGCTGTGGAACACATACACACGACATTTATGATGGCGCTATCATTGGACCAAGCTTTTTTTTTCCCTGAGTGTCATGTTGCCCCTCCCCACAACATTAAATTCACAAGAGAAGAAGACAAAGCCAGAGGGAGGGGGCAATGTTTACACTAACGAGGACACAGACTATACGGAAGCTGAAATAAGTTTTTTTAAGTTTAAGTAAAAGGATAATAAAAAAAAAAAACTGTTTAATCAATGCCAGATTGTTCTGGAGGAAAACACTTAATACGTGGCATGACACCTGGGCGCATCTCCGATTGGAGAAACGTATCAAACAAATGTATTTTAACACCAAAACTTAATTTTTGTACTCAGAAACGATTGAAAATAGACTCAAAATCATATGTGTGTATTTAGTTAGTCAGTGGCTGACTCAGCAGCTACAGTCTCCAAGCTGGACATAATTAGTGTCCATGTTAAACAACACAGCCGTCTAAAATATCACATTTTTCAATCCACACAGGTATCATATCATTATAGTTGCACATTATGTAGACACAGTCTCCAAGGCGGAAGTGTATTAAAAAGTATTTCATCACAATAAGTGTCTATATCACCTGACTATAATTTACAGGACCAGCCAAAGAATTAAAAAAAAAAAGTTGGACTTTTGTGAAATTGAAGCTGAAAGTCTATACTTCCCATATTGATTGTTTTATTTCAAATACATTTTGGTGCCGTGTAAAGACAATATGACGGGCATTGTCCGGTAACGGACAGCACGATGGAGTTGTGTCACGTGTACAAAACAACTTGAAATCTTCTGGGTCACATACACTCATATGACTTTCCTTTCTGTGTCAGATATTTTACCAGCTGAGATGTAACAAAGAGGATGTAAATTATATAAAGATGTTAAAAAGTTTCCCAGAGATGTGCTGCGAGAAGACTATGTTTCTCACAACTTCACTGACCTGTAAGAAGCAACACGGCCCCTTTGTTGAAAAGATCCAGGTATGTTTAACTACTGTATTTACTCATCTGGACTTACATATAACTCTTATATTTTCATGATTTTCACTCAGCCTTCTGTTGGGTGTTGCATCGGTTGTTTGCGGTCGCATTTGGTCACATATCCGCTGTTTTGGTGCTTTGATGTGGTCGGCGTTCACACTTGCCTCACGCAGGACTGGAGTCCGCTGGGATGGGTCTCGGTTCCCCTGTTTGGTTTGGGCTGTTTGTCCTGGACCGTGTTAACGTTTGACCAAAGTAACGGTACTAGCAGAGCAAACTGACTCTTGTGCATTTTAACCGGACCAAAAATGACAAGTTCAAATGTACCCTGAGAATGAAATAACAAGCATGCTGTAAATCACTGTAAACAGATGCAGGTTGTTCATCTTTGAGAGCATAGAACAGGGAGAACTTGGTAGGAAGGGGTCATTTCGCCATGATATATGTTGCAGACTTCTTTATAGTGAAAACAAGATGAATGTCAAAAGGACATTTGATACAAAGGGTCCTTTTGGACCCCATGAAAAAGTTACCATGACTAGGGGCAATAGTAAAAGTTTTATACTTCACATGAATAATTCATTGGTGAAAAAGCATCATCCTTGTACCTGGCAAGCATGGAAAGGGTGGAAGCAAGATACATCCCTATACTCAGTGTCAAGGTTGAATGGAGAACAGGAGCTGTGAGTGGGATACATGACAAATGTTGACACAGAGGAATCCTTGAATGTCAGCCCTTCTGTGCCAACCTAGCTGTGCCTTTAGGGTATTTCCCCTGCAATAAATTTGTCTGCCACTGCACGATGGTGTTCAGTGCAAGATTTTGGAAGTCCTGTTGGCAGTCAGTACGTTAGCATGCACTGAAAAAATAGATTGTATGAATTGGCTTAAAACTAGCTTTTAAACATGCATGTAAACACCCTACTTAGATCGTGTTTGGCTTTTTAAAAGTCAGATTAACATACCTAGATTATGCGATTGGAAACTAGTTCTTTCTTTTGTATGTGTGCTACCAGAGCAGAGCCGGCGTTCTGTACATGCGCCAGTCGGGATGGAACCTGGAATTTATTGTGGCTAAGTTGGTCATGATTGTGTAATGGTAATGATCATGGTTTATGGTAATGGTTTAATTTATTTGAACATACGGATTACAGTGGAATACATCACATATTACAATTCACAGATCCGCATGTCCAAAATGAGTAGGAAGAAGCAAAATTGATTTAATTCTCCCCCCAATCTGTTTTACATCAATTGCAATACATGTGTTCACCTGTATTCCAAATGCACTACCCTCTGGTTGAATACATAGGAAAATGATAAGATCCTGTAAAAATGTGGTAAAATAGTAGTCAAATTCCTTGTCCCGTGCTTCATATGACAATGATAGTGGTAGTGATTAGACATAGCACTGACAAATAAAATAGAACACAACATAGTTGGAGAATGAAGAAAGTGCTAAGGCCCTGTCCACACAGAAATGTCCCTGGGATTTTTTTTGACGGGTTGAAAATAATTTGAGTCCACACTGTGCCAGATTAGTAAAACAATTGCATCCAGACAGTAACGGCTCACTGGGTGAAAACGATGTAACACACAAGGCACACCTACACCTACACAAACTATAAGTCCGTCGTCTTCCTCTTTCCAAGGCTTGTGTAGACTTAAGATGAACTGGAAGTACTTCTGCGAGGCATTTTGGAGATTGAGAATAAGAGTTAGACTTAGACAGACTTTATTGATCCACAAGGGAAATTGCTTGGTTACAGTAGCTCAAAAAGAAAAACACAAATAGTGTGTAAAAGTATAAGTAAATAGAAGTAAATTTACACTTTATACAAGGGAGGGCAGACAGTACAGCGCAGCGTAGCTTACCACCTCCAGTGTGTGACTGAGAAGTGAATGAATAATGGGTTCACTTCAATGTGAAGCGCTTTGGATACCTTGAAAAGCGCTATATAAAATGCAATCTATTATTATTATTATTATTATTATTATTATTATTATTATTATTATTATTATCTGGCAGGACTATAAAATAGAAATACATTTCCACAAGTAAAAGGCACTGGTGTCAAAGCACCCAGGTGCTGCTCTAAACCAGAAGCAGCGTGGATTCGAGTTTTATATTGTTTGCGAGTCATCAAAGGCTCCTCCCACATTTTATACAATGGCCTGAAGCCTTAAAACTCATTTCGGTCGGGTTCCCTCAGAGGAATTCCTGCTGGAATTCTCCCTGAATGGCCGACTTCCTGTTTGGTTTCAATCATGGGTAATAAAAGAAATTTTTGTGCATTCTGTCATGATGTACATGTTCACTGCATTTCATGGAGATTGGTGAAACCCGTGCAGGAATTTATTATTAAACGTTTCGGGGAGATGCTTGTGACCCAATTTGGGGTGGTCTCATTTGTGGGTCACACCGTATTGTTCAGGCTTGGATTCTTACTTTTCATATCGATTTTGGGTCAGGTATGATCATCTCAGGGTTGCTACGGATTTGACATTTTAAAATTCCGTAGTTTAAAAATTCCAGACTATTTGCAGACTCAATAAATACAGTAGATGTGTATCGTTACAGCTGCAGCAATCAACTGATGAATCAATCATTAACCCACCATTCAATTAATCGACAAATATTGTGGTATTTGATCACTGTTTTTTTTATTTAAAAATGTAAATATCCTCTGATTTCAGCCTCTAAAATATGATTTTTTTTATTTCCTTAGTCATCCATGAATGCAGACCTACAGTATTATCCTTTGTATCAGACTAGCGCTGTCCTACTTAGTCAGACTAGTGTTTGTCCTACCAAATCATTGAGCATGAACTGATGAAGCCTGCTCGGGTGAGAGGTGATAACATTTTTGCATATGTTTAAGCCGCCCCCAAATCCAAGGATCAAATTCGAATAATAATAATATAAAAAAAACATTGCAGTTTCAAGAGGAACTTTGCACCGCTATCAAGTGATGCTCAGGCCCTGACCAGGCCCTCTCAAATTAATAATAATAATAAAATACAATAGGGCCTTCGTGCCCTATAAAATAGAAGGAGTAGCACCCACAGAAGCCACCATACGCAGGGCCGAGCAGGCTCATGGACCCAGCCCTCCACGTACCAGAGAGGCCCAATCCCCACCACACACACCAATCCCACTCTGTGGTCTGCCGCAGCAACAAAAGCTGCAGACACCAAAGGCTGCAGACCACTCCCACCAGGAGAGCTCCCCAGTGGGAGCATGGGGAGGCAGGTCTCCTACCCGGCCAGCAACCAGGACCCCCTGGCACAAGAAAGCCCTAAAGCACCCCAGCCAGTCCAATGACCCAGAGCTCCTACATCCATCAGTGAGGTGCCATACAAAACAACCACAGGCAGATGCCAACCTATAGGTGTGGGTCTGAAGTTGTGCTCCCATCTGCATTGGGGCAGAAGGGTGCCTGGTCCACATCTAGCTCCAATGGGGTGAGCGATAGAGGTGTCTGCGAGTGACCCCACAACACTTCCCCACACCTCATTCCCCCAAGTGAATATTTAGCAAGTGTGTGTTAGCTTCACACATGACTTGCTTGAAAATATTCCTTTCATTGTCTCCCACTAACACAGACAAGTACAACAATACAACACATTTCATAATCTATTGAGAGACAGACTTTGGAAAGCAGTGCTCAGTCTTTGGAGCTTCTGTTATACAGTATTTTCCTTGCTTCAGCAACCTCAACTCCCATGTGTTTTACTGACATCCCAATTGAAACCTGCAAATACTGCCTCCCCGATCTTGGTGTGGTAATTTCCAAAGTCATTTTCAATTAGGCCTCAGTAGATTCTGCATTAACGCATGGATTGTGCCGAACTTGCCTCAGGTGATAACATGGGATGATAGAAGCAAGCGTGCACATCGTGGCATGCATGCAAGTCTGTGTGTACTATTTGCTTCAACTGGCTCATTTACTCTCTCTGGAGTACAGCAGGCTGAGTATATGTTGAGCTATTCAGCTAAACCTATTGACATCTCATATATTACCATCCTTGCTGAGATCTGTATGGCTGATTACGTTTGTGATTAAAACTGCCAGATATGCCAGTTTAAGCAACAGGGTCTCCAGGGGACAACACTGATTTTATTTGCATTTGGAGACTTGTGGCAACCAATGGATTTACTCGTCAAAATTGCAGGTAGCACCTGTGTGGTTCGAGCAGGAAGTACAACAAAGTGTGCTCAGGTGTAGATTTAGGATTGCGGGAGATCCGCTACCGCTAGCCCAGATGAAAATATTAAAGTATTAGCATCGACCAAACAATTAAAGGGATAGTTCGTATTTTTTGACATGCAGAACGTAGTTCCAGGTAGTTGCTAGACCTTCACAAGTCAGGAGTTTGGCTTCTCAAAACAATATGCGTTCAAAAGAGTAATACATTTGCGCCACAAAAATACCTACTTGAAAAAATTAGACCTCACAAATCGCTCTGGGTTATATTTGTCTTCCGCCGTATCCCTTCGCACTGTCGCTTCTCCATTGTTGCGTATGTGACGAAGACGCTCACGTCTTCTTATGTGGAACACCCATGTTGACAAGATTGCCGCGGTGCTCCGTCACGGAAGTAGACGTGAGCGTCTTCGTCACGTACACAAGAATCGAGAGGAATCCTTCTTTGCATAAATTCACTTATCACGTTCGGGTTTAGAACCAATAAACTGCAATAAACAAGTGATTAGTGTTCAGTGCATTGTAAAGTGTTGGGTGGCAAAACCTCCTCCTACAGTATTCTAAGAGCCTAGAAAGAGTTATCATAAGAGTGTCCTACGTATCAAGCCTTAAGGTTCCCCCCAGGATGTTTTCCCTCCTCGAATTCTTTAAGGTTTTTCCTTGCAAAGGGCAGTCAGTTCTTAGTATAATTAACAACAGTCTGTCTTCTGGTGTGGCGCCTAAAAATTTTAAAATGCAGTGGTTGAACTCGTGATTAAGAAGCATGGTCTGGACCATTTCGTATTGGCTAATTTTAAGCCCATTTCCTTTTGAAAGTTTTGGAGAAAATTGTTTTTATGCAGTAAAACACTTTTGTGGATGACCATGACATTTTTGAGGTTTTTCAGTCTGGTTTCAAAGCCCTCCGCAGCACGGAGTCAGTGTTGTTAAGAGTTAACAATGGCATTCTTCTGATAACTGATTTTGGTGAACATGTCCTGGTCCTGCCTTTGATACAGTGGCAGTGGCGTCGTTAGGCTTCGTTAAAATATTCTTAATATTCTGCTGCTGCCGACCATGACATGACACTACTGCTCAATGTCTTTACATGGTTGACATTGCCTATCATGTTTTGCTAAGCTTTATTAGTAATTGTAAGCCACAAACACACCACTGAGAGTTACACTCTCAGGTTGGATGGTCTGATCTGAATACCCGCAGTCTCAGTCATTGGCGTACTTTTATATATGAAGCAATACTTGGTCTATTGCCTTCCTACATGCTTTACGTGCTTTACCTGTAAGGAGAAGAGTTGGTCCTTACTACTTCCGTTCACAAGATTATTGGTTATATGTCTCGTACTGTCCATCCGTCAATTTTCTATGTATGTACGGGTATGCTGGAGTCTATCTCAGCTGACTTCGGGCGAGAGGCGGGTTACACCTTGGACTGGTCGCCAGCCAATTGCAGGGCACATGTAGACAAACAATCAGTTTATGATTAATGATTTTTGGAATGTGGGCGCACCTGGAGAAAACCCACCGAACATGCAAACTCCACACTGAGATGCCCTTATGGAGATTCAAACTCTTGGAAAACATTCAAGATCTTCAAGATCTCCTGACTGTGTGGCCAACATGCTAACCACTAGGGCACGGGGCAGCTGCACAGTGTCTTGAACTGGGCAAAAAGGCTTTTGTCTATTCTGCACCTTTGGCATGGAATGTGCTGCAGAAACCTTGGAAATGTCCTAACTTTTTTTGTCATTCCGTGCCCGTGCCCACATCTCGCCCGAAGTCAGCTGGGATAGGCTGTTTGTTGCTTACCGTCATCAAAAACAGACTGAAATAATAATATAATAATGCATTAGTTCTCAGTCTCTGTTAGCTTTTGTGCAATTTCAAATTGTGTGTTTGTCCTGTATCTCCTATAAATATATCTATAACTACCCTGGGGGCCTAAGCAGCCCCCATCCTTAAAAGTTAGTGACATACCTGTACAGTGGACCACAATATTTGTGTCAAGTGGGCATTTGTGGCACAGCTCTGTGGTTTGGTCCTGTCTCGCTGACAGAACGTTTTGTGTAAATGTTGCTGGTGCTGAATCCCTCCCTGGTACTGCTGCTCTGTCATGCGAGGTTCCGCAGGGCTCAATTTTAGAGGTTTTGCTTTTCTGCCTTTATTGACTCCCCCTGGTTTCTATTCTAAGAAAGCCTGGTATGTCCTTCTATTGTTCTGCTTAAGATACCCAGATCTGTATCAAATTTAGGCAGGCCAACCTCTCTTCGCATGTCTGAATGACATCAATGCTTGGATGGCTCCAATTTGTTTAAATGTAAATGGAAACTATACTGAAGTGATTGTGTTTGGATGCAGTGACCCCTGTGAGTCCCACCGTGTTGACTTGGGCCCCTTGGCGTTGGATATAAAGCCCACGCTTACTAACCTGGACTTTCAGCTAGAGAGTGGTTTTAAATTGGACCATCAAACTGGCACAGTGGTGAAATCCGTCTTTTTCCACCTACGGCAGCTGGCAAAGGTTAAACCTTTTCTGTCGAGGCAGCATCTTGAGACAGTAATCCATTCCTTCATCACGTCTCAGCTGGATTACTGTGACTCACTTTATTTTGGAGTTAGCAAGTCTTACCTTTTCCCATCTGCAGCTTGTCCAAAATGCAAAACTTAAACACAGCGAACACATGACTCTCCTTTTATCCTCACTCCACTGGCTGCCTGTGCATTATTTAGGTCATTTTAAAATCATTTTATTAGTTTTTTAGTCTTTAAACGATCTTGCCTTGCCTCACCTCTCTGTCCAGTCCCTCAAGGCAGCTGATCGGGGGTGGGGGGGTAAGCTCAGAGGAGACAGAACCTTCATCACTGCTGCTCCTAAAATGTGGAATGAGCTCCCCCTTCACCTGAGACAGGCCTCTTCATTATCAACTTTTAAGACCCATCTTAAAACCTACTTCTATTCCTTGGCTTTCAACAAAGGATGAGACATTAACTCATTTTTATTTTAAGTGTTTTATTGTATTTTATTAGCTGTCAAAAATAACGTGTTAACGGCAGTGACTAATTAATTTAAAAGACGTTAACATTTTTAGCATAATTAACGCATGCGCAACGAGGCAAGCCACACCTCTGAAGTCCGAACATTTTATTAGATACATCTTTATCATGGGCGGATGCGGGGTCTAAATCAGGGGTGCCCATTACATCGATCGCGAGCTACCGGTCGATCGCGAAGGCAGATGTGGGTCGATCGCATAAATATCACTTTGTAGACGTCATATGACATCAGTCAGCCGACATGAAGCCACCCCTCCTGATTCGCTGGTGAAGATAAAGTGGTGAGCAGACGTTCCAAGCCACACACAGAGATGCAACTTTCATCTTTATTTTTCTGATTACAGATAAACTACCTTGGCGGCAAGATGCCTATATGAACAACAGAAGTTATCTGTTCATTTGTAACTGCTAGTTATGCAGAAAAAAGTTGATTGTTTGATTGTTACCGTGCTGAACTCCACTGTAGAAATGAAAGTAGAATCAGATGAACTATTATTTCATGAATAATTGGAAAATGTGCCCATTGCAGAAACCTTTTTCATATGCTGCCTTGACAGTTTCAAAGTTTACCGGTTAGACTTTTTATACAGTGTATGCTTTATAGTAACAGATCATGTCCACTTTTGACTTGCATGCTGAAAAGGTTTGTGCACCCCTGACATATGTGTACAATGTACATAAATACTCATATTTATAAATAGTAAATATACATTTATACATACAGTATATGTTCTATAGGGTACTTGCCTTTCAACGCTGATCACACAAGCCGATCACCTGTGGCTAGCACTTTGCAGCTAGCTAACATCTTGGGCAGTGTGGTCCTCCCACTTTCCCTAAAAACAAAAGCAATCGTGTCTGCCGTGTGGAACCTAACTACTAAGGAAAACTATCTTACGGTGGTAAAAAGCTTTAATATGGCATTTAAAGAACAACACTCGTGGTGAGTATGGTGAGTTTTGGAGGCTCACATCAAATGACAGCTAGCGCAGCCTCTCACCTGTATGTGTGTGGCAGACGGCTAAGCTAACGAGATGAGCAGCCTTTCTCAGCAGTGGACGTTTGCCAAAGTCTGCTTAAATAAGGCGTCTAATTCTCAGGAAGTTTCAGGAGTTGTCTAGTAAGTAAAATATGTTTTCTATTAAATAAGGTGATTTTATGGTTACTTTTTTCATCTCATATAGCCAGTAGCAGGGGTTCAACCAGGAATTCTGGGTCCCATGAAAAACATCATATTGCCCCTGTAACCCTTTATTTATTAATGACTAATTTTATTAAAAAATACCTATTTTCTGAGCCCCCTGACAGTCAAGGGACCTTGGAATTGTCTTGACTATTCCCACTCATTATAAATAAATTCAAAAATGTATAATTAATCGGTATACGTATTGGTATCGGCCGATTTCAGTCCTGAATGGAAACCCTGATCGGAGCATCCCTAATTTTTTATGTTTATAGTAACAGGTAGATATCTATCTTTGGGACTTGGTCATTTTAAAAGTAGCTCGCAGGCTGACAAAGTGTGAGCACCTGTGGTCTAAATAAACATAAAGACTACGAACAACAACAGGTGGATATACGCTATCGGCATTTAACTGTGCACGGAAATTCCAGGAAATACACTCAAAATGTGAATTCAACTTCAATGATGCGGTGCCTTTGAACGCAGCTCTTCATAATGTGTGACAATAATATGGTTGTTCAATCAAAACCACTGAAATTCTACGCTCAGTTTCAGATTGGGTAGGATAGGTTTTTCCTGTGTAGGCTGCATTTAGAGGTGAAAATAACATGAAAACTAAAAAGCTTTCTATGGACTTTTAGTCGTGCTTTTACTTCTGTTTCTTAACTATATTTTAATCTCTTTTTTTGTTGGTTTCTTTTATATTTTTCCTTCATTTTTCTTCTTTTTACATACAACCCTTGTCTTCAGTTGTTGTTGTGGATAAATAGCTTTTTAAATACAGTAAGTAAAGTTGGCTTTCAGGGTTTCATTTTGAAGTTGTTGGAACATATGCATGCTGTTCTCTCGTTGACATACAGAGCCAAACACAATATACAGGAAGACCCATTTAAAATATTATTTGATTGGTGCTGGAAGTTGCTAGAGGTTACTTGAACTTAACAAGGTTACTTGTTGGTGATCATGATGGGCTACTGTTTGACTGCAAGTCTTTGCTTGCAAATTGTGATTTTAGGAATAAAGGGTTTGTGTTACCTTTTGCTCTATGAGAGTGTAGCGTTACCCCAGGATGGGATGGCATGTTGTCAGGTGCAGTCGAGAGTCTTTTAATTCGGGAAAAAAGACGCTGGCACGGAACGGAACTGCTCGCAGGCGTAGGATTAACAAAACAATCAAACTGTAATGCTGAAGCATAGAGTGGTCTAAACCCACAGTTCACATACAATGATTCAACAACCAGCTGAGCTAAATAATCACTGAATACTCATCAGCACTGTCCTCCGACAGAAAGTAAAGGTGTTGACCACGGTGCAAAATAGGAAATAAGAAAAACAAAAGAAGAGTCTCCGGAAATAAAACTACTACAAGTCAAACCGTAGAGTGAACGAATGTTACTTAATATAGAAGTGTGTCTTATCAATGTTGTGTATACAGTAATTAGCATTATTACAGCTATTTAGACATTAACTAACACTCCTATAGTCACCTCGTATTACCCAATATAGTAGACATAATAAGAGAAAATAAGACATACGACATAAATAAGATATATTATAAGCTCATGTTAGCATTGGGACAGTTCCTTGTTGTTCTTTTTTAACTACCTGTTGTGTACCATACTTCCTGTAGCGGCTATTGTCTCATTAATGTAACATTGCTGACACCTAGTGACCAGTGTTGAATACTACATATCATCACAACGTATTTCAATGGTCATTTTGAATGCCTTATATCTGTACTTTACTTTTAGAGATTTTAATGCTTGAAAATGCTTAATTTAGGCTAAAGATATGTAAAATTTGCATAAATATGCATTTTTTTAATTAACTGTAGGCCATATTCAACTACAAAACAGCATGATTTATTAATATATATTTGATAGGAAGAATGAAGCTGTGATATTCGAAACACAAAGTGCCGAGATTATATGTAATTGTATATAAGAAGTAATGATACTTAAGTAACTACTGTATATTGGACAACAACTAATGTTGTAAGTGGGGTAAGGAGCAAACTGCTCTACCAGCATTAATACTGGTGAGGAGTTCAATGGAAAAAGTAGCACGGTAAGTAACACAAACAAGTTTCAAAGCTGAGTGGTGCAATCAGCATTTGAAAGCGCATGCAGAGATAGAGGAAGCTGCTGGATGCTGACCAGTCTTTGTACTTAAAACATATTGTGGAGTTAATAAAACAACTCCATCAGGTTGGATGCCTACAGCGACAGCTGTTTATGCCCATTCAAGCACGAAATAGGGACTTTTAGAGGTTTTTTTTTGCTTGTGTAGTCGAGTGTGGTTAATTGAATAGAGGTGTTAATTAGCTTCACTTTTTATTTAATTCATTTTGGTACAGCGCTGATACAGGTTAGCCCTATATATGGATGAAGATATTTGATATTGTTGGGTAGTAAGGTCAGGTTAATATAACTCATTTTGCCCCTCAACATTACTTTCAATAAGGTTGTAAACGTATCAGGAATGATAGCGCCAGTCAGCTATCCTTTCATCATTTGATCATTTTCTTCCCTGCCTCAGATGAAATGTCAGGGAAATATCCTGGACAAGTCATGAGGCACCGTGGGGCCTTGCAGACGGACATAAACACACCAACGAACACGGAGTGCACTTATGACCCAGTAACTGTTGAAAATGTAGACAGTCATGATACATATGTGTGTACTAAAATAAAATTACACACATTTTTAGCATGTATTTTTCTGTTTGCGTATTTGAGGCTTGCCTCAAAAGCGCAGGACTTATGTTACGGCTGTATACGTTCTGTTAAAGGGTGGACCCCAGGATGCAGAGACTCAAGCAAGGAGTTTTTAATTTAAGTAGTTATATTGCATATAATAATAGCAGAGCAGGGCAAAGTACAAATTAACAAAGGTGAAGGTAATGAGGTAAACAAAGGGCAGATAACAAAAGCACATCAGGTAAAAAGCAATAAGAAAACACTAAACTAAAACTAAAGGGAACAAAAAAGGCTGGAGGAGCCGGTGGCATTACACAAACACATTACACTAGGCACTAGACCAGAGGTCTATAGCTTACCGTGGGGGTAGCACACTCATAAGACGGCATTTTCGTGTCTCACTGCACACACTGGCCTCCCTTCCCCTTCCCTTGATCATCAAATCAGCAGTCAGAACGCGTTGTAGATGCATTCACGGACTTGGGATGAGTCAGATGTTCCAAACTCTTTTTGAAAATGCACATTTCCTCCATGGTCATGAGCTTTGGGTGGTGACCGAAAAGACGAGATTGCGGGTACAAGCAGCTGAAATGAGTTTTCTCCGTAGGGTGTCTGGGCTCTCCCTTAGAGATAAGGTCAGAAGCACTCGGAGTAGAACCACTGCATTGAGAGGAGCCAGATGAGGTGGCTCGGGCATCTGGTAAGAATGGTTCTCGGACACCTCCCCGGGGAGGTGTTTAGGGCATGTCCGACTCCCACGGCTCCCGAACCGCGGGTTGCCGACCCCTGCACTATACAAACATTTGCTGCCTTCAAGTGATACGACATGTGCACCAGCGTGACGTTGGCCCCCCACCCCACGCAAAACTCTGGTCAAATAGTCCCATGCATTTGGACTGCGTTTGTGCTGTTTTGTGCAATTAAAATGACCGTTTGTGCTGTCATGCTTTTTGAGTTGTTAAATATTTAAGTGTCGGGCTGTTGCATAATCAGCCCCCCGAGATGCTGTCTCATGTGTGCCCCATGAGTCTGAGTTGAGCACGCAGCCTTCACAGGAATGACTAATGACATCTACCAGTTTGATTTGAACACAGCACGCTCCATTCATGTCAGCCACCTATACAAGTGCAGCTAACGTAGGGGAGGAGGTAGTGAGAGCCACCCAGCTGACTGGAGCCACATTTACTGCTACATCAGAGAAGGAGATATTAGCCATTGCCAAAAAAAAAAAAAAAAAAAACACCAAATGAGTCAGAGTCAAAGAAAACGTAGTAGCATTTGGAGGTACTTTTCTGGTTCTGGTTACTGCCCCCTAAAGCTTTTCTCCTGAGTCACATGTCAGAACCCCACACAATACTTGTGGTAATGCAACGTAGCCTACACACTTTATTCTTATTTCTCTTTTTTTCTGTATTGTTACAATTTTCTAGTGAGGAAAATGTTTACAGTTAAGTGATGTCCGGTATTGGCGTAAAAATGAGATCGCATTTCGGTATCAGTTTTTCTGCCAATAATGATATCGGCGCGAGTGATGACGTGCTCCAAATCGCAACAAGCTTGCAAGCTCGGGATGTCCACGGCGCGGAATTATTCCATAATTTGGCCTTTGGATTGTAAATTTGCAATTTGCAATGAAAATGGTGGTTGTGTGAGGGGGGAGTAAGCTGTCTTCCTGTAATGCTTCTGATCAAATATGTTTCCTTCATGCTCCACTCATGTATGACGTGCTCAATGAGCTCACTTTGTAATTTTCTGATTGTATTAGTCCAGAGGTTCATACTTTGTTTTTGCACGGATGTTTGGTTTGGTTTGGTTTGATTTTATTTGAACATGCATGCAGGTTACAATGGAAAACATCTCATGAATCATTTCACAGTTCCATATGTCCAAAAGGAGTAGGAAGAAGCAAAGCTTATTTAATCCTACCCCCCATCCATTCCACATCTTGTGCAGTACATATTATTCACTTTTTCTATTCCATAAAATATGATTCCATATAAAACATCAGTGTAATAATAGATAGATAATAATACATATAAACAAGCATGACAGAACAATAAATATAATAGTCAATGAAATAATAAATAAATAGAAATGAAGGCAAGCATAATAAAGCAAGTTCAAGACTCTTCTGCCTTGTATTCAACAAACATCAACTGCTTGTATTGTTTTTGGAATTCTCTCATCTTGGTGCATTGTTTTAGTTCCTTGCTCAAGTCGTTACATTATTTAATTTCGCATACTGAAATGCCGTGTGTTTTCAGTGTTGTTCTTGCAAGTGTTTCTTGCAAGTTCTGGTGTGGATGAGGTGCCCCAGCGAACCCACCTAACACACATACAGTCCGCTCTCCCCCACAGAAGTATTTCTCGCCACCTTTTGTTGTATATTTTTTAAATGAAATTTCCAACTCATTTTTTCATCTATTATGATCCACAGAAATGTATTTTCATTCACTCTTGCAATGTCCACTCCATCTATTTGTATTTGGTCGTAAATATCCTTTATTTCCAAAGAGCATTATTTTAGCTTTACTTAAATTCAAGGATAATCTGTTTTTATCAAACCGTGTCTTTAATATAACAATTTCACCCTTGTGTGCTTTCCACAGAACAAAAGGCAGTGGTATCATCCGCAAATAATACCAACTTTCAGTCCTTTGTCACTTTACCAATGTCGTTGATATACAAATTGAACAGTTTTGGTCCCAATATTGACCCCTGGGGTACTCCACACGTGATATTTAAACTTGCAGATGTGTATTCTCCTATTTTAGGTAGATTTTAACCCAATTCAAACCTAATCCTCTCCTAATCTAAACTACTGCTTCTAACTACCATTAGGCTGCCTAAGTGCTCTCAGCGGACCCAATTCATTTGCAAATTTGTTCTATATTCATAACAGTGTCTGGAGTTATTGGGTTTATTGTTAAAGGATAAACACCCTAATTGTTCATAATGGACTCTTTGGATGTTGTTACCGAGCACAACACAACAAAGGATTATGAATATTGTATTCCAAACAAACAAATATTAAAACCAAACGGGAAACGTAATGACTCTAATTTGCTTTCAGGACATTGTTGTTTTTCAGGGTTTTCTTTCAATTAGAAGATTTTAATCTCGCTTATAAAATAAAAAAATAAAAAGAGAAAGCTTTTGTCATAAAATAGCGCTATTATTATTGTTTTATCTCAGAGAGTCTTTTCCTAGGACAGAGGCTGCAGCAATTGCAGCAAAAATCTCTCCAATGTATTCAAGCATCTCTACCGTTGACCTCTTAGTGCGATACTGAAAGGGTTTGGTTCACTGGCGCCGGGAATGTCTCCAAGCACATCAGTCAACGAGTGTTCAGAGTCCATCGTCTTGATTTTGCCTGAGGTTTGTTTCCTTGGGAACCTTTCTTCACTCTGTCTGTCTGTCTTGTTTTTGGAGACGCCTGTCTCTCTGGCTTTCTGGACAGACATTTGACTTGCTGCTGCATTGCTTCAACAGTCACATGAATGTGTTTGCCTTCTCTTGAAAGCTGATAAATATGGACTGAGCTTTATTTCTGTTCCATTTGTGTTGTATCTCTGTTTTTGAACGTGCATTTCAACAAAATGGTCAAAGGCTTTTCTTGTTTCCTTGGAACACTTTTTTTTGTGTCAAAACAAGTATACAGCAATCCCTCGCCACTTTGCGCTTCGAATTTTGCGACCTCACTCTCACGTTTTTTCCAAAATATATTATTTATTAAAAAAATAAATAAAATAAAATAAATACAGCCTATCATTAATCAAGAAATATGCTTATTTAAGCAAATTTTACAATGTTTTGCCTAAATCAAACATTTTTAAAATGTAAATGAACAAAAATATAAATTAGACATTCAGAAGGTACGTTCAAAGACGTTGTGATGATATACAGTATAGTATTCTACACTGGTCACTAGGTGTCAGTACATTGATGAGACAATAGCCACCATGGGAATTACTGTACAGAAACTGGAAGAAAAAGAACAAGGAACTCTTCCAATGCTAACGTGTGAGTCTGTATTATGTCTTATATGTCTTATTCGTTCTTATGTCTACTATACTGGGTAATAGGTGTGTAAAGATGACTTTAGGGGTGTTATTTCATGTCTAGAGGGCTCTAATAATGCTAATAACCGCATTTAGAAAGCCGTAAACAGGTTTTCCATGCTTTAACTACAAAAATATTCTATTTATAAATAGGGAATCTTACTTCGCGGAATTTCATTTACCACGGTTAGGTCTGCAACCAGTTAACAATTACTGTACTGGATTACTGTACTTACTCAAACAATTTAAATATGGTGAAGATATGTATTTAGTCATACATGTTCATATACCGAAGACATCTAAGTTATATATTTTTTTATTATTGTAATGTTTTGTAAGTCATGATTTTGACTGATTCTTGAAAAAGCTACCACATAAGGACATCATGTGTGTATCACTTGGGGGCAGTCACTCCAGAATGGCCAATAGAACATAAAGGAGCCTGCTTTTTCTCAGAAACAAAATTACACGAAAGAGACAATTTAAGGACGCTGGATGTATCGGTAATCTGATTTTTTTAGTACGGAGGCTTCGATTCGGTATCAATATCAGAAAGTGAAACATTTCAAGAGGTAATCATCTGCTCCTCACGTGTGATTCCCAAACTTTTCACAGTCACGTACCCCTTCAGACATCTGACTGGAAGTCATGTACCTCCTCCCCCTGCACACTTAAAAATCACAACAACACCATGAGACATTGCATTATTAAATATATAGTACGACAATAAATTAAAAAAAAATCAGGTGTCTGCACACACAGGCACTAATTTAAAACAGAGAGGGTTTTAGAGTTGTTTGGTGAATTTATTTTTAACAAGTGCTGACAAGCTGTGGTGAACTGATCTTTATGCTCTTTTGCTGTAGAACATGGAAATAATCAGTACAATGCAACTAATGGTACACATAAATGTAATAATTATCAATAATTTGGAAAACAAAGGCACATAACATACTGAAATCAATAAGGACATTAATTAAATATGAGGCTTATTACTGAGCCACAAGGACAAATGAGCACATATAGCATGAGGTTATGCACCAACAAAAATGCACAGCAGCACAGAGCTAGCATTATTAAAGCTCACCTCTGTGCATTTATGCACAGCATTAACATTGTTGAACATGGAAGAGGTGAAAGGAAGAATAGAAAATACACGTTGCTCTGTGCATCGTCAGAGAAAGTCATACACATAATTTAGGTGTCAATCAACATCACACATGGCGTGTTGAAGGACCACCGAACAAAGTGCCCGCGATGCCCGACGAAGACGCATTATTCGTGAAAGCATAAATTTACTTACATGTGCAAAATTGAGGGCTTTCTAACATAGTCAGTGCATCCAATCAACAAACAAATGACAAGCTCATACAGCTCAGGAAACACACTCATCACAGCAACACGTTAGAAGATCAGCGGAAAAATCTTCAAGATTAAACACTTTAAATACACAACGTCATCATCAAACATACTTATTTGTTCATCTAAATGACACAGAACAATGAACAACTTCATACTGTCACCTTTCTTCTGCACCTGCTGTGGCTGTTTACATGAGACGTTCGAGCGGATTACGTAAATCTCAGTGTTTGGCGCTAATGTAGTCAAGCTGTTTTGTATTCATTTTTATTCGCGTACCCCCTACGGCAGTCTGCGTACCCCACAAGGGTATTGATGATAGATAAACACATCCATTGTACACCTCACTCCAACAGGTCTTCCAGTCCTGCCAGGCAAACACTATAATACATCCTTAGTTGTCAGACAAAGAAAGCCGAAAGGAAAAGAAAAGGTCACTCGCTGGCCACACCAGACCAGCTTCTGTTTTGCAAACAGCAAATAGAAATGTCTCCCTGCAGACAAAGGTGTGAATGATCAGGGTCACCTAAGAGGCTGCCTGCCAGAATAAATGTTGCACGTCACCCATCTTAATTGCCAGTACAAGACAGTCTGAACTTTATTCTGTCAAGTCACAAGGTCTTTGTTCCTCTCCACCCTGCCTAGCTTTCTAAAATGTCTCTCACTTTTTACATTTCACTTGACGATAACAGGCGGTATTATAGACCATAACTGCTAATTGACTTTGTTTCAATATTTTGTTTGCTGTCCAATGAGGAAATTAAGCGTTCCACGTCAGCCCCTAATGTTCAAGTCAATCAATCTCCACACAGGACTGTTGATTGGTGTCTGAATGTAGTTTTACTGCAGATCGCTTCACAAATGCTTTCATCTTTGCTTCTAAAAGGAAAATGGCAATAATGTACAACTATTATATCATATAAACATAATCATATTAGCTTCCGGCGCCAACGCGAGTGGCAGCCCCCCCCAGCAGCTCCCTGTGTGTTTTGATCTTTTTTGTTCATTTTACTTTATACCTGTATGGTACTTTTTGTATTTTTTTCCTTACTTGTTTTTCTATCCTACTACTACACTCTCTGAGAGCATATCTGCTGTAAGATATTATTATTACCCCTTTAGATTTAAGTCCGTTAGCTCAGTGCATTGTCCGTCTAATAGCTTCCCATAGAAGGCCTTCTCGCCACATACTCAAAACATACTCAAAGATAACCCACGGAAAAGTACTGACAGGAGAAGATAGAAAGCAAACACGCTATCAGCATAGTTAGAACCATTTTGAGCCAGTCTCTCTCACACAAACTTAACTTTCACTTTCCAGACACACACGCTTAAGTTTCGCTCTCTCAAAGGGTGCGGCAACTGTTAAGTATACTCTGTGTACTTTCATTCTGGGCTCTTTTTGTCAAGCTCCCTCTTTGGTGTTAAGAGTCCAGCACTGTAAGGACTCCATGATGTGCTGGTGTAATGACACAACTGCATACTGTGTTACAACTGTGACATTTTACTGGCGTGCTTCATTTATTATGAAGGCTTGACTTTGCCGGCAGGATTTGGTATTCTGATTGCCAATGTTGCCGCAGTGTTGCTGGAACCAGAGAGGATTTTCTTTCTTCAGAGGGAGGGCGACTCCGGTTTCCTCCCACATTCCAAAAATATGCATGTTAGGTTAATTGGAGACTTTAAATTGTCCATAGGTATGAATGTGAGTGTGAAAGGTTGTTTGTCTACATATACCTTGTGATTGGATGGCGACCGGTCCTGGGTGTACCCCGCTTCTCTCCCAGAAGCCAGCTGGGATAGGCTCCAGCATACCCCCACGACCCTAGTGAGGATAAGCGGCATAGAAAATAGATGGATGGATGCATGGATGGAGGGAGGATGCCGAGAAAGAAGGGTAAAATGCAGCTTTTTCCCAGTAAAAATGGAAGGGTTGACAGATATGTCTAAGAACGAAGTCTTGCACTGGTGGCAAAGATGTGGCGATAGAAGCCTGCGGTACCTTCAGTGATCATGGAAACGTGAATTCACTTCCAAATAGGATGGATGGACTGGCTGCGCTGCGTCAGGAACTTCAGAGACTGCAGTTTATTTTGCTTTTCTTGAACGCAGCTAATGGCTCAGAACACAACAGCCCCCACTCACTCTCTTGCTCCCTCACTCCCCCCGACTGGCACTGAGGTGGACACCTCCCCTCCCAGTTGTCCTAGGCGGAGTGTCCGCTCAACTGCTGAAAGCGCACTGGAGCTGGGACAAACTCTACAACGCATCTTCAACCTGAATCTGAGACAGGGGAGGGTCCTTCGACTCTGGAAAACAAGCTGCATCGTACCGCTCCCAAAGAAACCACATCCTGGGAAACGGAATGACTTTAGGCCAGTCGCCCTGACATCACACTTGATGAAGACCGTGGAATGACTGCTGCTTCACCACCAAAGGCCACAGACTCTTGACCCTCCGCAGTTTGCATACCAGGAGAAGGTTGGAGCAGAGGATGCCATCATCTTCATGCTTCAATGATCACTCTCTCAGCTCAAGTAGATATCGTGAATGTGAACGTAATACTTGCATTTTATTTACCTTTTTGGGGGTTTATCTTTCTGGTTTAAAAAACAACACATCACAGTCATCTACCTTAACATTTCTTCCCCAGGTCTAATATGTGGTAGAAATGAGTTTCTTTGACTCATTATTACTGTGCTCTGTAGTTATAGTAACAACGGTGTCTCTCTGAGGCATTCTCGGGTGAATTTCAATGAGAAATATCTTGCAATTTCATCAAAATCTCATTTCCAAGTTCAAGAAGCTTGGTCTAAGTAAAAAAAAAAAAGAAAAGGCATCTTTACTTTCATCATAATACTTTCAAGTAGCTGTTACATCCCCTAAAAGAGTAACATTTGAACATTTGAGAGATCAGGACAGGCTTGTTTTCATGTGGGGTTGGGAGCATTCACTAGTGTTTTTGCTACTTGCCATAGTTTAGTTCAGATTTCTTATTTGGAGGGAATTAATTATTAAAAATGCTGGTCCCCAGGCACTTGTGAATGGTTACTTTCTTTTGGGAGCCTCATATGATTGTGAACCCTTCTGACACGGGGGGGAAATTAAGTCAAATTTTGTGTCGGTGGATTGTAACCAGAATGTAAGCAGAGCTTCAAAACGCAAAAAGAAGAAGTAGAAGAAAGAAAAGAAAAATAGAGAGCCAATTTATTGAAAAGTGTATTTAAATTCAAACAGGCTGTTCATCAGATGATCAAAAGTGTTCATCCGTAACCTTAACTTTAGCCAGTTCAAATCTGTGCTAAAATCTGACTTTAGAGTCATTATCTCTCAGACATTCACACTGTCCTGATGTCCTGATGGCAGAGCCTTTATGGGTTTTGATATGGCATGAATGTTGAACTGCACAAGCCAGGCCTCTTGCAACTCGTCATTGTTGCTAAGGTTGGTCACAAAGGGGCGGTTATTTTACATTTCTGAAAAGATCCTGACGGTTATGGAAAGTAGCAAAAAGTCAAGCAGAAGACTGAAAAAAAGTCATCTTCACCAAGACAAAGAATCCGACGAGCTTGAACATGAAGACACAGGCTGATCTTTGACGCAAAATAAGGCCGTTACTGATGCAAGCTGCAACCCAGTCACCGTAAGATGGCATCTGCAATGAAAGGGCTTGAAGATGGAGCTTCAGGGTTGTGTACTGGCATCAATTGGTAGCTGGCTATGTGGAGACGTGGCAGCAGGCATCACCCTTGGGGCATGGCGAGGCTCAGGTGGTAGAGTAGTTATATCCCAAATTGGAGAGTTGCTGGTTCGATCCTCAGTCCCCCCAAAGCCCGTGACCATGCTGAAGTAACCTTGAGAAAGATAGTGAACCACTTGTTGCTCCTGATGCTGTTCCATAAGCGCTTTGAGTCCCTTGAAGATAGAAAAGTGCTATACAGTATAAGCCAAAGCCCGCTTCTTGACGGAGGGTCTGTGCAGTGAAGGCTGGGTCTTTTAACAGGACAAACCTGCAACATCCTCCACATCCTGTATCGCCAGCTGCCAATCGATGCTACTGCACAAGCCGAAGGGGCTTTCATCTTTAACCCTGTGTTCGTCACATGGGCGTTCTAAACATGGTGTTTACACACCCCAACATGAAAATAGCTACAGGCATTTCATCTACAGTCACGTATTTTGATGTGTTGCGCTAGTCATGTAGAGTAACTGGACACCCACACAGTGTGAAACAGAAGGCAAAGCGATGTCTGCCTCCCACAACGACCGCGGCGCAACACACACGCAACACCCTCACCGAGATTTTAACTCATGGGGCCATGTTCTTAAAGTTTTGATCTGCTGATGAACAGCCTGTTAGTATTTAAATGCAGTTATTGATGAATTGTGACTCGATTTTTTGGTCTCTTGCTTCTGTTTCTTCATTTTGCATTTTCATGCTCTCTGTGCAATCTTGTCACAATCCACCGGCGCAAAATGTGCCGACATAATTTTCCTTCGATCTTAAGGTTTTGTTCAGGAGAGAATTAACAGATGATTCCCTTTGACTGTAGGTGCAGGAGACTGTTATATCGATTTGTTTCATTTCAGCAAAATAAGGATTTTTTTCTGCCATTTTTTAGAGTTACAAATGGTTCTTTGCTCTTACTGACTACAGTTTACCTTTTGTTTGTCTCTTTAGGTCTACTGACTACGGCTCTACGTATGAGAGAATGAATGACAAAGTTGGATCGAAGACTGTTCTGAGTTACCTTTATGTCTGTCCGACCAACAAGAGAAAGGTAAGATCCTGCTGCAAGGGTCCACTTTCTTGAAATGCTTTCATACGTAAGAAGGATAGACAAGAAAATACAGTGAATTATAATAAAACCGCAATCTGTCTGTTAGTTTTGTCCACCGAGTTAAATATTTTGATGTAACAAATGTTTAGGTGAAAGTAAATTCCGACTGTCTCAGTTTTATGTTAAAGTTGATATGACATAGTAATAAATATACTGTAGCCATGCATTTGAATACTTATATGAAAATGATTTGAAGCATGGTCAGCAACTGAACCTCTACTTTGGAAATACTATGGCTAGAGCAGAAACTCAGATTTTTGCTAAAGACCAAATCTGACAACGCTCCAGACTGCAGTCAGCCATACAAATAGTGACATGCAGTCTGGGGAGGCAGGCGAGGCACTGCCTCACCAGCCATGTTGGAGAAAAAGAATCAAAATAAAAAAATAACAAATACAGATAACATAAAATAAAGATAAATACTTTGTCCATTGGACTGTGTTGTAAATGCTTTTTCTGTATGAGTCGTTTTAACATCTCTGAAGTAAAAATCGCTGCATTTGCGCATTTCTGCCTACCGTCACACTGCACACGGAGTTAGACTGTGGTGCCCGCCAGTTTGTGTTTGTCAGCATGTCGCCAAAAATATAATGTTGCAGAAAAACCTATTATACACTGTGACTTTCTACAGCCTGTGCAGTGTCTTTAACGTAAGTGTCAGATCGTTATTGTTACTAATGGGACGATAAACTACTTAGAAATGTCATACGGGAGGCACTTGCAGTAACGCTGCATTCTTAAGTGGTCAGGCGTGAGTGACCCGGAAAATGTTTATTTGTCACTGCCATTCTTCCACAGCGGAAGAGCCAGCATTTTGTATTTTTTTTGGACAGCAGTAACACTAGCCAGCATAAAGTGCTGTTGTATGTTTTCCAGTTAATAAAAAAAAAAAAATGGGACTAAGACGTGTTTGAAAACAATTTGAAGACATTTTTTAAACCAAAGTGAATTAATCTCTTCTTTTTATTGTTATTATCTTAATGAACTATCTTAATTATTATCTTATTAATTATTATCCTAATTAACATCAAAAAACAACTCCAAAAGAGTCACTGCCTCACCAGCCATGAACCTCACCACACTTCACTGCATACAAACGATTTCCATTGTAGCGTTTTGCTCAAGGTTGGACCCCAGATGCTGCAGGACATGCAGACAGACTTCAAAAATAGAGTGTTTAATGAGTATAGTGCAAAAATACACAGCCAAAATACATAAATGAGGCCTAGCATGACGAAGGCATGAAGGCATGAAGGCATGAAGGCATGCGTGTTTTTGGAATGTGGGAGTACCCCAAACCCCTACACACAAACACACATGCACACACACGGGGAGAAAATGCAAACTCCAGATGCCCCAAGATTCAAACCCTCAATCTCCTGACTGCCAGGTCATCATGAAAAATAAGTTGCACAAATGACTCTAATTCCCAAATAGTCCTATTTTTGTGGAACCTCCTAAATTGTAGCTGAAAGTCTACACTTTGTGTGTGTAAGTGGACACTTCAATGAGTGTGTGTGTGTGTGTGTGTGTAAGCGCAGTTCAAAGAAAACAGACAAGCACTCTGTTCCATGTTGAGTATCCAGTACCTGTATGTTACAAAGGGTGGGCCATAACTGTCCATATATAAGAAAAATGGGGAGAGATCTGGGAATCTGATATGAAACATAAAAACAATATACATAATACATTTTCCTGTGTATGGAAAGTTATGGCCCACCCTATAGAATAAGCAGTTGGTGTAACGTATGTTTTGTACCTTCTTCATTTACTTTACACATAACTTTACATTATTTGTGGTAATACAATCATTTAACCGGCTCTTTTTCATGACCCGAGCCATAAGAACTGACTCCCCTCAGAATTCCCATCACAAGTATGAAAAATATATGAACCATAATAGCTGTTCAGCAAAACTAATTAGCTTTCTTCTAACATATACACTGATTGTGTACAAACGTTTGACCAACTGTGCAATCTAGTATGTATTTCAAGTAGGGATGCTTCGATCAGTCGGCCACCAATCATGATCATGATCTGCATATGCCGATATATGCCTTTCAAACCAATCACAAAAACATGCCTGCTGTGTCACGTCGTCTGTATAAACCTCAATGGCTGCAGTTTGACAGCTTGCCACAGGCCACGCCAATCAATGCCAGCGTGTTGATCACTCCGTCATCAAACCTATTGCCCTTCAACTTTTCTTGCATCTTTGTTTCCATGCTTTGCCAAGCTGTGTTTTGCCTAGCTAACTGGAGTTATCCGCCTAGCTTCTGGTCTTCATACTCCAAATGTCACGTTTTACCACAGTGTCAATTTGTTTTTAAAGCACACAAGCAATGCGGTTAGTTTGGAGCTTGTTTTTGTCACACGGGGAACTGACAAATGGGTATCGCGTTCATGGGGTACTTATTAACTTTTTCAAGTGTCACTGAACAATTTTGCTCTCTTGTTGTCATTATACTAATTATGTCTTGTCCGCAAACCGCTATTTGTGTGTGGTTGTTTAATGAACATAAACACATAGTGTGTCCAGCCTTATGATGGTGATATTATCACAGGGGTCTCCTGGCTCGCCAGCTGATTTTGAGTAACTCACCAAAGGGTCAACGAGTATTTGCTTCAACTCTGAGTTTTTTTTTTTTTTTTTACTATAACTGTTGAATTCAGACTTTATACCTTTTTATATAATGACAAATGACCACAAAATAGCATAAAGACGATGGCTACACTGTTTGAGTGGAGATGTGATTGGTAAATAAAGTAGTGCACAATTTACATGTTGCCAGTCAGAAATAAAACACCAATATTTGACAGCTGTAATAGTGATGGATGTTGGACACCCCTGCATCCTGGACACTCAATTTATTCTCTTTTAAGTTACGCAGGACAAATGTCTATGTAACAGAGATATTTGTTTGTATTATTTTATTCTGTTAGTTTTGTTATCTTGAATTAAAAAATTAACTATTGAACAATTATTTGCGTGTATTTGTATTACTCCAAAATATTATTCAAATTAAATTCAGGTTTGTGTCAAATAGTACAAAAATTGTTTCACACTAGGCAAAAAAAAAAAAAAAAGACATTCCGCAGAAAAGTTTATTTTTTAATAATTACCTATTTGCCAGTGGCCCTTGACAATAACACTAGGCCTCAGTGCCCGGACAATAACACTCACCATTAAAAAATTGAAAAATGTACAGTTAATCCATGTGATTATCGGTATCGGCCAATCTCACACATGGATGATTAGGATCTGAATCGGCAGGATAAAACCCTGATCGTAGCATCCCTAATTTCAACAAATCTGCCTTAAAAGATAAAAATAAAAATGTTCAGTTTTGACTGAGATGGGTATCAAGGGGCTGTCTTTAAAGAAAACTGGGCCAGGTGGGTATGTTTGAATTGGGCAAGTTCATTTTGTTACCTTTTATGTTGATACCACTTTTGAATAAATTCGGCATACTGGCTCGTGTTGATGGGCTCACCTTGCTCATTATTTATATTCCCACACAGGGGCTGCGGCATTTGGCTTTGCAAGCATTATTTTCCCTCCTAATTTCTGCTACCTTGCATTGCTCCTCACACGGCTACACTCTCATGCTGTGTGTATGCCAGCGGCCGCGCCGCCCACGCGGACGCAAAGCGACTGTTTGACTGACAACAGGTCTCACTCGGTTAGCAGTTGTTCTTTTAAGCGTGTAGGTGCTGAACCAATTCACAGAGTGAACTCTCTTCTGGCTTGTTTGGAGGCGAGAGACGAGGAAAACAGACTTGCATGCACATGGCGATATATGGAGGCTGGCAAAATGAATTCATTTGGATTTAATGTGTGATTGATTAATTAATTATCTTTCTGAATGAGAAATCTCGTTTTAATTTCTCGACACCCCCACTGGTGACCAATTTACAATACTACAATCACAATTTCAATCATCTTCTGAATGGCTTATATTTGTATTTTAGTCCATTTAGCCATTTTTATGCTTGAATATGCTTAATTTCGGCATCAAGTATGTAATTTCCTTAAATATGCATATTTATTTACTAATATTAGGCCGTATTCAACCATGAAATAGCATGATTTATTCATTTGTATATGTTTGGAAAACCCGTGATAGCGTGAAGCGGTGAAATTTGACCCGCGATGTGCTGAGAGACAACTGTAGTGTTAGAGTTTTGTTATTTACGACTGTGAACGTTACATGAGTACTGCATCATACTATCATACTATGGTTTTAAATGATACAGTAAATTGCCTGGGCGGCACGTTAGTGTCTTTTTCAGGCCTCGTGCTCATTTGCATGGGCTTGGTTAAATGGTTGGCAGATGAGATTCATTAAAAAATGAAGACACGTACACTGAAAATGAAATTGAGGAAGCAAGACAATGAAAACAGGGTAGCTCAACATGGGTGATTAAGTGTAGATCCATGGTTAATGAGCATACTGTATGTGTATTGTATTGACAAGTCTCTGCAACCTTCAGACACGCACTAAACCCAGTTGATCTGCTGCGATGTGATTCATCTGCTCGAGAGTGTTTCTTCCTTCTCTGAGCCATACCTCCACGATTTGAAAATGCAAGGCCCCTGTCGCTGTTTCCTTATTTATCAACATGATGCCATTTGCAACTTGATTTGGCTCCATGGTCAGAGATGGTGAGGTGAGAAACTACTGAATTCAAGAAATAACTCACGGCAAAACACAAAGGTGGTGTCCAACGTGCCCTTTAAGCTGCGCGCCTGCGCAATCGCGCACTGCTCTCGCATTCTCAGTGCACGGCAAATCCAAGCAGCACACTAAATACAGTCCAACCGGAACTATAAATGAAATAAACACATAATATTCTGTACCATTTTGCAATGTAAGTCCATGAGTGACAGGGAACAACAAGCGGTAACAACACAATGACCAACACTGTCCAGCCAATGATCAGATCTTCTTTGTGCGTATTTACTTCCGCAGCCAATCAACTGATTAACAGCGCATTACGTAGTACACGCTGCTGTTTTGCAGGTTAGCGTATAGCTACTGGTGCCACGGAGTTAAGAGAGCTAAATGCTGCTTGCTAACCCACATTACGGCGAAACGAACAGGCAGTGCAACATCTCCTCACCGAGCCAGAGTAAAAAAAATAAAGACTTTTCTTTGAAGGTGGACTGGCTGTCGGTGTTTGTGCAAACGGACGAACAAGAGTTGAAACTGGGGGAGATTTTTTTTATTTTCAAATGAGAAAGGCTGCTTTATCAAACATGTTGCAAAGTGAGTTTTCGGAGTGAACAGTGTGGACTGAATGTGCGGCGTAACTGTGCGTGTTTTTCTGCCGTGCTTTTATTTTGATCGCCGGACGTACCAGAGGCAGGAAGTGTCATGTGTTGCTGACAAGACCGAAAGGTTGGCTGAGAGTTTATTTATTTATTTATTTATTTTTAGGCAAAGTAAACATGTCCAACAAATATGGCATTAATTTCAAGTAAATTTTCAGAATAAACTGACACAACAGGCTGCTTTAAAACAGAAAGTGAAAGTCAAATAAGGAAATTAAAGTATGCCTAATTAACAATATAAATGGCAAAATGAGAAAAGAAATGAAGAATTAAATGATAAATTAGGGGTTTTCTACAAGATTCAGACGGCTAATTGTAGGAGACCATGGTGTGTTTTGTCTGGGGTTGAGAATACAGAAAGCTACATTGTGGAATGCTCCTTGATGTCTGCTGGCAAGCATCCATCCATCCATCCATCCATCTTCTGCGCCGCTTATCCTCACTAGGGTCGCGGGTATGCGGGAGCCTATCCCAGCTGACTTCGGGCGAGAGGCGGGGTACACCCTGGACTGGTCATGCTTGCAACCAGTCATATACGAAATAAGACAGAATGGAAGCTATCAGGTTTCTCAGGTTTTGGACAGGTGCGATACCACAGTTTGCACATTTGATGGCGCTCACAGAGGTCCAAGAAATGCTCAGGTCATTTTAGTGTATGCCAAGATACTTGGAAGATTAGGGGGAACATTGGTGGTGTCTCTGGCAACAACCTTAAATCACGCATACCTTTTATTCATCATTTATACGTATTTTGAATTGTTTTCTGCATGTAAAATTATAATTGTACAAGTATAAAAACATGTTTTGTGTTAACATTTCTGCAACCAATTGGGCTTGACATTATTATTTATGGTTTGTGTCCGTTTTGGTTGGACTCGGACCTTCTATAGGGGATAAATGACGACCAACCAACGTTCCAGTGTACTTCATAATGTGTCCACTCGAAGACATTCATCTAAATTATCGGGGTGGGGGTATTTTAGTGGAATGTCTTTAAAGGGGCAAACATTCTGTCAGTGATAAATGCACTGCTATTTTTCTAGCTCACATTTAATTGATGGGAGAAAACACAGTCGTATTGGCCACAAGTGAAATCACTTGATGGTAATTCCACCACACAGTCCATTGAGAGGAGTGATGGCAGCAGTTCAGATGGATAAACAACTTTTTGCTAATGACCAAACACTAATGTTTTCAGACAGCAGGAGTTTGAAAACCGCTCTTCAGTTACCTGACCCAATAAATTGCTCCATGCAAGGTGTATCTTATGTTATAAATTATTCAAAATAAATGTCTCATGTCGTACAAATTGATGTAATATTGTAACTTGTCAAATTTGCAACAATAAAGCGCATACATGGAGTTATGTATGTGTATATGTACGTTTCGAAAAGACCGCACGACTCTCTTGTGGCGGTGTTTATAGTTGAACACATTGAGGCCTGCCCTGCCTGGCTGTTCATTTAGCTCCGTTGACAGTGATGGAGCGATCATCAGATCACATGTTCGCTTCACTTTACAGTAATTTATCAGAGGACCGTGGAGCAATGGAGTGAGAAAATGAAATATATTCTAAAAGTCTGAAGGAGTTACAGGTTAACGCCGCAGTGACGGTCAAAGCACAGCTGAGCTGGAGACTGTTTGTAGTTACTGCTATCATTCAGGACAATACGTGGCATGGCATCTGATGGGGAAAAATGGTTTGGGCCATAATTTGGCAGGCATTTGAGAGGCTGCAGAGAACTTTCATGTGGATATTTTTGGAATGTGTTGCCGGTGCGGACAGGAATATTTTGACTTCTTCAACAGTTGCTCTGTTGAGGCTTGCACAAGAACCTCTTATAAAAATAAACACAAATAAATAGTACTATCCTTCAGGTTTACAGAGCATGATGTTTGATAGCATGATCGCATGCCAGTACTGCCGAGTAATTCCTTGTTTATTGTTGTTAATTGGTTCCAGACCCGATCGTGATAAGTGGATTGGATTCAATATTATAAATGAACTATTTTTCTCGTTTGAGCATAGAAAACCAACCTTCTAAATACGGGTTTTAACATTATTAGAGCCCTCTAGACATGAAATAACACCCCTATAGTCACTTTTACACTCCTATTACCTAATATAGGAGACATAAAAAGAGAGAATAAGCCATTTGAGACATAAATGAGATGTGTGTTGCTGTAAATTCGGTCCTCGGGCAAGGAAGCAACATTGTGGGTTCATAGTTGAGTTTTTGTTTGGCATTGGTTACGGCTGACAAAGTAGCCCGTGTTAGCGATTGTTGCTTGTTGTGAGATCATGCAGACCTGCAATAAAAGCCTGTTGTTCCCACGATCAAGTCTGGTGCTTGTGTG